>NC_080105.1:25474269-25781384 GCF_950005125.1 Chionomys nivalis
GGCTGGCAAGGAGAAAAATGAGTTGAAAAGAAGTTTTATCAAAATATGAAATATGGTAGGGCCTATTTGTAGAAATGGTATTGACAAGATTCATTACTTTTCTTGGTTGCAATAACTTTGTCTTAAATGTGTGTCTATGTTATGTCAGTTGTATGTTACATAAAAATGAAGCAGAATTCGTGAAAATACAGGGCATAGAAGCATGAGTTACTTTGGAAATGAGTAGGGGTGAAAACATACATGCTTTATTGTTTTGAGCATCAGAGGTCACAGTTCTCAGGCGCCGTTATGCTGTTTATGTTATGTATGTATTATATTGTGCGTACGGTGCAGTCTTCACCGGTTAGGATTTTAGAATCTAAATATTCCCCATGATATAGCCATATGCATAAATATTAAACAAAAATTAATGCTATGTATGGATTCTACATGCAAACCTGTATTCAGAATAATTTTCATAAATACATAAACTTAATTTATACAAATGAACTTATTTTTTAGAAAGATTGAAGTCAAGAGTTAATCTTTTTATGAGCCTGGCAAATTATCTTTCACTGGAACAGAAGTGCCCCACCTTAGCTGTTGAGCACTGAACTTGAGTTCTCCCGAGCCGGCCCTTAGATAAGATCTTAGCGTCATGACGTATTACAGCATCATGGCGGAACTGAGAGGCTAGAAGAGTGAAAGTGACTTTAACAATTCCAAACTCCTGATAAATTTGCCATGGTCTGCGTTAATATGCCAAAACTTCCAAAACTGTCGCTTGTCTTCAAAAGTAGTATAATATTGGCCACTGGTAAGTCATTGAACATCGCTACAATTTAAATAGGTTGTTAAAGAATCAAACTGGCAAGAACTTAAAGTGTGGAATTTCATCGCTTTATAAATAAGGATGGAAAGTCAATGTGTGGCTTGAAATTTTATTTTTGAATAAATCGTTTGCTTACTTAAAATATCTTAGTAGATCTTTCATGTTATAATACTTAAATAGTGGAAATAAAACTTATAGAAAATTACAGATGTAATACTTTTAAAAAAGCTATTCGCATTCAAAGGAAGAACAGGTGATTAAAAATTTTAATACTCACTATCCTTATTTTCAATAATTTCTCACTTTTGACCTTATGAATTGTTGAACAATGGACACACAGAGATGATTTTTCTACATATTCCTGAATATGTTGTGAACAGTTTTAAAATAAATCACACGTATGTTTTACTGAGTGATCTTTTCTAGCACACATTTTTTTTTTTTTGCTTATCCTTTCTCTTGAAGATTAGAGAACTAAAACTACGTTAGTGAGATGGCTCATTGGTTAAAGTGTCTGCTCTGGTACACAGATGTGAGGATCAGAATCCTCCTCACAGATGTCTAGACCTTACAGAAAAGCTGTACACAATAGCGTGCATCTGTACTTTCTCCACTCCTATAGTGAGATGAGAGATGGACATGAATCTCTCTGAGACTGTGGACCAACTAGCTTGATACACATGTAGCAAACAAGAGACCCTAACTTGCACAGGGCAGAGTGAGGACTGTCACCTGATGCTGTCCTCTGGCCTCCAGGTGTGCTGTCACACCAATACTCATGAACACACACACACACACATACACACACACACACACACACACACAAATTCACACAGAAGCAAATTGATGAGCACATGAACCAAGACAATCAAGAGAGAGGGGAGGGAAGGAAGAAGGAAGAGAGGGAAGAGTACCAGAAAATACTAGAAAGATCTCCTTTCTTTTAGACTCTTTATTATTGTCGTAATCACATGGAATCTCCAAATAAATCAACCATTTGAAGATTCTCCCCCAAAAGTGAGCTCTATGTTATTGACAGCAAGTAGGGCTTTCAGCCATAACTTCTGTAGTCAGCACATTCTCTCCTTTATTTCTTGGGGTAGTGCCATTTTGAAACTTGACAAATTTATAAAGATCCTGCATTGATGTGGCAAGGCTTATAGGTGCTTCATCTCTGAATTTACTGAACTCTGAGACGGACGTTCTGGAGGCTAGCATCCAAGAGGAAGAACACTGGCTCTTTGTTGTGATGCAGAATCCCAGTGCTGACTTCGTTAACTCTCAGGAGGAATAAAGAGTTGTTAGGAGGCAATGGTTTGCTGAAGGGGTATTTCATTGTAATTAGCTAACCTTTCAGTTTGGGGTTATATTTCAGACTTAATTTATCCTTTATTCAATGGGAGGTAGTTTTAAATGAGATCAAGCCAACTATTATTCCTAACTGAAATGAAGCAAAACGATTTGTATTTTTTACTAGCTTGCTTCTGGGCTTTGTTTCGTCTTCCTTTGTTTCGTTTTGAGACAAAGTCTCACTTGAACTTGTTATGTTCCTTAGGATGATGATTGATTCTCCAGTCTGCATTTCCCACGAGCTGCGATTACAGGTGTGCACCACTACACCTGGCAATAGCATACCTTTATAAAACAACTTGATTTGAGTAGTCACACAAGAATACATACACTATTTAAATTGTTTGAAAAATCAGTGAATGTTGTGAGCTTTATAGAAGAGTATTAGAGATTCACTGTTTTACCTCATTTTTTCACTATATTTTCTCTAAATTTTTTTAGTTGGCATTTTATGTACTATTGACCACATGATTTTCCTTTTTTTTTTTAAAGTAAAACTTTCAATCTACAAGTGGCTATATTTGATGGTGTCTAAGGGGCAACTATCAATCAATGAATGTGCGCTATTTTGTTCCAAAAGACTTTCCAACAGTGGTCATTGTAGTGATTTAGATGTGGCTTTACATGAGCAGAGATTTCAATGACTAATGGCTAAGAGTTTCTTGCAGCCTTAGGATTGTGAGGTTTTCTGAATGAATTTTGGGTGTTTCCCAAGCAATACCATTAGCTATGGAAGTTAAATTATTCATGTAAGCTATCTTATTGTGACCAAGTAATCTATGCTAGCATGTGTGAAACCTCAGTTATGTTAATGTTGTGTGCTTTGGCAGATGTCAAAGGGATGAGTAGAAGGAAAAGGGAAGTGCACATCTGTGGGACTATGGGTGTGCTAGGTGAATGATCCTGAGGTTGTTTCTTCTTAACTATATGTACTATATACATACAGTTTTTTTTTTGATTTTAAAGACTCTACCCTCAAATGTCTTTGGTAAGGCATATATTCTCTCTGATAGTGTTGGGGATTTCAGGATTGTGTCAGCAAAGGTGTTTTCTATCACTGTGGGATTACTGTACACATTACGTCTTTTGTTTGGGTGTTTGTTGCCAATAATATTATAGGGATTCTCACAGTGCCTTCCAAACTCTAGCTTCTCTTGTTGGCTCCATCTTGAATTATCTTACAGATCAGTAGCTTCTGCATCTTTCTCAAACATTATCCTAACCACAGCCCATGATTATACGGGTAGAAGTTGTTTTTCTTTTGACCCAACTAGTCAAATTACTTAATCTAATCTATTCTCCACTTTAAGAAAATTAAGAGTGAAACTCACGGCACGGCCAAGTAATCACCATCCAGCTGTTGTTTCAAGTAGCGTGTAGCCCAACATCTCTTCCGTCTGTTTTATTAGATTCATTAAGTCCATTACTCCAAACAGCCTGCCTGGTTTTATTCCTTGACGTCTAATTTTACATTGTACTTTACTGTGTTCACAGATTTATATCCTTGTGAAAATAAGTGCAGTATAAATCTTAGACACATCTCAGCCTTTTGCCCAAACATTAAAAAAGGTTTCCCACTTTTTCTTGTATCAATTCTAAACTTCTGTTTGTGGGTTTGCAAGATCCTCTACTCCTGTTTAATATCATTTTTTACAATTTCTCAAAAATGTACTCTGTGCACAAATTTGGTCCATTTCCTCAAGTGTCCTCTGAAGCAGTCACAATCATTTCTACTGCTGGCTTCCCTGCCTGCTACTATGCTTTCAAGACTCCTGATGTACTTAAGTCTGACTATGCTATTTTTATGGACATGTCCATAAATACTCTGCTTTTCTTATGATACCTACTGTGACTGCTCATGGTCTCCTCCTTTAATATCCACAATTTCCACTTTGGCGCTACAAAAATGATCCTTAAATTATTGACTTACTTGTTGTTGCTTCTTAACTTTACTGTAAATTTTAGGGAGCTTCTGAGTAGGATTGTGTCTTGTCTCTTCTTTCCAACTTTATCTAATGTTATGTTGAAAGCTCACTTGATATATATTTTATGATAGAGATCTGAACTGTTAAGGCTTCTGTGTATTACTAATTTCTCTACCACAACACTTTTATTTAGGACACATGGCAGAAAGAGGTGTTACCCACAACTCTTCAATGTTGTTTCCCTTGGTTGAGCATTCAATTCTATTCTGGTTTATGAACCATAAGCAGAAATAATCTGTTACTTCCAGCTGACATAGATGTGAACTAGTCTGTCGTCCCCATTTTGTGATTTTTATGTAACTTGAAAGGCCTGTATTCCTTTTTAAATTTTTTATATTATTTTATTAAAAATAAAACAAACTATCTTTTTTATTTTACATACCAAATCCTAGTTCCCACTCCCTCCCCTCCTCCCATTCCCTCCACTTTCCCTCCTGCCCTCCCCATTCCTTCCTCAGAGAGGGTAAGGCACATTGCTTTGGGGAAGGTCCAAGACCCTCCCTACTACATCTAGGCTGAGCAATGTAACCATCCAAACAGAATGGGTTCCCCAAAAGCCAGTACAAACAGTAGAGATAAATCCTGGTGCCACTGCAAGTGGCCCTGCAGTCTGCCCCAGCCATACAACTGTCATTCACATTCAGAGGGTTCAGTTTGGTCCTATGCTGGTTTCTTCCCTGTCCAGCTGGAGTTAGTGAGCTCCCATTAGCTCAGGTAAACTGTTTCAGTGGGTGTCTCTGTCATGGTCTTGATTTATTAGCTCATATTCTCACTCCTCCTACTCTTTAACTGGACTTTGGGAACTCAGCCCAGTGCTCTGCTGCAGGTCTCTGCCTTTGTTTCCATCAGTTGCTAGAGGATGGTTCTTTGGTGACATTAAGACATCAATCTGACTACAGGGCAAGGCCAGTTCAGGTGCCCTCTTCACTATTTCTTAGTGTCTTAGCTGGGATCATCCTTGTCGTTTCCTGGGAACTTCTCTAATGCCAGGTTGCTTGCCAGCCCCACAATGGCTGCATCAATCAAAACATCTCTGTTCTTGTTCTCCATCTCTCTCCTATATTTAATGCAATTATGAAAATGTTTTATCATGTCTTCTGTATTAATCTAGAATATTATAGTCTGACTGCCTCCTTGAAAACCTTTTTAAAGAAATTAAAATATTTTATATTTGAATATATATATATATATATATATATATATATATATATATATATATATACACAAGCTTGTATGCATTGGTACTCATGTGTATGCATGCTTGCATTGGGTATTGCACATATGTGGGTTGGTTTGCATGCAAGTGTGTGTGAATGTAGATACTAGATGACATTAGGTATTAGGTGACATCAACTTTGTATTTTGAGAGAGTCTCTTGCTGATCTGGGACTCACCAAGTAGGCAAATCTGGCTGGTCAGTGCTCATCAGAGACCTAACTCTCTCTGCCTTCCTAGTGTTGGGATTCAGTGTGGACAATGTACCTTCTTGCAATAAGTTGTGGATTTGAACTCATACATATATAACAAACACATCACCTACTGAACTATCTTGTTTATACACAATAGTGGCACATACATATAAGTTTACTGCTGGCTTAGACTATATTTTTGACATAAAGCATTTTGTTGCACTCTTCAAGTTTTCTTGTTGGTTACTTGTTTTCCAGGAGACTAATCTTGGGGATTACAGTTTTCATTTCTTTTCCCTCCCCTCTTCCACCTTCTTTTAGATATGGTATCAAGCTATATATCACTAGTGTGCCAGGAACTTTTTATATAAATGAGACTGACTTTGAACTTGCTGTGATTTTCTGTCTTTGTCTTCCAGGTGTGGCATTATGGGCATGCACTTTCACACACGAGTCCAAGATTCTTCTGAATATACAGAAACACTCAAAATTCCAAAAGAAGTTCAACATTAGATGGTTTCAGATTAGCATCATTTAAAAGATGTGTGTGAGAATATTAAGAAACAAAAGTAGATTTGATTTCTTTTATCTTCATTTTACTCCCGTTATACCCTTGTCAATAGAACTCATAGACCTGTCCCATAATAGAGTCTTCAAAGAACTCAACTTCTGCTAAAACTTATTCCCCTTTCAGGGTTCTCATTTTGAAAAGCATAGTTTCAGTCCATATGTTTTGAATTTTAATATTTACCAACAATACACACTTTGATGGTAAGTGTTCATTTTAAACTTGGTGGACTCTAGAATCATCTGGAAGATGGAACTCAGGACATGCATGTAAGGAGTTCTCTTGGTTACATTGACTGAGGTGGGGAGATTTGCCCACGGTGGGTGGCACCGTGGGCAGATGTGTGCAGAGAGAATGAGCTGAGCAGTAGCAGCTGGCACACTTCACTCTGCTTTTTTTTTTTTTTTTTTTTTTTTTTTTTTTTGGTTTTTCGAGACAGGGTTTCTCTGTGGCTTTGGAGCCTGTCCTGGAACTAGCTCTTGTAGACCAGGCTGGTCTCGAACTCACAGAGATCCGCCTGCCTCTGCCTCCCAAGTGTTGGGATTAAAGGCGTGCGCCACCACCGCCCAGCGTTCACTCTGCTTCTTGAGTGTGAAAACTATGTGGTCAGATGTTGAAGTTTTCTACCATGTTAACTTCCTCCTCTCTACCCTTGAATTGTGAGGCAAAAGAACTCTTTTTTTTTTGCCTTTAATGGCCTTTTTTTCAAAGTATTTTTATCACAGCAAGAGGAAAAGAAATTAAAATATACTGTATTAGGTTTCATTACTAAACAAAATAAGACCAAAACCCTTTAGATTTACATTGCATATTCAAACTTCAAAGTTATTCCAAACCAAAATAATCATCCAGAATTGATACGAAGACAGGTTTGATAACAGAGACAATCAATACTTTGAATATTAACAAACAATTTTAATATTATATTAAATAATATGTTTATTATATTTTTCTGGAGAGTAGATTGGAGGTAAATATTAAGATCTCACAATAAAATGTTTACCATTCACCTCCAACTTACTTTGCAAAATAGACATAAAAAGAGAATACCATATATATATATATATACATAATCTTAAAAATATATAAACTGGGCAGGAGAGATAATTCAAGTGTACATACTGAAATACATATACACATAGATAAAAATTAAAATAGCTATAAAATTAAAAAACCATCTTAAATCCTGAACTGTTAACAATTAGAGGAACAAGTACACACATTTTTATGTCAGTTTGGTTGTGTATTTTAACAACTTGAAACATATAAAAAACAGCCAAGTATATTTTAGGATACGTGAAAATATAATATTAAGTTTAAAGAACAGATATAAAACAATTCACCCTATATAACTCTAATTTAACAAAAATAACTTTGTATGTGCATTAAAATAACAAGGGAAAATATAGAAATACTAATATTGATAGAAGTCCTGATTAAAATAAATACATTCCACATATATAAATTTTTCCATATAGGAACTATGCAAATGCATGTAGAAATATTTTTATGAAAGCATGTCAGATTTTGAAAATCACAAAATTTTTCTCCAGTCAAAC
This sequence comes from Chionomys nivalis, assembly GCF_950005125.1. NCBI lineage: Eukaryota > Metazoa > Chordata > Mammalia > Rodentia > Cricetidae > Chionomys > Chionomys nivalis. Next base: position 25,481,952 of record NC_080105.1, read on the forward strand.
TGAACTTCTTATGGCATATTTTCTTCTTGCTCATGCGATTTTAGTGCCTCATAGATAACAATCACAACAAATACGTTCTGCCTCTCAGAATCTCTTCCTTCATCTGAGCCATCAAGGGCTCAGAAGCCAGCCTCTGGGTAAGATGCTCTCTTTCTTCTTGCAGGTCTGGTTATGGCTGCTTCCCTTCACAGCCTTTGCAAGCGTCACACCCCTTTGCAACAGCATTAACACGTAACTGGTTTGCTTGGCTGTGTTCCCGATTGTACCTCTCTAGTTCTCTGAGGTCTGAGATGTCTTTCATCATCATGTTCTTAATATTCCAGCACAGTGATTGGTGCATAGTGGGGCTCAATTAATGTTTGTAGACTGAGCAATACTTAGAGTGATTTACAATGATGTGTGTCCTCAGAGAACTTTCTTGAGGTAAGGTTTACAAGGGACTCCTGATTCTCTTTAAACCTAAAATTCTGTGTACATAGTCTCAAAGTCCAATATATAAGACATATACACAGCTACTTCTATAAGTTATATAATCATAATGTGCTAACATTACATTATCTTATATTTCAGATATTTTTCAATATTTAATATGAGCTTTTAGTCAGTCTTAGCATTTTTAATTTTCAAAAACAGAGATGTTAATGGTGGATTTTAATAATCATCTTTTCAGAGTCTTTTATAAATTATAAAATGCCCTGATACTAAACTTCCTAATCCAAACCACATCAATGTTTCATAACTTTATCCGATAAGGTTATTCATTAATTTGTGTGAGAGAGACAGTTGTCATGGCAATGACAGGGGATTCACTGAGACACGATCCTGGTCAGATTTATTACAGCAGTTGAATCTGCATTTTTATAGTGAGGCTTTCCTTTTCCCATTTTAAATAAAAAATGGTACAACTGCAGAAAATAAAAAGTGAATTAAAATGAACATTTTTGAATATTTCACTCTTTATGCACATGAAAACAAAACTTAAAAAAAATTCCAAAGAAGGAGAGCCGTACTCTTCCAATACTCAAATATTCACATGACTTATTTTTCCACAGAAAGCAGATCTTATTCATATTGAAAGCAATGAGAATGGGACTTCAGTCTGAATTTCATAGAAGAGTTAATAAAATTGATGGGATGAATGTGTCTGGAGAGGAAGGCAAAGGGATGGGATTCTATGGACCAAACACGTTATCTTTCATTCCTACTCAAGCTATTCTGTCTCTCATAAATTGCCATGATGATAATTAGGTGAAAGGATGAATGCACTCTCATGGAAGAATGGCAGCTGCTCAAAATATTTAAAAAAAAGGCAATACCTGAGCTTGAGTAATTTTATCATTGTGCATCCATTCAGACAGCTTTGAAATCTGTGGAATTTCTGCTAGGAACCTCTTTTTTTCTTACTGAATAGATCATTAAAAAGCCCATTTATTAATACAATAGAATGTATGCTTTAAATGTTTTATATCCATATTATACACATATATAAAAATGCATGCATTTGCATACACACATAAATATATGCAAATTTGTATGATTTTTTTCTTCTTAGCTATGGCTGTTTGAATTTCATTGATGAGATCTGAAGAGAGTAGAACAGATTTAAGTACTTTTCTTTCAAGGCTGCTGTGTTGAAATAGCATTTGGCAAAAAGCATTGCCTGTAGATTTCTGTGTAAGGAAAAGAAAATGCAGTTGTCTCTCAGACTGCACGGTATATCTTATTGTTTACTTGAAAGTTTCATGATCTTATGACAGTATTTTTCAGAGGTATATTCAACATCTTAGAGTTGCAGTCATATCTAGTTTTTAGAGCCAAAACCTCAGAGCAAATCCAGCTGTGTGTGGGGGAAATTATGTGCATATTTTTAAAACCTGCATAAGAGACAAATACACATTACATATTTTACAGAATACAAACTCCTTAATAAATGGGACTGTAAAATACCCATAACTGATGTTCAAAACATTCAGATACATATAAAAATGTTTTTTAACTCAAAAACTGTTGCCTAGAATAACCTTTACCCGGAGGAAAACATTAGTTGCTTTGTTCATAATTGAATATCTTTATATATTTTGAAGAAAGTGTTCAGGAATTTCAACAAATTAATACATAATTTTAAACATACTTTTAATGATTTATTGTTATTTTGCTGGGTATACATGTGGGGTGTGTGTATAGCCATTTGCAGAGGCCAGAGGAGGACAGTGGGTGTATTGTTTTAGTACACTTTGCTTTATTTCCCTAAGAAAGGGCCTTGGTCTGAAACACGGAGCTAGGTTGACAGCCTGAAGTTTCCAGTGATCCGTGTCTCTGCTTGCAGATCACTTGGGTTTTAGACACAGGTAATCACAACCAGCTTTATAAAGAGATGTTGGGGATTCCAACTAAAGTCCTCATGTTTGAGAAACAAGAGCACTGTCCCCACTAAGCTCTCTCTTCCTTATTGGTAGCTGGTTAGAAGTTAGCATCACTGTAATCAGTGAGAATAACTTCCTCAAATCAACTTTGGGCTGCACCTTCAAATACAATGTAAGGGAATGGAGAAAGTATCACAACGGTGACTCTTGTTTGAAATCTATACCACCACCCAGAAGAACAGCTTCAGATTAGACCCAAGGAGGAAGGTAGAGAGTATGGCCAGATTTGACTGGGGTTCTCTATGGAGAGTCACTCCCAGTAAAGTGGGGCTATTTTTATAGAGTTTATTTTTCCATTTTTCTTTCTTTGATGACAGAATGAATGGGATCTCACTTGTCTTTCTGGTGTGAGTAAGAAGGGCTGATTTTCTGCACTGACTGGAAATTTATAGCATTCTGTCTAGCAGGGGGTCCTATGGTATAGCACAAAGGCAATTGTTGTCCCTTTCCTTAACAGTTCATCCGTATCGGCCTGTGCATGACCTTCACTGGAAAGCACCACTAAGAAAGGTATAGAGAGATTTTTGAAAATAGGAAACAAGCAAACAAAAAGAACAAATAACAAGAGCCTATCTAAACTTGTAGATTGGCATAATGGCTCCTCTGGCCACTGTCCCTTCTTCCATACTATCGTTTTCCTGCACATAGTCCTTTTGGCTGTTACCCTCTCTTAGCCTTGAAAGTAACTTATATTATTCTCTAATAAATTCTGTTGTCTTTTACACTACCTCTGTGAATCTTTTCTGAATTCTTACATTGGAAATCACAAGAGAGGGAGATTGAGGGGGAGGTTAGAGCAATTTTCTTATATAAATATGAAACTAAGTGTCTCAATAAATAAATGTGTCCTGATTAGATTTTATTCACCAGAAATTTTGGGGAATCTCACCTGAGGTACCACATGTTACCAGTGACATCCGTGTCTCATCTTGGAGCTTCTAACTCATTGATCAAATAATTTAAGAATGAAATTTAAAAGAACTGTTGGGCAGGCAGTCTGTACATATCTACAGCTGCCTGGGAGAAAGTGAAAGTCATGCCTTTTGAGTTAAGCTGGCATGTCCAGCAATGGAGGCTGAGTATATGGTGGACACGTACTTACAAACCTAATGGTGGGTGTTAATGCTTCACAGAAAGAGTAAGGGAGCCAAAAGGGTGGACATCCACACTTAGGAAAAATGGGAAGAAGTAAAAGAAGAGCAACTCCTTTCTGAGTAAGGATTGCCATTAACAACTGCAAAGATGGCAGAGACTAATGGGAGGAGATTATATCATCTCATTAAAGGGATAACTAATCTTTCTATCTCTTTAGCAGGGTTTAATATGAATCAACTGAACAGGTGATTGGCAAACGCAGTTCTGACATTGCGGGTGGCTTGTAATGTAAGGTCTCCACCAGGCTCACTTTCCCTCAATGTACCTTCAATGCTAATTAAAGAGTTTGTTGTACAGATAATGTTGTGCCTTGTTCTTAGTTATTCTCTATTGTATAAGAGAGAGGCTTTCAGTAAGTGCCTTGCATTGAGTAGCCCATTATTTACAAGCATTATTTGGCTTTATTTGGAGACTCAAAACAGAGTCAGAATGCCTCTGCATCTCATTGTTCATGTAGATACTGTTTCCCATCTGAAAGCTCTCAGAATTTGGGTTTAAGGGGCAATGATATGAATTGTCCATTTAGGTAATATATTTATTAAAAGACTTCTAATTCCATGGAAAGAGAGCATGGGAGCTCTGATGAGAATTCAGGACCCCATGCCTTGGATAGATATGATGGTAGAGGCCTCTATGGGCATTTTAGGCTTACGAGGAAAACTGTGAATCCCATATAGGTTTTAGAAGAAAGGAGAGGTTCAGTGACGTGTGGTTGATACATAGTTCTTAGTAATTGTTTGAAGGTCATCCTGTCTGATTCTGGGGCATCAGACGGAAGGGAGATGGTCTTGAATTCTGAGAAGTAATGTGTAACTTCGAGGCTGTATGGAAGATAGGCAAGAAGGAGCTATTTAGCTAAAATGGTCTGTCATATGGAACATGCCACTGATGGCCCTTATACCTTGGAGTCAGGTAGCCTGATGTCTATATGTAGAATGAGCTATGAGGGCAGGATACTACTGTAATGTATATCATCTGAGCAAAGACTGACTTGTACCAATGTCTGATACTACCCATAAAGTACAGGATAATAATAAAAATAAGAATAAAATAATAAAAGTTACCAACTATACAAAGTTACCAACTATATTCCTGTGATCATAAAAGCATATGGTAGATTAAAAATATGAAAAAGTCAGGCCTAAGGATTTATCATAGACATCAGATGAAGAACAGTGTGATAGCTTTGCCTAGACAGTGTGAAGAAGAAGACACTTTACATTGCTATGGAAACTAACAAACTGTTGTATCCTCTTAGCGTTTTATTGCTGTAAACAGACACCATGACCATGGCAACTCTTACAAAGGAAAACCTTCAATTGGCGCTGGCTTACAGTTCATAGGTTTCATTAATTATCATCATGGTAGAAAGTATGGCAGCACACAGACAGACATGGTGATATTTACATCGAATGTTACCTGTGATGTTTCTAATATCTTCAATGATTTTTCTTTTAGTATAAGTCATAGTTTATAAAATAATACAAATTTAAATAAATAATGAGTCTTCATACTTTCCTGGAGACTCAGTGTTACACATGACTTCCACTGAAACATGTTCTTTATAATAATGTGACATATTAACTTTATGGAAAAATGTACTCATATCAACATATGCAACTTTACACGAAACTTTAAACATAGCTTTAACAAAAGATAAAATGGGACTTTCATGATTAATAAAACTTGTTTTACATACAATTATTCAAATTCTATTTTAATATCTATTTTGAATTAGGTATAAAAGAAATAAATATTCATGGATCTTTTAAAAATCTTAGTATGTTTGATGTGCTCTTTATTTTAATGTGAACACAAAAATCATAGAGGTTATTCTTTTTCTTTTTGGAGACAAAGCAGTTGGGTAATGGGTAACAAACCACCTGTCTTCTGCTTGGAGAATGTACCCTTGTTGCTTTGGATTCAAAGAAGCTCTCTTGGTGCCCATTGCCATGTTCTATGTTGTAAGTTAATAAAGTTACACTCTAATGGTCTTTTTGACTAAAGTACACTTCTGAGGCTTTTATGCCCAAAGGGTCTACACAATTAGTAAAGTCATTCCCAGTGCTTCTTTGATATTTTACTTTTCTGTCCTTTCTTGTAAGTGAATTAATCAGAGCACCACAATTAACTGTTCTTTTTGAGTGATGGCTCCAATGCTTCCCAGTTTTGAGCCACAATAAACCTGTAAACCCATAATTTTCTTTCTTATGCATACTTAGTTACACTAGCAAAACAAAAGAGAAATCTCAGTTTATTAAAGCTGAAGTATGTTTACTCATTATTTTTAATTGACATGCCTTTTTGTGGAGTAAGCATTTATTCACAAGGCAAGCTATTCATGTTACAATTGTATTATTAGTTTGTATTTATTGAATTTGTGTGTTCATTTTTCTGCATCTTTTATGTAATATTTGAATGCCTCACAGTTTAGGAAGAACCACTGGGTTTATCTTTTCAAACTTTAATCGGCTTCTTACTTATACATAACTACTAATTTTAGAAATTATTATTTAGACTGTGCTAAGAAATACAAATATACTTTTGTAAAATTTGCTTTTCCTGTGTATCTTCTTAAAATCACTGAAGGAAATTTCAATATTTATAGCATCTTATCTCTCTATGACTATATCTAACTTTTTGAAAGTCTATTGTTCCCATTCAATAATACAGTTATTAAAGATAAATACTGACATTTAAAAGAGGGAGTGTATTATATTTGCATATATACACTAAATTGCCATAAGTAATTCAAAGGTACAATTGTAACTTAAAAATTATCTTTTAAGTAAAAAAGATTATCATTTTAACCTTAACCAACTAAGACTGCTCTGAGTCACTTTTCAACTAGGTACTGAGTTTTGAACTTCTGTGTTTAATTCTACTAGTGTTAAGTTTAGCAAGTATCCTACTGAGTGTGTTTGACCAACCCTTCTCCAATTTTGGTCTCACCACACTCATATTATCTTAGCCCATGTAAATTTCAGGAAACTTATTATTAAATCTCTTTTGAGCAAAAAATTACCCCACCGGTGATGGTTAAGGTTAATTGTCAAATTGACATCACCTGAGATTATGGAGGGAACCATCCCAGAAACGTCAGTTATGAGATTATTTGGGTTTGGTTGGCCTAAAGGTATGCTTGAGAGCATTCCTCTTAATTAGGTTGAGGTGGGAAACCCTACCCTAAACAAGGGCCCCACCATTCCCTGGGCTTCCAGTGAAGGCCCCACTATTCCAATCCATAACTGCACAAAAACAATGAAGCTGGCAGAGCACAGGCACCCATCGCTGCCGTCCTCCTGACTGCGACACAGAGGTAACAATTTCTTCCAGCTCCTGCCACGTTGACTTTCCAGCCGTTGGTAAGTACACTCTTGAACTGTGAGCTGAAATAAATCCTGCTTCCTTCATCTCTTTTATAGGATAGTTTCTCTCCGCAACAGGGAAAGCACCTAAGACATTATCTCTAAGAAATTCTGTACCCACACTCCCAATCTATATTTCTTCTTGAAAAACAAAACTCTTCTACTTTTGCGCTTTCTTAAAAAAATGTTCTGTACTGTTGTTGAAACATCATTACTTTTTTTGCTAGCATAGACTGACAATATATTTCCATCATTTACTTGTGTAAGTTACCTTTTAATTAATCTTTTTGCATTTTTCAATTCCTAATTATATCATGAAACATACCTGTGTGTAATATGTGTATATATATTTATACTGCACAGCCTTTGACTTGATAGACTGATATCTGACATGTCCCATAGAATAATTTTTAAACTTATTTGTGTGTGTGTGTATATCTATCTATCTATCTATCTATCTATCTATCTATCTATCTATCTATATTTGTAGATGACTAGAGATGAAATGCAAATTTATTATATTGCTGTACTGAATAAATATACTAGTAAATTTCACATCTCATATATCTGTTCAAAATGAAAGTATAATTTTTTTACCTCAAAGATTATTTAAATTTCATTGATCAAACTATATGCAGGAAGAAATAGAGAGGGGAGGCTAGGGTATTTATCTGAAGTTATGGAGCCCTTTTACCTGACTCAATGTTTTTCTTCTGTCCCACCTCCTTTTCAGAGAATAAAATACCAAGTGTGAAATTTTCAGTTAGACCCTAAGCAATGATCTTTTGTTCATTAACTATATGCCCCTTAATGTTCAGCTCTCATTTACACAATGTCAATATGTTTCTTGCAGTTCTTTGTGCTCTTTCAAACAAACTATGACCTTTAATTGAAAGGAGAAAATTAGTTGTGATATTGTGGTAAAAGATAGCTTATGAGATTTGAATTTATCAGGAAAGACAGGTTGTTGAGTTTGGTACTGAGAAATGTAGACGTAAAAACTGAAAATAAACTAGAAATACCATCAGTAGAGAAGTCGGACATGTTTTAGCAAATTGATTAATACGAAATATACATAGATGAAAGATGAATAACGCCTAAATATAGCATTGTACTATTCTTTCTTAATATTTATTGTTTAGAACTGACACTAATCTTCTTGCATATAATAATGAGTGGCTTTCCCCTTTCTTTCCTTTTTGAAATCAGACCTCTAGTGACTAGTCAGTCATATAGTATTATTACCATGTCCTCAGTACTTTAAACACTGCAAGCTTAAAGCACACAAAATGTCCTTATTCATTCACTGATTTTATTTTTATTTCAAACTCTGTGTACTACTATTGCACAGCCTCTGGGCCCAGTTAAATTTTTTTTTAAAAAAAAACTTTTGTTAGAAAAATGAGATAAAAATGTCCATGTGATTTTTGCAAATGTACAGACTAAATGGGATTCTCACATTGTACAACTAACACAGCGATAAGATAAAGATAAAACAGCAACAGACTCCTTGCATGTATCCCCCCTCTCACCTTTCCTCGCATCCTTTACAGGGACAAAAAAAAAGCAGCCTTCCTTGTTCCATCATCTGCTGTCACAATACTGACTGACTTGCCTTGCAAAATTTCCTATAAAGTGACAGAAAGTTTGTACCAAATGCAAGCAGAAGACAAAACTAAAGATCAAGTACAATCAATATAAAATATTTTTGAGGTGCTTTTCAAGACTTTTGGGTATTGGTCCTGAACACCACCATGAGTAGGACAAAAGGAAAGAAGAAGAAAGGGATTCAGGAAAAATTTCAATAGAATTGACACGAGTTACTTTCTCTGTGATATCTTGTTTAACGTTCTCAACTAGAACAAATGACACAGGGACTGCTTTTAGGTAGAGAAAACTTTCACCCACTTTCTGACATTCTGAAGGATCTTGAAGAGTTAAAGTCACTGAACAAGTTAACTAAAAACTAATTGAAAAAATTGAAATACATGATGCCTGTATATCCTACTATCTACACCAATGAAATAAGCTATCAAAAACAGGAAAAAAAAATCCAGCAAGTGAAATCCTAGACACCTCATTGTGCTTAAGAATAAGACTAAAAGTGCATCTCAGAAGTGGTGTGTTCTCCAGCCTGAAGATTCACTTTGAAGGTCAGTGAAAGTTTGAGAAAAGAATGACAAAATTAGACGTCACCTAGGGAAATCTTGAAAGTCTTGAGATGACTCATACTTCTTTGTTATCTGAATGCATCTTTAGATTGTTGAGCTCAAATGACTCATTTGTAATTGACAGCTGAGCTCTTATCACGTTTTTCATGGGTCTTGAGATTCTCACTGTATGGCTCTGTTCTGTGATAAAACAGCTAGACAAGGGTAAAATTAGAAGAGCTTTTAAGAGTCCTATAGAGTCACTTCTCTTACCCATAGCTCAAAGCAGTCACATCTTGCCAATATACTAGAGGAGGGGATAGACCTGGTATATTGTGAAACATCAGATAATAAGGTCCCTCTTTAACACTACTAAATTGTACCTATGGTGATTATAGCATGCTTTTATCATTGTTCCATTAAAACTCATTTACTACCTTGACCTTATTTCTTTTCTACTTAAAACTATATGAGCTCCCAGTTTTTGCCCAGCAATCTTGGAGCCTAGCCTGTTTGGATGCTCACTTTCCTAGACCTGGATGGAGGGGGGAGGACCTTGGACTGCCCACAGGGCAGGGAACCCTGACTGCTCTTCGGACTGGAGAAGGAGGGGGAGGGGAGTGGGGTGTGGGGTGTGGGGGGAGGGGGAGGGAAAAGGGAGGCGGGGAGTAGGCAGAAATTTTTAATAAAAAATATTAAAAAATAATATATATATATATATATATATAAACTATTTAACAAAAAAAACTACATGAGCTTATTCTGGGAACAAAATTATTTTTAATTTAAAATACACATAAGACAAAGTCTCCTAAAGTTTGCCCTATAAATATTTTAAATTGGTTTTATAATTTATCTACAGAAATCGAAAGAGTAAGCAATTGACATAACCCAGAACTATGTGTGTTTGTGTCTAGTAATTCCAGTATTGGGGAAGCTGAGACAAAAAAAAAAAAAATTATCAGAAATTTCAGCTCCACCCATGCAGGCCTCTTAATAAATACTAACCTGTTTTTAAAAATCAAGAGCTAAGGGAGAGAAGCAACCTAAATTCAGTCCTTTACCTTTTGTTTAAATGGAGTCAGTTGTGCTTGGATAAGTAGAGAGGCACTAACCTCATTTCATCCTCAAAACAATCATGGTTTTTCTGCATTCTATTATTTCTGAGTGTTCTACAGATGAAAAATGTGTAAGATATAATTCTATGTGTTTCTAGGTAAACATCATCATATAAATGCCTTATAGACAAAAACAGGCTCTAAGAAGAATATTTTTGTTTTTTAATCCCATGGATGCAGATTGCATTTTTCATTAAGAAACTTGATTGAGAGATCAAGGATATTGGATCTGTGAAAGTGTGCACTCTTTTTTTTTTTTAAATAACCTTATACAAAATTTTTGTTTATTATTTATTTATAACAATCTTTACTTAGGCATAAATTGCACAAATATAGAGCTTCTTGTTTTTATTTCCTGCTAAAAATTTAGTTCACAGCAAGACATATTTGTTGACAAAAAATAGATGTAAAACTTAAAGATAACTTTTAACGTTCAGGAGTTTGGAAGATAATTACATATAGATATATCTAGGAGTTTCATACTGTACAACTTTAAGCAAAACACCCAAAAGGTTAATGAATGTAGCTTATCTTTAGAATCAAGGGTTAGAATGTGATTCAGCTGTGAAGCAGCCTAAAATATTTAAGTTAAAAAGAAGTCTGTCACCTTTGTACTTGGGAGCTGAGCAGTAAGAACTATGGCTAAAGTAGAGGGCTCTGGATACTCAGGGATAATAGGGTACAGCTGTAAATTCCAGTGGACCTGAAGTGAAACACTGAGATGGGAGATGCATTAGAGCATCTTGGATTGAAAAGAACTCTATCCAAAACACACATCCAGGGAGCTGTGCTAATGGAAGGGTTATTATGGTGAGAACTCCTGCTAAATGAAAGAAAGCAGAGATGTATTGATGTTCTGGGAAAGTCCTTTAGTTTATCTCTGACAAGACCTAGACCAGCATCCAAAAGCAGTTATGAGACAGGAAATCATTTGGATATCAATTGCCAATGATTTTATTTGTTTTAATTTATTGAAAAAAATTTCGCCTCCTCCTCGCCTCCCATTTCCCTCCCCCTCCTCCCACTCCTATCCCCCTCCCCCGACTCCTATTCCCCTCCCCCGACTCCTCTCCTCCCCCCCACTCCTCTTCCCCCCTCCACTCCTCTCCCCCTCCCCCCCACTCCATTCACCCTCCCTCTCGAGTCTAAAGAGCAGTCCGGATTCCCTGTCCTGTGGAAAGTCCAAGGTCCTCCCCTCAGCCGTCCAGGTCCAGGAAGGTGAGCATCCAAACAGGCTAGGCTCCCACAAGGCCAGTTCATGCAGTAAGATCGAAACCCAGTGCCATTGTCCTTGGCTTCTCATCAGTCCTCACTGTCCGCCATGTTCAGAGAGTCCGGTTTTACCCCATGCTTATTCAGTCCCGGTCCAGCTGGCCTTGGTGAGCTCCCAATAGATCAGTTCCACTGTCACAGTGGGTGGGTGTACCCCTCGTGGTCCTGACTTCCTTACTCATGTTCTCCCTCCTTCTGCTCCTCATTTGGAACTTGGGAGCTCAGTCCGGTGCTCCAATGTGGGTCTCTGTCTCTATCTCGATCCATAGCCAGATGAAGGTTCTATGGTGATATGCAAGATATTCATCAGTATGGCTTTAGGATAGGGTCATTTCAGGTTCCCTCTCCTCAGTTGCCCAAGGTACTAGCTGGGGACATCTCCTTGGACACCTGGGAGCCCCTCTAGAGTCAAGTCTCTTGTCAACCCTAAGATGGCTTCTTTAATTAGGACATATACTTCCCTGCTCCCATATCCACCCTTCCTTTATCCCAACCATCCCATTTCCCCAAGCTCCCCCCATCCTCCCCTTCTCACTTTTCTCACCCCATTTCCCCTTCCCCCATCCCACCCCACCCCCAAGTTCCCAGTTTTTGCCCCGCAATCTTGTCTACTTCTCATATCCAGGCGGATGACTATGTGTTTTTCTTTGGGTTCACCTTCTTATTTAGCTTCTCTAGGATCACAAATTATAGGCTCAATGTCCTTTATTTATGGCTAGAAACCAATTATGAGTGAGTGCATCCCATGTTCATCTTTTTGGGTCTGGGATACCTCACTCAGGATAGTGTTTTCTATTTCCATCCATTTGCATGCAAAATTCAAGAAGTCATTGTTTTTTACCGCTGAGTAGTACTCTGATATGTATATATTCCACACTTTCTTCATCCATTCTTCCATTGAAGGGCATCTAGGTTGTTTCCAGGTCTGGCTATTACAAACAATGCTGCTATGAACATAGCTGAACAAATGCTTTTGTCATATGACAGGGCATCTCTTGGGTATATTCCCAAGGGTGGTATTACTGGGTCTTGGGGTAGGTTGATTTTAAAAGGGAAGAAGAGGCTAAGAATAGGCTTGGTTTAGGTGAGATTGCTGCTTAGATGTTAAGGTGGAAAAAAAAAACCATGTATGTCTCTCTTTGTTCAGCAATTCCTTTTCTATCACCAAAGTCCCTCACAGAATTTTCTGGTAGTCCAAGCAGGCATACGGATTTTTTGAAAAATTCTCAGGCATTGGCCTTACTCAGTTTCTTTCTTTGGTGATGTGTTTGGTCAGCTAGGGATCATAAAACAAGTATACATAGGTTTTGAATTGTTTAGCTTTCTGTGACTTATGAGGGTGATCAACTCCTATTTTCCTCATATTGTCATCTGACATAAAATAAAATAGAAATAGTCCAATGTGAGCATTACATTTTATAACCATATTAGCTTCCAAATATAATAAATGCATTGTATGATGAAATATGTTTCAAGATATTTTCACTTTGTAAAAATTTCCAATGTAATTTGTTCATTAGTAGACAGAGGAATCACATAAATATTTCAACAGATTCTGCCCAAGAATTTCTTAAAGTTCATAATCTCTTTTAAATATTGAAACAATTTATGAAGTTGGATTTCAACTTAAATTGTATATTTTTAAAACTATCAGAAATTGAGAGGAATTGCTCTTAATGCATTTAAAACTTATATCAAATTATATTAAGTACCATATTTAAAGATTAATTTCAGGCATATTATCTCTGATTATTAAAATAACAGAGTCCAATTTTCATTATTATATTTAACTGCATTTAAAGACTACAACTAATTCATTTGAATCCAAGGAAATGTGAATTTTCAAATTTTGTAAAAAGCAATTTGAATGCAGGTATAATATCTTGAGTTGAGGAGACATTCAAAATCACATAGACTCATGCTATTGACCCACAGAACCTGAGAGTAATACCCTATTGCTGAATACACTACACACTTTAGATGCAGGCCTTGGAAGATTGGAGCTTGAACTGATCTGGAAGCATCCTCTCCAGATGCTAGCTCTCATATTATCCTAAGGTGTTATAAATAATGCCCACTAAACAATCAACAATCCTACCTAGTTGTAAAGTCTTTAAGGCACAACAATAACCAGCATTACAAGATACCTACAACGGTCAATAGAGACATTTATATCTTAGATATGATCAATAACTCTCTAATTAGACTTAAGATCTTATGTAAAGGAGGGAATTCAAGCCCAGCACAGTAAACCTAGGCAACTACCTGTGTCATAAAACTGAGAGAAGAGAATACTACTACTTTCCTAATTTCTAACATATTCTAAATTCTTATTCTTATGCCTATAGAAAATATAGCTCTCACCTTTCATCAAATAATATTTTTAATGTAATATATGAGGACCGTTATGGAATTCAACTGGTAAGAATGCAGAGAACCATTGACTGTGAGATAGCCAATGTCAATTGATACATCGACACTAGAATCTCTCTACCTAGTGATAATGGAACATTTCAAAGTGGAGGCAGAAAAATTTCCAGAGGACCAGGATATTTGCTGTGAGAAAGTGTAATCTATATAATACAGAACAATTGTAACCATGAAATCTCAAAAATGTGGTTACTTAGCACAACCTTCACAATGACAAGACCAGTTGTCATATCACTTCTCTCCTTGCTGGCTTCTCGAAAAGACCATGTCTTTCTGCTCCACCAAAGCAAAAAAGAAAATCTGTGTCACTCCAAATCCGTCTCTACTATATCGAGTGCATCTCTTTATGTCTTTAAGGTATTTTCTTTTTTTTTTGGTTTTTCGAGACAGGGTTTCTCTGTGGCTTTGGAGCCTGTCCTGGAACAAGCTCTTGTAGACCAGGCTGGTCTCGAACTCACAGAGATCCTCCTGCCTCTGCCTCCCGAGTGCTGGGATTAAAGGCGTGCGCCACCACCGCCCAGCTTCTTTAAGGTATTTTCTGATGATCTATGATTACTTTCTGTCAACTAGTTGCTAACTCATCCTCCTGAACCAAGGTTAATTTTATGTAATTATCACAAGTGCAAACTCGGTGTTCATAGTGTGATCCAATATTCCCCAACATTTCCTCCTTTTGCTCTAATAAAAGGGAAATATTTTAATGCTACCATAGAAAACTATATATAATAAAAACAACTATCAAGTAATGATTACATTTATAATATCTAGTCCATTGGTATTCGGCAAATTCAGAGAAACTACTTTATTATCTACCCTATTTTGGTGAGCCCAAAGTTTGGCTAATTCACTTTCTATCCTAACTTGCATTATTCAAACTGTCTTTTTAGAAACTAAAATACTTTCTTGATAACTCTCAACCTTATACATTTTATTTATTTATTTATTTATTGGTTTTGTTTGTTTGTTTTTGTTTTTTGTTTTTGTTTTTTTTGAGACAGGGTTTCTCTGTGGTTTTGGAGCCTGTCCTGGAACTAGCTCTTGTAGACCAAGCTGGTCTCGAACTCACAGAGATCCGCCTGCCTCTGCCTCCCAAGTGCTGGGATTAAAGGCGTGCGCCACGACTGCCCGGCATTACATTTTATTTTTTGTGAGTTTCTTTTCTGAATTTGGTAACAAAACTGTAACTATAACTATCTCATTGCCAAGCACCGCGCCCCCGTGTCTGCGCTCTGTGCCCTGGCACCCCGTTCACGAGCTTCGGGCAAGGGGGCTGGAGGTGTAAATACACAGACACACACAGACAGAGAGACAGCGACACGGGTCATCCTTGAATTCCCCAAGAATGCCCCCTTTATTGTGTTCAGGGGCAGATTATATAGAGATAGCAACGCCCCAGCCAAATCCACCAGAAACCACTCTCCTGCCATCAGGAACTCTTGAAGGTCTCCTGCTCAGAGCAGCTGTAGGCACTCAGATCAGGGGATTACAAGAAATTCAGGATCTGGGGTCTCACTGCTCCCAACAGCTCATCTTCAATTCCATTAGAGATCTGAGAAGGATATAACATTGCCTTAGTAACCAGGAAGTGCAGAGCAAACAACTTACAAAACTATAGAAATGACAGAAGCAGATGGCTACCTGGGCAGTAATCCAAGTTTCCTCTGCAATGTTGGGGCATCCACCTTCAGTTTACAGGCCTATACTATCTGACAGACTTTTCCATAAAGCAAGAATTTTGAAGGACTGTCCTGCCACATCTTGGTAAAATACGGCAGTCACATTCTTTGTGTCTTACTTGTCCAATCTGAACAGCATACTGTCATCAGTCATCAGTTGAGGCAAGGGCAGTTTCTTTCCCAGTGGCTAACTTTGCCACAGTAAAAGAAAACTCGTATGGAGGTTCTTCTACGTCCATCATCTTTTTTTTTTTTTTTTTTTTTTGTGAATTAGTGCTGTCAGGAAAAGATGTGTCTCATAGTCATGAAAAGTCTATCTGAAGACCATCTGTCTAAATAAAATATATCTCTGTTTAACCTTTAAACATAACTAACTTAACTACAAGTTTGAGTTATTATACACATTTTATTTTTAAAATCATCTATTTATTTTATAACCTGTCTTGTCTGAAGTCCTGACTGGATAATCCTTGAGGCTGTTTTGCTAACCACCTTGAAACTGTCCAGAGAAGTTTGTGGTTCAAAGCTATCTTTGAGTGGTATTGTCAGCATGATGGTTTTGCCACAGTCCAGGTGGAATTATTGTTTTGGTACCCCATGATCCTCTTGGAGACTTTGAAAGATGCAGTTAGGAATGGTCATGGTTCACTACAGAATATTTAAACATTTCAAATGTCATATGCAACAGCTCTCAGACAAGTTAAGGAACCAAAATCCAGTAAGTTTATCTGGAGTACAAACTTGGTTCCTAGTTACCTGCTTCAGACTCAAGCCCCAAATCACATACAGGGAACTAGATGAAACCTATTTCTAGAAGTAGTTAGTACTCTATATGACCATTAATAACATGACAGAAAGTTTAAACTTTAATGTTTAAAGTATATATGGATATATTTATGTATATAGTAATTTTATAAACTGAGGGATATTCTTACTTTAAGAAAAATGTAAACTTGTCAAAAAACAAAGGATTGTGAGATTAGGGAAAATAGAATAATTCCTTAATGTTTTTGTCCTATATTAGATGTCTCTTCTAACATGAGACAGATTTCCCTTTAACAAGCATGCTTGGGTTTAGAAAGTGAGAAAGTAATGATCCAACTCAAAGTCAGCTTTGGTTTTTAATTTAATTGGGACCACAAAAACAAACACTTACCTTTTATGCTTTTAGGGAGCAGAAGAAACAATTGATTGGGAATATTTATGAAATTTTATCCTTCTGAAAATGGGCTATACCATTAGTCCCCCGCCCCATGCTTTTCCCAATGGCAAAGGATTCCCTTATCTGTCCCATGTTGAACTGCATTTGTTATTCATTCACAGTGTGTTCAAATTTCCCCAATACCTTATTTCATAACACAAGGAAAGGAAGACTTTAGATTGATTAATGATTCAAATGTCAATGACAAAGTGAAAAAGATGTGGACAACCAGATGACCATCAAATATCATTTAGGTGACTTTAGCTTAAATAGATTTATATAAAACTTAAGATTTTTTTTAAGTAAGACTATCACAGAACATTTTCCCAAGTTACTGACATTATTTGATAAGATTTTAATATCAAAACTGTACAGACAGAAAATGTCTTCCAAGCAACACAAGTAGTCGAGAGATTTAATAAGAAAATTGATAAAGTTCATAAATGGAATTATATAAGTGAAAAAGATATGAAACCTTTCTAATAAATAGATAATTACAAATTATCTATTCCACTCATTATTCATTGTGTTTACAAACCCAAAAGAAGAGATAACTTCCATTTGTTGATAAGAACATGGAAGAATGATATGCTTTTCACATTTTGCTTGTAGGAACATAGATGATGTAGCTTTTACTAAGTGTTTCACAACTGTTTCTGTCAGTAATGCCATCATTGCTATTTTGTTTCAGAAAAAAAATTTCATTTTCAAAACATTAGAGGCATTTCTAAGTCTGTGAAAATAGAGAGCTAATGTCCACTTAACTGTTTAGTAGAGGAATCAATAAAAGCAAGTGTGTTATTTTCATCTTATAGCATGAACACACAACATCACTTATCTTAGAAACTCAATTTCAAATTAAAAATATATTTATTATGAAATAGTAGTTAAAATAATCTAATAAACTTATTGTTCTAGGAAAAGTGTCATATTGAAAAAGATAATATGATAACATGAAAATTAAGTATCTGTTGGATAGATATGCAAAGAATAGGACCCATGGCAAAACAAACAATCGGATGTAAAATAACACCAAACTACTAATGAAAGCTTTTCACAATTCATGTTATACTTTAAGTCTAGTTATTTGATGACATGGTTTCAGTAGTTACTTGACATATTTGATCACCTAGTATTCATCAGCTCTGCACACAATGATTCAGTGAACTGTGATTAGAAAAAATTTAATAATATTACATACTGACCATGTCAGCCTTTTCAATGTCACTAATCCTTAAATAATACAAAAAACAACTAATTACACAGAATTTGTATTGCACTAGATATTTAAGTAATCCTCAAATGATTGCAAGAATATTTGAAGATGTTTATAGCGCCTGTACAAACTCTAGGCCATTTTATATTAGGGAATTAGGAAAGCATAGATTTTGGTTCCTCGAATGAGTTTTGTAGAACCCTGAGAGATACTTGGATCATATTAAGCTATGTTTCAATTCAGAGAATGAGGACAATTGACCACACAAACAGATCCTATTCAATTCAAAATCTCTCTTTCTGAAAATTCCTTTAAAATTTAATAAACTGCTCAGCACTGTAACTTAAAATTCTTTGTATGTGAATTTTAAGATATTAAGTATATGATTATAGCATGGACACCAGGTGGTGATGGTAATTTTTGTGTATATTTTTACAGTGCCTTAGGTACACAAGAGTATATGAAATGCAGCTCATAAACTGTAACAAAAACCTGCTCTTCTATAAGTAGCCAATATGTTCACTACACTTAAACTGAACATACCACGTTTAGGTCATACTTGGGTAAGGTTTCACTTTAAGCATATAATTAATGTGGAATCATGAGTTTCTGTGATCTAGTTTATGAAGCATCTGAATCAAACTAATAAGTATTTCTTTTTCCCTTCTCGGTTTTGCTACTGAGATCCCAATGTAACTAATCTACAATAATTAGTTTACTAGATTGATGTACCAGGTGTATCACATAATAGATATATATTTTCTTTAAAGTCATACATTTTACCGGACATCTTATTTGAATTTTAAAAATCATTGTATTAAGTAAAATTCAAATATAACTAATTTTTATACTAATATATCAAAGATGAAAATCTTATCGGCCAGTAATAAAATGTAACTTCCATGCAACAGTATCTAGGAAAGTAGTTAACGGTTTTCACTGCATGTAGCATTGAGTGCTGAGCAATTAACAATATGAGTAGCCAGTGGCTAGCAATACTTGCATTTAATAAGCATTGCTAAAATTAATACTTTTTTGTTTCACATGTAGTAAAAAGTCTAATATTTTCCTGTGTCTGGTTTTCTTTGGGGGAAGTTGTTGGGAGCAACAGACATATCTGGACTCATTGCCTCTGTTGCTTGCTGTTTATTCAAAATAATTTTTTTTTGAGATTAGAGCTTGTCAGCACTGTTCCTCCCCTTCAAATGTCCATGTAAAATTCACAGGCACAGCCTGTACAGACTGGCGTTCTCATGCCTCTGGATGACGACTGCGGTTTGTACTTCTGAAGGATTTTGTCTATTAGAGAAAGTTCTCTGATAGGAGTTTGTGCCATTGCCAAAAGCAGAATTAAGTATTTGCCATTAAATCAACAGTTTCTCTCTTGCCTCTAGACTTCTGGCTGTTTCTTTTATTTTGTTGTTATTTTGCTTTACTTTGATTATTTTTCTTTTTCCCTTTCTCCTCCTCATTCTCATCCTCCTTCATTTATTTATTTATTTATTTATTTATTTATTTATTTATTTATTTATTTAAGATTTCTGCCTCTTCCCCGCCACCGCCTCCCCTTTCCCTCCCCCTCCCCCGATCAAATCTCCCTCCCTCATCACCCCAAAGAGCAATCAGGGTTCCCTGTCCTGTGGGAAGTCCAAGGACCACCCACCTCCATCCAGGTCTAGTAAGGTGAGCATCCAAACTGCCTAGGCTCCCACAAAGTCAGTAAGTGCAGTGGGATCAAAAACCCATTGCCATTGTTCTTGAGTTCTCAGTAGTCCTCATTGTCTGCTATGTTCAGCGAGTCCCGTTTTATCCCATGCTTTTTCAGACCCAGGCCAGCTGGCCTTGGTGAGTTCCCGATAGAACATCCCTATTCTTACACCTGTCAGAATGGCTAAAATAAAAAACACCAATGATAGCCTCTGCTGGAGAGGTTGTGGAGAAAGGGGTACACTCATCCATTGCTGGTGGGAATGCAAACTTGTGCAACCACTTTGGAAAGCAATATGGCGGTTTCTCAGGAAATTCGGGATCCACCTACCCCTGGACCCAGCAATACCACTCTTGGGAATATACCCAAGAGATGCCCTATCATACAACAAAAGTATATGCTCAACTATGTTCATAGCAGCATTGTTTGTAATAGCCAGGACCTGGAAACAACCTAGATGCCCTTCAATGGAAGAATGGATGAAGAAAGTATGGAATATATACATATTAGAGTACTACTCAGCAGTAAAAAACAATGACTTCTTGAATTTTGCATACAAATGAACGGAAATAGAAAACACTATCCTGAGTGAGGTAAGCCAGACCCAAAAAGAGGAACATGGGATGTACTCACTCATATTTGGTTTCTAGCTGTAAATAAAGGACATTGAGCCTATAATTCGTGATCCTAGAGAAGCTAAATAAGAAGGTGAACCCAAAGAAAAACATATAAGCATCCTCCTGAATATTAACCTTCATCAGGCGATGAAAGGAGACAGAGACAGAGACCCACATTGGAGCACCGGACTGAAATCTCAAGGTCCAAATCAGGAGCAGAAGGAGAGAGAGCATGAGCAAGGAACTCAGGACCGCAAGGGGTGCACTCAAAATAATTTTTAAATTGTGTAAAAAATGCAAGCTGTTGATTCTCATTAGAGGACGTATTCAGTGTTCTGTTACTGCCGCACTTTTGGAAATTGTCCTGATAAGATGTGTGTGTTTTGGCATATGACCTGTCAGCATCTTGCCTGGTATTTAGTCGTGATATAGATCTTTGTTTGTCATTCTGGAATTTCAAAATGCCATCTTGTGATTTGTTCTTTATACAGGATGAGTTAATATATTTGCCATTCTTTAAAATATCATGTTATCCCTGATTCATCTTTTATTAGAATTAAATCCACAGACCGCCATAAACAGAGTCTTATCACGTTTTCTCGCCTAAGTATTTCACAATATAAATCAGTGTGGTGGGTGTTCTTTCATGTACTACTGGGAGAAATAACAGGCTTTAAAATGAATTTTAGTTGTAATTATAACAATAGATATTCCTCTTTCACTGATGGCTTTTGTCCCAGATGGTCTATTTTTGTCCTGACATTTTTGTCCATTCTGTGAATTTCATCATGGGGAAGAAACAGCAGTTTGTCTTACAGTCGCTCCATTTCGATCTCCAGGTGACAAGCTGATATTTCTTTCCTTTGAAGAAGTTTTTAATATGACGGGTTAAATGTCAAAGAAAAAAACATCATATATTGAAACTTACTAGCGTCATTTCTCTTAATATTAATGACAAATTGACATTTGATTTTTTTTTTAAATGGCCTCTACTTTTTAAGTAGCTGTGCAGATTTTGAAAGAATGTACTTAAGCATCTTATACCTTCGTACAAATCTTTGGTCCTAAAGATAATATACTTATAAATAAGAAAGGAATTATTATTGTTAAAGGCATTTACTAGTAGTAACTCCTGGTTTAAAAAGTAAAACTGAACTATTTGCTTAAAATTCTGTGTTAGACTTTATGCAAATTAACTTTAAATATTATATATGTTACAAAAACACAAAGCAAAAATCTAGTGCAATTAGTTGAAGAGAATTTCTACTTATTTGATAAACAATAGAGATTAAATATGATTCTTTTGTGCCTATGATGTCCTTTCCGAGAGTACTCAAAGACAACGTATATGTAAGGCTCTGGCTTTCATACTTATTATCAATAAAAATATTAAGGCAAAAGAAAAAGAAAGGGACAAAGATATCTTACTGCAACATGGAGTCACCAATATTATTTAGACATCAATGGTGCATGCTTTCTGTACTGCTTGCCACTCATTATACAACAACCATTAAACTCTGTAGCCCTCGTATCAGTCTGGAAAGGTAACTTGTTGGTTTTTGCAGCATGCAGAACACAAAGTCAGGCATATTGAGACAGAAGCAATTCATGGCTCTCCATAGTTTCAGTATGAGAATGTGCTGGCTTCTAAGCCCTTATCTAAATGCCACCAAATGCAACTCACACCTTTCTGTTCCTCCATATTTTCTGCATGAATATATAGACACCACCACTTAAGCATGAACACCTTTACACAGCCTAAGTGCAATATTCAGTAAAGTAGCCATTAGCCATATGCAGCTATTTAGGATTAAATGTAAATTAATTGTATTTTAATAAAGTTATAAGTACCTTTAGTCGTTTTAAGTGTGTAGAGTCTCCCATGCCTGCTTGTTTCTGAAACAATTCTCTCACCACACAAAGTCCTGTTGAAACATTCAGTTGATTGACATTTCAGTGTGGGCTGAAATATCTCTAAAGTTTCTTTCATTACACCATATTCAGTATTATAATATTTAGTCATATCTATTTTTCTTCTAGCATTGAGCTATAGTCTAAAACTATGCACTTTTCAAAAGCTATCCACTTTCAAAAACTTCTAATAATATCATATGCTACCAACTATAAGTTCTAAAAGTGTAGTCAGTAAGGAATAGGACAATGTAACCCATAATCACATCATAGTCTTAATCCTCATAAATAGATCATAGACTTGATACACAAAAATGTAGCATTCTACAAAAGAAAATAGAAATAGCAAATATTCCTTTTTGTTTCCTTTGTGACAAACAAACAAAAATAATAACAATAACTAAAACCACAAAACATTATCAACAGAGGTTTAAATTAGTTAATAAACAAATTGATTCCTTTTCAAATAATTTGTCTTTAGACTGTATTATTTTATAATTGCTTGAGAAGTCTGACATCCTAAGCAGTCCTTTGAAGGAGTTAGCATTCTCTAATCTGAAATCTTCTTGGTAATAAAAGTCACTGAAATTTCAATTTCAACAAGGTATTTATTGTATTAAAACACAAGACCAGTATGATACACAAAGTGTCATTTAAAAATGATTCAGGGACTTTCCCCCAAAATTTAGTTTTTATGAATCAAGATAAATCTCTACCAAAGTAAGGAATTTCATTCCTAGGACGGAACTCAAATTAAGAATGACTGTTTAACTTCATTCAGGTAGTTCATACAGGATATGGATTTCACTTATGTCCTCCAAATCTTGGAGGAACTCTATTCTGTTTCTAGTCCAATGGTGTGCTGGTAACTCTCCCTTTGGGAGGACACACAGCTAGGATTCATGTATTAGAGGCTTTTTTGGTAGTGTGACAAAATTCCTGATGTCACCAAATTAAAGGAGCAAAGATTCATCTTGGACCACAGTTTCAGAAGTTTCAGTCCATGGTCCAGCTTGTGATGTTTCTGTGCCTACTTTGAAAGAGACAGTCAAGATAGAGGGTTAAACTACTTACCACAGGAAGCATAGAAACAGAGAAAATGAGGGTCAAGGTGTCTTTCAAGGTCATGCCTCCTGAGTCAGCTCTAAGTAGGTCTTATCTTACAAAGGGTCCATTACCTCTTAATAGCACCATAAAGCTCTGACTCTATGTGAGAGATAATTTTTCCTCAACTCGACACAAGCTAGAGCTACCTGAAAGGAGGGAACCTCAATTGAGAAAATGTGTCAATAATATTCAGTTGTAGGGCATTTTCTTAATTAGTCATTGAAGGGGGGAATTCACACTGTGAATCAGCATAAAGTCTCAGCTATGGCTCTTGCTGTAGGATTATGTATGCCTACCTTCTGCCATACTTCCTGCTACGATGCTTATGAAGGCTCTCACCCTCTAAACCGTGAACCCTCAACTACATGCATTCTTTCATAAATTGTCTTGGCCGTAGTCTTTTGTCACATCCATAAAAATAGTGCCCGAGATCTCAGCTTTGAAACCCCATGATCCCCATGGGTGTACATGGCTGTAATCCCTGGAATTCCAGATTTTCACTGTATGGAGGAGAGGTGGAGATGGGAGTAACCTCAGACATACCAGGGACAGACAACCTGGTGTGCTCAGCATGAACAACAAAAAGGCTATTTCTAGGGTTGGTTAACCATTTCACCTGCATTTGCCCCTTTTATCCTTCCCAACTCTCTCCAGTACAGTTAGTGTACTTTAAGAAGGGGATGTTAGCACCTTTGAGACCTTCCATCCCTTTGGATCAATCTATTTTAGCTTGTTCTTATCACTTTGCATTTGTGTCAGTCTTGGGTACCGACTCCTTCTTTTATTGCCTAGAGACTGCTCAGTGCCTCCCCCGAGTTTATGAGATGACAGTTCTTAAGGATAATGGCATTTATTTATTTTTGAAAGTATTGTGGCTAATATGTTTATATTTGCGTAGACATCTGGAATCTCACTACTCCTCAGTGAGTCTTTAAATATAATAGATAATGGCACTGAGAGTTAATCAGTGGTTTCTTGTGCTCTGGGGTAGATTTCATCAAGTCTAGATTGCTTGTGAGCATGTAGCTTGACTAAGTGGTCCCTCACCTGTTAAGTGACTGGTTGAAATTGCTTTGCTATCAGTGTTGAGATTTATGTGAGGCCTGTGATCACACTGTTCCTTTTGGGAAGAGGGAAAAATACAATTTAAAATCTGGCATGCTAGATTACCTGATTTTTAATCTATTTAAAGTTATTTGTTAATTTTCTTTGCAGTACATTATGTAGCCTTGTACGTAACCATCTTTGTTCAGGTGCAGACACTGATAGTGGCAAAGATGAAGGAGAAGCTCCCTGGCGCCTACAATTCTAGATTAAGAATCACAGCTTTGCCACAATTTGTGTGATCATGTTTGTTTGTTGTATTTCTCTTGAATCATTGGCAAAATGTGGCAGTAGGAATGCCTACCTCATGTTATAGGTAATGCAGAGTACAGGGAATATAGTGGTATTAATTCTCAGTTAGGTAGATACGTATTTAGCAAAATGAAAGAAAAAGTCCACAAAACTACCTATGAGTTTGTTTAGTGTTAGCAAACTACTCCTGGGCATGAGGCCTGCACTGAAGTGTGGTCGATATGCCTCGTGAGAGACTTTATTGGAAAGTACGGATTTTTCCTTTGCCAAGAGGCATCAGTTGCAGATAGCTTCTTGGTTAGGAGTGGGAGCATGTGTCCACTTCTCTCTCTCAATACTGACCCTCTGGCATGACCCTGTTCGGATCCTGTGCTTGTTGTAGTGGTTTCTGTAAGTTCAAATGTGCGTTAGTCCTGCTGTCATTCAAAAAGGACCCTAGGATAGCTTTTGTCTTCGGATGCTTCTGAGTTTCCTCCCTTTCTCCCCTCCCACCCCCCTCTCTCTTTTAGAATAGCTTTGGATGCTTCTAAGTTTCCCCCCTTTCTCTCTCTCTTTCTGCTCTCTCTCTCTCTCTCTCTCTCTCTCTCTCTCTCTCCTTCTCTCTCTCTCTCTGCATGTGTGTGTCTTTATTTCTCTCTCTCCATAGTCCTGGAGATTGAATGAAGGCGTTATGCATGCTATGGTAAACGTTCAGTCACTGAATTAGATTTCCCAGTCCCAATAAACCTTCTCTTTAATCTGGCTTTAGTTTTACCTGTATGAAATGATATTGATGTTCATTTTTAGAGAGCCTACCTTTTGTTCCGAATCCTTCTTGTATTGTTTTCCTTCCTTCTCATGATATTGTTTTTTCTTTCAGTAATAATGCTTCTATTCACAAATGTACTTTCCTTCAAGGGATAAAATGAGCCACGGTCTTTTGTTTCTCCATGTTAGCATTTACATTAAACAAGAACACTTGCTTTTCTTCAAATTTCTCTCAATTTCATGTATAAAATCATAGTTATTCCCTTTTCTCAGAACATACTAAAATTTATTATAGTTTTGTTTCTGTACATGCGCAGCTTAAAATTTCTTGCATCCCCTTTACCTACCTAGTTCTTAGTTATATTTATATAGTCTGAGAGTTTTTTTCACTTTGATAGTTATCTTCTCAGATTTCTACGCAAAATTTCAATCACTAATAAGACATACCATGAGACAAAACTACAATAAATTTAACTGAAATGTTTGGTTGAGTTTTATTTACAAATTGAGTCTGTACCATTTGCTTCCATGAGCATAGCAGAGAAGTTTGACTTTATACACAAAAAAGCAGGAATATTAGAGGGAAAGAAAAGTGGCTATTTCAGAGGTGGGTTTGCCTTTAAGGTTAAAAGCAGAGATTGTCCTTATGATACAGGTTAATGCTGCCCCGTTTAGGGATTTGTCTATTTTTATTCTTCTGGCTTCTTTTGAGGCCAGATATACAAATTGTTTTTTGCTTGATGATGTGAAACTTCAGTGTGAATCACTTTCATTTTAATTTGGTTTGTGGGCCCTAGTGAAGTGGCCCAATTTGAGGCAGTCTCCCATAAGTTGTACAGCACACAGAGAAGACAGCATTTTTTTTTTTTTTTTTTGGTACTTAGTCTGTCTATTTCTGGTGATATTTAAAAGATATCTTACCCACAGTTTTATTACTCATTATCATTGCTTTAATTATGTATTCCTATAATTCTTTTGTGAATGTGATTAAGTATCCTCTTTTCTCATTATTTTTCCTAGTACAACTTCTCAAATCTGCATAGGTCCAATTGCTTTCTTCATCATTACAATTTCAAATCACCTCTTGACTATGTTCATCATTCACTGAAATTAGTTCAAAGTCTCCTTCTTGGATTAATGACTTCTACTTGCTTTGTAACTGTGCTCTCCTTTCCTTAAGAGATAAATAGGTGAGTAGCCCATTCCATAATCATCACACCCTGAGATTAGAAGACAATACCAGAGGTTATTTAGAGTTGATCTCCTTGATTCCAGATGGGAGGGAGGAAACAGAAAGTTTCCCAAGCAGCCAAGTTATCTTTTCAGAAGGAGATTTGAGACCATCTTATGTGAATAAATTTATTTCTATGCTTCAATGCTGAGTTACTAAAAGTGAAGGTTCAATTAACAGCTACAAATTCAAGTAAGTTTGAATCACATTACTGCCAATTATCCTTTGCTGGTTCCTGCCAAAGGGGAATATTAACCAGAAAATTAGCATGTTGAATGTTTCATTCATATACAAATCAAATTCAAGCAAGATGTCTTGTTCAAGGAGAAAAACAAAGCATATCTTCTCAGTGTCTTTGTGGGACAAAAGACTCAATGAGGTAAGAGTTTTTAGGAAAAGAAAACCTAATCAGTTTGTAAATAATTTGGTTTGTTTCATAATATTATCTGTAGCTAAAGAAAAGTGCTTTTCGAGTTGACATTTGTAAGGTTTCTACTATTTATTTTTCTATTTCTCTTATAAGCGA
The DNA here is from genome assembly GCF_950005125.1 of Chionomys nivalis. Taxonomy (NCBI): domain Eukaryota; kingdom Metazoa; phylum Chordata; class Mammalia; order Rodentia; family Cricetidae; genus Chionomys; species Chionomys nivalis. Next base: position 25,509,164 of record NC_080105.1, read on the forward strand.
TGATAACTTTACCCACCCATGATAGACTGTATTAGTAAAAGAGTCATTTGCTATTTAATCTTCTTCTGTTTGGGGAATAATAATACTGAGTAACTGTTCCTTGCTCAAGGGCAACAAATACAATGATATCAGTTTTTCACAAAGTAAAAGTTTTATTGGGAGGCTATAGACAAAGGAGGTCTGGAGCAGAGGGATCTTGGCAGTCTTCACATCTACTGTATCGGGGAAATTACCACAGGGAGAGAGGAGAACCTGTTTGGTGACTGAGGGACAGAAGGGAAGTGTTGGGGGTTCTCTTGAACAAGCATAGTCTTTTCATATGCTGTAAATAATTTTTGAGTGGAAAGAGGTATTATGTTCGGAGCAGGGGATTTGGAGCTGATGAGGTCAAAAGATCACGGATAGGACAAGATATCTTCTTTGCAGGTTAAAGTGCATTTCAAAAGTGTCCTTCAGTGGGTTTTTAGTATTCTCTTATCTAATGAATTACATCCTAGTATGTTCAGGACTTAGGTGATTTCAACAGGTTAATACAGGAATGGAAAGATAGACTGAAAACAATTCAGAGCGAAGGAACCAAATTCTGCAGCGTGGTAATCAGGATTACAAGCCTCTTTCAACAGCATCTTGACCCTGAACACTGACTCTTTCTTTTGGAACTATCTTAAATTTGCCTATTTAGCTATCAATGTTCCAAGGCTCCTTCAGGACATTTTCCTTCATTCTCTCAATTTACTTGGAATATCCTTTGTACCACCATTCTTCCAAGTCTGTGGGCTTATCTTTCCACTGTGTAGTTAGAATGGTTTGTTTGTGGATTAAATGGCTGTGCAATGCTATGCAGTTGTTTGTGGGAATCTATGATAGTGCCAGAGCAAAATTCTATGTATATTTGGTAAGTAGATTTCCCCCCAGGTTTTATTATCTTTTCATTCAAAATATGACTATCTTATTTTATAAGACAGTATTGGTTATGTGATAATACTTTATAACAAACTCATGAGGAATGTGTTGTATAATATAGAAATAATAGAACAGCAACCAAATGGAAGCATGAAACAAAACAAATAGGAAGAGAGAGACAAGAATAATTACAATAGACGAATTTGCTAAATTTAAACAAATTGCTGAAGACTTGATAAGCACTTGTTTCTCCAGTAGTTTGGAAAAGTGGGCCAATTATATGTAACTTCGGTGGGTGTCCTGGAGGATTTGGAGATAGGAACAATGAGAGAATGTGATCTAAATGCATCACAGTCATATATGAAATTAACAAAGAATAAATTTTAAAACAGCAAAATATATGTAGAAAAAACTTTATGGAAAATAACACTAGAAATATTATTTTAAAATTCCAACATAGCTGATGCACATATGAACTCATAGAGACTGTGATAGCATGCACAGGTTCAAGCCTGACCAGGCCCCATACTGAGAGGGTAAGTGCACACAAGCACCCAATACTAACTAAGAATCTATCTCAGATGACATCTGCTCACAACGGAAAAGTGTGAGCATGGCAGCAAGCAGGAAGGCATGGTGCTGGAGACGTAACTGAGCAATAACCATATGCACAAAGAAAGAGAGAGCCAGAGACACAGAGAGACTAGGCCTGGCATGGGCTTTTGGAACCTCAAAGATCACCCTCAGTGACACACTTGCTCCAAAAAGCCCACACCTCTTAATACTTTTAGTCCTGTCAAAGAGTTCCAATCCCTGGTTATTAAGGATTCAAATATATGAGTCAATGGGGGCCACTCTTATTCAAACCACCACAATATTTTAGTAGACGTTTTGACTCATGTTACTTTGGACTTTTTCTTTTTCTTACTGTTTTTTTTTTCTTGTATATTAGGTTTTTTTGATTTTGTGTTTCTATAGGATTTGTGTTTGTGTGTTTTCTATCTGTCTGTCTGTTATGCTTCTTTTATTACTATATTTTATGTTTTACTTTTTACTAGTGTTCGTTATTTCTGCTTTACACAATTTGTTTTGATCACATTCATTTCCCATACCCAGTTCCTTCCAGTTCCTTGCTCCTTCCCTACCCAATCAAATATGTGCCTTTTACTTTTAAAAAAGGCTCATTAATTATTACTATTAATTTTAAAGTTGCCCATTTGTTTTATAAAGAGAGAGGGAATAGAGTCATGGAAATAGATGGGTGGGGAGACAGGGAGGATTTGGGACGAGTTGGAGGCAGGGAAACTGTGATCAGAATTTGTTATATGAAGAATTGTTTTTTCTACAACAGATCTGCTGCATATATAGAATGGCTTCAAGTTTAGTATTTTTATTGGATTCTTGAGTATACAGATGGCTGAATCTCAGATTCTTGTGTCTTCTCTTGAGCTTTTTACCTTAGGTTGGTTTGTATTGTTCAATTTTAATGTGTTAACATTTGTTTTAACTTATTAAATTTTATTTTGTTGTACTTTTCAAAAAAATGAATGAATGAATGAATGAATGAATGAATGAATTGAATGAAAACCTAGCCACTGAGGTAAAGGTTAATACCTGAACTGTCACACTTTCTGGGAGAAAGGAAAATCAATTTTTTCCAATACACTGTCATTGGGTATATTAACTTCTCCAGGACATCCTTCATGTTCAGGAGTAGTTAATCAAAACAAAACGTATTCCACACTTTGTTTTTGTTTTGTGAAAAACAACTTAAAGTTGAGTGGGTATGGAGATGGAGAGATCTGGAAGGGCTTGGGGTAAAGGAAGAATATATTCAAAATGTATTTAAATTGAAAAGTCATTTTAAATAATAAAAATATGTAGTACGGAGGAGCAGGCTGCGTCCCACCCAGCTACTTAACCCACAAAATAACCACACAGAAATTGTTTTAATTGAATTACTGCCTGGCCCATTATATTTAGCCTCTTCGTGGTCAACTCTCACATCTTGATCTAACCCATTTGTATTAATTTGTGTTTACCACGAGGTCGTGGCTTACCGGGAAAAAATCAGCATGTCTGACTATGGTGACTCCATGGTGCTTCTCTCTGCCTGCCTCCTTTCTGTCAGCATTCAGTTCTCTTTTCACTGCCTATCTAAGCTCTTCCCTATCAAAAGGCCAAGGCAGTTTCTTTATTCAATCAATGAAAGCAACACAAATACAGAAGGACCTATTACACCAAACATCTAAGGTCTTTTTAATAAAAGGTAAAAGAAAATTTATATGCTACCTTTTTAGTATCTGACTGTAGTCTTTTGAATAACAAGTAACATAGTGGGGGAGATAGTGACCCTGGTATCAAAATTTGATCCCTGATCATGAGTGAAAAATAACCTAATTCTATAAAGATATTTATTTCGTTTTAAATTATATGTGTGTATATCTTTGTGTGTGTGTATGTGTGTGTGTATGTGTATGTGCCTGTGTATAGGCATGTGCCTTTGGGTGCCAGTGCTCAGAGAAGTCAGAAGATGATGTATTTCCTGGAGCTGGAGGTACAGACACTTGTGAGTATCCAAATCTGTGACATCTGTAGGACCAATACATACTCAACCACTGAGCCATCTCTGCAGCCCCTGCTTCAGAGTATAAATCTCCAATAGAAGACAATTCGTCATGGCCCTTCTCAGACTGAGGGCAGCAAACCTGTGGTGCAGCCTGCATCTATGGGTGAAGAGAAATGCTAAATTTAGGAGCAGAGCTTGGTCAGAAGTTCACATTCAAATTCTTAGTTAAGAGGATAGTACAGATATGATTTCTGGGCAGAAAGTAGTGTGCAGACTGCCCATGTTTATACTATTATTTTGATAACCGGTGGTGGCAAGATTGTGATGCATTATTTTTTTCCACACTTTTTTGGATCAGTAGCAGTCACTGTTCATCAAGATGAGTTCTGAATATCACTGCGAGCATTTTCCTTGTAACTCCTTCTGTATCTTCACATTTTGGTGCATTTTATCTGACCCTGTTATCTTCTATCCTACTGGTAAACTCATCTGAACTCTTCCTTCTCACATCCTGGAGGAAGTGAAGGTCAATGGACAGAATGCTTATAAATGGTCCTAAGGTATTAGAAAGATGTCCATGCATGAAGAGATTCTCCCTAGGAACTAATACTCCTAGGAAACAAACCCACATCTGCAATAGGAAAGTCAGCAGCCAAACCAAAAACTTATCCAACTATGTAGTGAAACTAATGTAAATGCAGGGCTAAGTATCAATGCAAGTAAAAAGGGACTGAATTCGGAAGCTAAACTTGAGTCTCATGTCTGTTTCTATCTTAGAAACAAGCGTGAAATTATAATCAGTCTACAAAAGAGCTGGGTGCCTGAGAGCAACATTAAAGTCCGACATGAAAGGAATGTGGAGGATTTGTGTGGTTTAATAAGGATATCTTAATGATGTTCAAAAGGACCAGATCAATGTGAAATAATTTACCTGTGAACGGAAGATTAAGAGAAGGCTTTGAGGAATTTAATTCTACTGTGGAAACGAAGACAATTACAGAACAATATGTGTCTGTAGGCAACGGTTCCTAAACTGCGAGGTTCTGACTAATCACTGAGGGTGATTTCAGAGAACACAACCCAGGTGCTGCAGTAAGGCTAGCAGTTTTCATAGAGAAAGGTAGATGAAACCTGACCTTTGAAAGATGACCACATGGACCATGGTATACTGCAGTGTTCCACAGGAGAAATAACAGGAACATGCTTAAATATGTTTATCTGAGCATAATAAATCCAGTAGGGTGTTTCCCAGTGTTTTATTGCTATTTTTTAATTGCCATAAAGGTGAAGGCTACAATAAAAGAAGCCCCCCATTTGCTTCACCATCAGAGTATTTTGTATTTGTTTGAAAAAATTGTTAATAAAATGAAGCAATAAAGGTTCATATCTCTACTACAGATGACTGGGGTTTGAAATGACATCTGGGTGGCATTTTTCTAAAAATTCCTTCCTATCTTGACTGTATTGTAGACTCTGTCTTTTAATTAAGAAGCTCACCAGACACTTTTTAATACTATCCCCTAACTTGGTCCCTTATGCCTTTGAATTGCTTGTACTGCAAGGGGAATAACTTAATACAAGCTTATTAACAACTGTGCAGCTTGGAAATCCCCCACAAGACCTTTCAATAAGGTTTAATCAAGCAGGTAAGACCCCGATGAGCCGAGCAATTAGACCTACTGTATTTTTTAAAGAGATGCTGAGTTTCCAAATACCAGTGATGACTAATGTAAAGGTGCTATTGCAGCAACAAGCCCAAATCCCACCCACCTTCATCCTCGTAGCTCATTAGAGTGCCCTGTTGAATTAACAAGTATTAATTTATCTCAGAATTGCTACTATGGGTTTAGCCAGCCTTAATATTGCCATTTTAATAGGATAGTTTTATACTAATACATATTGTGCTGGAACCAATTAAGCCAAATCTGTTTTAACCTTCCATATGTCTGAACTGAATTAACACTAGTCTTTTAATCTTCTCAAAATGCATATATTTATTATATATGTACATATTTATATGGCAAGCATTATGTAGAACTTGTAAACACATAATATACAAAAGATTATGTATGCTCTAAAACAGTTGCTTCCTTCCTTCAAGTTATTAGATTCTAATTTTAAGCATGAATGTAAATTGAAACATAAGGTGCAATTCTCACTGTCAAAATAAGATACTTTCCTACTAAGCTCTGCTCAGTATTTACTTTAGAAGCTTATTCCTTCTTTTTCTGCCTCTGAAATTTATACAAATTTTCTTCAAAGCTAAATAAGCCCTAGTCTAGCTCTGTAATGGGAGACTCTTTTTTCTCAATGACTTAGGCATGATTCAAGATGGGATTATTAAATAAGAATGTATTCTTGTCTTCCAACGTCTGTGGGAACCCAGAGCCTAGCATTAGCAGGCAACTTGTCTATGGATGTTTAAGTACCCTTTGCCATAGACATTAGTAGGGTAGATTTTATAGCATTCAACACAGCCAATGAGAAAACACAAAGCGTCTGTCTATCTATCTATCTATCTATCTATCTATCTATCTATCTATCTATCTATCATCTATCTATCATCTATCTTTCTATCATCAGTCTATCATCTTTCTACCATCTACCTGTCTATCTATTAGCTACCTTTTTATCATGTATGTATCATCTACTTACTTACCTATATTCTATGTATCATTCATACATACATTTGAATCCAAAATAATCAAAGCTGCATAGATCCCTGTGCTTAATAAAATTTATTTGGCAGGAAAAAAATGAAGCATTCCAAGTAGAAAAAGTATGTGTATAAGAAAATGCTAAAGTGAAAATAAAATAATATTAGAGTAACTAAATCAGTTCAGAGTGTTTGTACTATATGATATGGGAGACAGAGTATTGGGACTTTAAAGTAGACAAAACCTCTTATACGTGCGATAAATCTCTAACTTCAATCTTGCATATAGGAGCTTAATAGATAATGTTAAAGAAAAAGACCGTGAAACATTACTCAAATTTGTTTTATGGCCTTTTGCCATCTCGGGCACCTACTCCCTAGAACAGTACTGGAATTTGTTATTGTTTATGACAACTTTTAAGTACAATTTCAATGAATCCTATTCTTGCCACATCCTAAAATGACAACTAATTTTCATTAAGTATCTTTTTCAGTATGAGTATGCCCATTTAATCCACAGTTGTCATTATCAGTTAATTGTGCCCCAACTGCTGATGTCTTTGTTGAATTTTTGGTTCAGAATACATTTAATAGTCAATCACTATTATCACGCTTCTGTGTATAGTTTTATTCCACCATCTTTCTTTCTTTTACTAGTTTAAGGAGTCTTAGGCATGGTTAAATTCAATTCTATACCTCATATTGTGACTGTATGTTAATAGTAATATATAAAGAATTATTGCACATTTATAATAATATATGCACAATATGTTATATATAATATATATATATAATTATGTATGTTCTATACATACATATGTGTGTATGTTTATACACAATTGTTCTGACTGGCCTCAACTAAATTTTTTATTAAGAAATATACTGTATTCCCAGAACTGTTTGAAGGTGATTATTTTATATAATCTGTTTTCATACTTAAGTGTTTCCTTTCTTACCACCCCTTTCAATTAATTTCTTTTTAAATTATTTTTTAAAAAACAAACTACCTTTTTTCATGTTACATACCAATCCCAGTTCCCGTTCCCTCCCCTTCTCCCATTCCCTCCAACTACCCTCCTAATCCACCCCCCATTCATTCCTCAGAGAGAGTAAGGCACATTACTTCGGGGAAGGTCCAAGATCCTCCCTACTATATGTAGGCTGAGCAAGGTATCATCCAAAGAGAATAGGTTCCAAAAAGGCCAATACAATCAGTCCTGATAAATCCTGGTGCCACTACCAGTGTCCCCGCAGTCTGACCGAGCCATACAACTATCACTCACATTCAGAGGAACTAGTTTGGACCTATGCAGGTTCCTTCCCTGTCCAGCTGGAGTTAGTGAGCTCCCATTAGTTCAGGTAAACTATTTCAGTGAGTGTACCCATCATGGTCTTGACATTTTTGCTCATATTCTCACTCCTACCACTCTTCAACTGGACTTTGGGAACTCAGCCCAGTGCTTTGATGCAGGTCTCTGCCTCTGTTTCCATCAGTTGCTCGATGAAGGTTCTATGGTGATATTTAAGATATTCATTAATCTGACTATAGGGCAAGACCAGCTCAGGCACCCTCTCCTCTACTGCATAGGGTCTTAGCTGGAGTCATCCTAGTGGATTCCTGGGAATTAATCTAGTGCCAGGTTTCTTGCTAGTCCAATAATGGTCAATAAATTTCTAATTCACTGAGTAATTAGCAGCACCAGAAGATTCTTTATGCAGATAGAACATCACTGCCTGCGTGTGTGTGTGTGCTCACTCATGTGCACACTGTTACAAGTTCATGTGTGTGCAGGTGCATGCTTGAGTGAAGATGCTCTCATGGGTTTTATGTATGTGGAAAACAGAGGATAACATTTGGTGCCTTGGGTATTGACCACTTTTATCTTTTAGGGCTTCTTATAGCTAGGAACTCACCAAGTGTGTTAGGCCTCGCCAGTGAACCTCAGGGGTCGCTCTTTGCCTTTTCTATCTGCCTAGCCTGGAACTATTAATGTGTTATCATGTCCATTTTCCTATGTAAGTTCCAGCCACCAACTCTGGGCGCTTATGCTTTTAAAGCAAGTGCTTTACCAGCTGAGCCATTGCCTTAGCCCCAAACTGCCCTCCTTTTTGTTCTCCATAATGCATCCAATATGCTATTATGTTGCCTGTTCCCACAGATGGAATTTGTGATACTATGAAAAACCAATATGTGCATGTCCCTTGTCAGTCCCACATCACTTTCCCATTCCTGAAAGTAGCTAACTATCTGCACTCCTCTTCTTTCGTTCTTTCTGAAAAACACTCTTATCTGACCGAAATTGTTCTTGCTCTCCATCAAAACTGCTGTTAGGAATCAGCAGTGACTTCCACACAGGTACCATTGCTGTTGGGCAAGATGTGATCATTTGGGTGACTGGGCAGCCGCGTTGTTATGATGGCTGCTGTGTTTTCACTTGTGTTCTATTGTTTTTCACGAGACGATACCAACCACCTGCTTTTTTAAAACTTCTCATTTCGCTAGACACTCCTCCTCAACCCCCATTTCACATAAAATAGCAAAGAAGACCTTTGTTTTTGAAAACAATAGCTCATTATATGTGTTCCAAAGAATAATGAAAAAGAATAGCTAAAACTGTGTGTTTCAGGGAAATAAGCAACTGGAAGTTACTGATGTAGTAAAGAGTATTTTTTAGGTTTTTGTACTGTTTTGTTAGTTTATGTGATTTCCATATACTTCATAAATCATTATTTCATATGAGTGTGTTATCAGAAGGGATTAGTGCTTAATGTCAAAGAGGGGGTGCTGGGACCTTAAAGTAGGACAGCCAAAGGGATGCACATATATCTGTAACTTGACCAATTAAAGGTCAGTTCTCAGTGTTGTACACAGGTATACCTCAGCTACTGAGGAACCACATACAATCACGTGTTCTTAATCATAGGTATGTTTAAGGAAAACATCACTAGCAGACTTAATTCTTATGTGACTATGAGAGCATTCACTCACACACAATTCGCACTTAGGTTCTATGGTGGCACATCCTACACTACAAGCTGTTACTATACTGAACACGATCAGAAACTAGTGCACTGGCAAGTATTTTTGAATCTAAGTATACATTAAATATATTTTTAAAAAAACACTGAAAATACTGAACAAAAGAAAGTTCCAGGTCCATTAGAATCTTATGGACATTTTCATGCTGGTACTCTGTCCTTTTACTGACATGGCATTGTGTATTCCATGGACAGAGAATAGAATAGAGTCATACTCTTTTCTATTTTCATGAACTGGAGTACTTATTATCTCTTTCCTTCAATAGATAATTATCTCACCTCATGATTCTCACATATTTATTTTTTTATTAGTTAATTAATTTATTTAATTATTAAAGATTTCTGCCTCTTCCCCGCCACCACCTCCCATTACCTCCCCTCCCCCAATCAAGTTTTCCTCCCTCCTCAGCCCAAAGAGCAAGCAGGTTTCCCTGCCCTGTGGGAGGTCCAAGGACCACCCACCTCCATCCAGGTCTATTAAGGTGAGCATCCAAACTACCTAGGCTCCCACAAAGCCTTTACGTGCAATAGGATCAAGAACCCATTGCCATTGTTCTTCAGTTCTCAGTAGTCCTCATTGTCCGTTATGTTCAGCGAGACCGGTTTTGTCCCATGCTTTTTCAGACCCCGGCCAGCTGGCCTTGGTGAGTTCCCGATAGAACATCCCCATTGCCTCAGAGTGTGGGTGCACCCCTCGCGGTCCTGAGTTCTTTGCTCGTGCTCTCTCTCCTTCTGCTCCTCCTTTGGATCGTGAGACTTCAGTCCAGTGCTCCAATGTGAGTCTCTGTCTCTGTCTTCTTTCATCGCCTGATGAAGGTTAATATTCAGGAGGATGCTTATATGTTTTTCTTTGGGTTCACCTTCTAATTTAGCTTCTCTAGAATCACGAATTATAGTCTCAATGTCCTTTATTTATGGCTAGAAACCAAATATGAGTGAGTACATCCCATGTTCCTCTTTTTGGGTCTGGCTTACCTCACTCAGGACAGTGTTTTCAATTTCCGTCCATTTGTATGCAAAATTCAAGAAGTCATTGTTTTTTACTGCTGAGTAGTACTCTAATATGTATATATTCCATACTTTCTTCATCCATTCCTCCATTGAAGGGCATCTAGGTTGTTTCCAGGTTCTGGCTATTACAAACAATGCTGCTATGAACATAGTTGAGCATATACTTTTGTTGTATGTTAGGGCATCTCTTGGGTATATTCCCAAGAGTGGTATTGCTGGGTCGAGAGGTAGGTTGAACCCGACTTTCCTGAGAAACCGCCACACTGCTTTCCAAAGTGGTTGCACAAGTTTGCATTCCCACCAGCAATGGATGAGTGTACCCCTTTCTCCACAACCTCTCCAGCTGAGGCTATCATTGGTGTTTTTGATTTTAGCCATTCTGACAGGTGTAAGATGGTATCTTAATGTTGTCTTGATTTGCATTTCCCTGATTGCTAAGGAAGTTGAGCACGATCTTAAGTGTCTTTTGGCCATTTGAACTTCTTCTGTTGAAAAGTCTCTGTTCAGCTCAGTGCCCCATTTTATAATTGGATTGATTAACCTTTTACGGTCTAATTTCTTGAGTTATTTATATATTTTGGTTATCAGACCTTTGTCAGTTGCGGGGTTGGTGAAGATCTTCTCCCAGTCAGTGGGTTGCCTTTCTGTCTTAGTGACAGTGTCCTTTGCTTTACAGAAGCTTCTCGGTCTCAGGAGGTCCCATTTATTCAATGATGTCCTTAGTGTTTGTGCTGCTGGGGTTATACGTAGGAAGTGTTCTCCTGTGCCCCACATATTTAGACTTTAAGACTGAGTAAGACTAAAACCTATTCTCCACCATGAGTGGCCCTCTTTTCATTCCCTTGTAGCTATACTGAAACACCAGTTTGTCAGCCTCCTGCCTAAAATCTCCAGGCTTAAATAAAGTTGTAAAGGGTCATTTCTTGGCTTTTGTAATTTCATTAATCAATTTCAGGAATCAACCACTCTCTCCCTTCTTTCTTCCATCCCTCCATCTTTCTCTTTGTGTGTGTGTGTGTGTATGTATGTGTCCATGTGCATGTGACATTGGTTGGTTCTGTTTCTTCCTCCCGTCCTGGGGACATAAAAAATAAGGAAATAATAGCTTTCAGTATTGTCTTTGAATATATAAATAGAGAAATTGGTTTTGGATAAGATCATGGTATATTTATCTAAGTTATCACATGGAAAATAGACTCCATGGGTGTATCGAGCTTTTTCTTTTGGGGAACCAACCAGTTCCAGATCATGACACAGAGACTTATTAGTTATGAATGCTTGACCTATCTTAGGGTTTTTTCTGGCTATTTTTTTTTTAACTTAAATTAACCTGTTTCTCTTTAGCTGCCTTTTGCCTTGCGGCTTTTTACCTTCACTGCTTCTTGTGTCCTGGACACGTACCTTGTTCTCTCCATTCTTCCTTTGTTCTCCCCACCCCTCTTTTAGTCTCTTCCTATTTACTCTCTCTGCCCATCAGTCCCACCTATTCCTTTTCTGCCTAGCAATTGGCCATTTAGCTCTTTATTATACCAATCTGGTGCCTTAGGCAGGCAAGGTGAAACAAATACATCTTTACCTAATTAAACATACATCCCTACATTGTTAAGCAAATGCAGTGTAAACAAATGCAACACACCCTTACACAGTCAAGCAATGTTCTCCTGTATAATCAAATGTAGCACACCTTTGCCCAGTTAAAATAATAATCCACAAGACAGAAGCACATATTTAGGAAGGTGGGTGATACAGTATGTGACTCTTAAACATTACCCACAGTTTATCTCATTTTTGCTATAAAGTAATTAGTATTAGGATAGAGGCATGGAGGAGGAGGCTCACATAGGAGCAGACACATAAATTAAAATTTTGTTGTTTCTATTATCTCCAGATGAATATCTCCAAAATCCCAAGCTTACTCACAGTCTGCTTTCAAAGTTACCAGCTACAGAATAGAAACAACGTAGATATCCATCAACCAATGAAGAGAAAATGTGCACGGATACTTTGTACTATAAAATACTGTTTACTCACCCGAAAGAATGAAATCCTATCATTTTTAAGAGAGTGAGTGGAACACAAAATGTTCCATGAAATAAGCTAAGGAAAAAGCTTAAATATGGAGGTTGAGGGTAGAAAAGCAGCTACCAGAGGGTGAGGAAGATTCCGGGATGGAGAAACGGTTGATTAATGAGACCTAAATGATGGTAAGACTGGAGCAAGAAGTGCTGCTTTGCTGTTGTGCAATGACGTAACTCTGCTAACAATAACATACTGTGATTCTCAATACCAAAAGAAAGGATTTTTCAATTTCTTTTTTATCATTAATAGATATCAACAGCCTGAGTGGATATGTTATAACTGAATCAAATATTTAAAAATTGATGTATCAAAGTATAATGTTAGTAAAAATTTTTATGCACTTTTTAAGATGAATTTTTAATTCAATTTATTAAAAATTTGTTAATTAAATAATATCATTACCAACCAAAAGCATTACCAGGGTTATGTTAATCGCATGCCTGACACAAAGAGTAAGTGCAGTAAGATTTTTAGTATTTACAGCACCCAGCGCTCCCAGAGGAAAAAGGAGGTCTCCAGATTGCATCTGTTGGTAACAGGATAATGGAGAAGTGGAAGGATTGTCAAAAGAAAAGGATTCTTGTGTGACCTGGAGAAGGATTCCTTTTTCTATTAGCCACTTTCTGCTTGGTGCGGAGTACCAATCAATACTTCTATGTCACTAAAATGAGAATTTATATTTCTGAATCCATCAAAGTCACAGTGAAGGTATTTCATCAGTCTAACTCATAGTAGTTCCTGAGTTATAATTAAGGAGGAAGGGAATAAGGAAGGCAAGTAGCATTCGTTGCCAATCATCAGCGGGTCCAATGGGCTTATGTCAAATAGTTGTCTCTCATCATTACAGAGCAGTGAGTCCTTTCTACTTTAGTCCCTCATTCTCATAAAACAGACCTTTTTTTTCAAGCAACAGGATTTAAGCTCCACAAATGTAGGCATCCCTTTCTGTCATGTTTACTGGCTGCTGGGCATCTTGAGTGGTCTATGATGGGTAGAGTGCTTGTAAGTTTTTGTTTTATAACGAAGACTTCTTGAAAAACACCGTTGCTATACAGTTCATAGGGATTGCAAAATCAGTGTGGCAAATGGAATAACTCCAAACTAATCTATATGGTTATATTTCTAAAACATACATTGTTAATCATAAACTTTAATTTTGAGTGAATATAAACTTGAGTCATGGTATTTCATAGACGATGAAAATATTCTTTCCTCATTTTTCTCACATAACAAGTAAATCCAAAGATTAACCATATTTTTGTTTTTGTTGTTGTTAAATCTAAGGTTTTATGTATTTCTTCAGGAATTGAATTCTGTCTCCAGTTTTTGCTAAATCTAAGGCTTTTATGTATTTCTTTAGGAGCTGGATTCCATCTCTATTTCTGCTTGTGCTTGTTTGGCATGGACTGTTTCTCTGCCAATACGTGATGTAAGAGTGAGAACTTGATGCCCCATCTGACATCTCCTCATTAACTTTTCCATGGGTTGGAGCTAATTGTTGGTATGTCTTGTATGTCAGTGGACAGTGAGTGACAATTTGGGAAGTGTTTAGACAGGAATGGTTTTTGTTTTCTTAAGGATTTAGAAAGGTGCACCTATTCCCAGTGTAGACAGTTTTGTTTGTACAATAATAATTTTATAGCTTGTTTTCAATAAAGTTATATTTACTTCTTATAATCTATTCCTATTTTACCTTTCTGTGAAATTATATCAAACTATGTTCGCTTTGGAAAATATCCATTAAAGTAATAGAGAAAGAGGGACTGAAGTTAGAAATCTAGGTATAAAATATGTAAATTAGATTTTATCCAAATATATTGTAATATGTGGAAACTACAGGAGGAAAGACGTTGAGGGGAGATAATGGGGAACTAGAAAAATAGTCGGAAAAGCTGCCCATCTTGTGGACCACAATGCAGGAGCTTGAGGAATGGTCTGGACCCCTACGTCAGTAATTATAACATTACAAGTTTTGTGATTTCAGTTTTTGCAAGTCTTCCATCACCTCCCCTCAGCAGAAAAGTATAAGTTGGCATTTGTAGCGTGAAGGACTTCCCAGAAAATGTGGTATGCAGCTTTTAAGAAGTGATGGTGATTTCTAAAACTGCTCACTCTCAGTCTTTGGAAGGGTTTGCTGTTCTTTTTAAACACACCCTTCTCTGGGTATTTCAGCTATCCTTAGCTTAATGATTTGTACTCCCTAAATAGTTGTACTAAATTTTGTACTTTCCACTATTATTATTTTTCCTGTGCTACTGCTCTCTCCTCTAGGTTACAAATGTGCGTACTACTTTCCCTGTTTAATTTCATATGTCTATAATCTGTCATTTTGTATATTATGGCTAGAAATGATTGATTACTTTTATTTCATATATTTTGAAGCAAAATGCCTAGGAGATACATGTTTTACTTACATTAAGGTTATAGCTCATTTTGTAAAATGGTCTCAGTCTATCTCAGATAGTGAAAAGAACTGGGACTCAGCTCAGCATGATGAGAACTTTCTTGGCTTACACTTGTGTGGACCAGGGATGTAGAGCACTGGATGCACAATGACCACCAACAGTCATTCTGAGATAGGAACTCTTGAGTTCATTGTTGCACATCAGTATCAGTGATGAGTAAAGACATGGGCACCCACTGGGGTAAGCAAAGTGGAAGCAAGCTTTATTAAAGGTAATTTAGGGAAATGAGAAAAGAAAGAAAATAATTGAGAGAAATTATCAAGAATTGAAGTGATTCCAAGAGAGGAAACCTTTACCCATGTCCCTAGGAGCTCCGTATGGACTTAAAGAAGAAACTGGACAAAATGGAGGTGATTGCTATTGAGATCGGTGAATTCTCTATATGTAGCACAGGCCAACCCAGTGGAGGGATGATATGTTTCATGCATGTTCTCTGGCCCAGCTTGGGAGGTAATCATTCATTCTTTACATTGCTTACCCTTTTGGGGGTTACTAAAAATCTTTCATCCATCTCTAACTTCTGATGTGACAGCTCATGATCTCAACTGTCTGCTAGCTGGTAGCCCTGACTGATGTTACTGTTGACAAACTTACAGGTGTGGAGGTCTCCTGTCTTGTCTACCTAATTTCATGTTGGCTGCTAATCAAACTATGTTCTCTTTGTTCTTATGCATGTGAATTTTAGTTTTTGCTATGGTATTTTCCACTTGCAACTTACAGAAAACTACTTGCTACCACAATATAAACCAACCTAACAATAACACTGTACTCTATTATATAAGGATAGAAATTTTTTTTGGGGGGGGGGTTTCGAAACAGGGTTTCTCTGTAGCTTTTGGTGCCTGTCCCGGAACTAGCTCTTGTAGACCAGGCTGGCCTCGAACTCCCAGAGATCCGCCTGCCTCTTCCTCCCGGGTGCTGGGATTAAAGGCATGCACCACCACCTCCTGGCCAAGGATAGAAATTTAATTGTGCCTATGCTTTAAACTCCATTTCTCAGAAAATGAAAGGTAGCTGAGTCTTTAAGTATTTATGCAGAATTATACATTTACTGAAAGTCAATAGGTCATCCATTATATAGTTCCCATACTTCCACGATTTCCATGACATCTTTGTGCTATAATTAATACTTTTATATTGCAAAATCTATTAAACTGTATGATAATAAGTATTCTAATGCTCATGAATGTCTTGATGCTTTGCTTGAATAGGTGTCTCTGTATTGAAACATTTTTTTCCTAGTGGGGTCTTAAAATTTTAGACTTATTTATACTCTAAACTTTAGAACTTACAACCATCAGTTTAATTCTGAATTCTGTCAGTGAGTTGGCTAACATTGTTCAAATCACTTTGAGTCAGTTTGGGAATATAAAAATAGTTCTCTCATCACACTCTATTGGAAAATCCACCATAATATTATCCAGGAACACTGCATTCCTAAGGCAAAATGTAGTATGTAAACCCAAAGTTTCATTATTTCTAGAAGCGAATTAAAAGTTCATAAAAGCCCATGTATATGATGGAATCACTTTTCTCTGCATAAATAATTGAAATGACATTTTACATGGGACTCTCTGGGGTCCACTGACTAAGCCACTAACTCTTTGCTTAACGTTCATCCCCAGAGGCATCTTATGAGCAATACCTGTGATACACTGAAGCAATTTCATTACTTAGCTTTACATGTCACTTTGCTTTTAATTTTTCATTTATCATTTATGAAATAATAGGTCATTAGTAAATAGAGGAAAAAAAACCTTGGAGAATTATTTTGCCAAAATTGTGAGAAATATGGAATTAATTGCTCATATTTTAATACCTTACTAGAAACAAGAACAGCATAAGCTACAAGGACTTCTTTCATATTAAATGAAAAACCTCTTGCTTGAAAACCATTCGATAAATGTATTCATTTGTAAAAGGCTAGAAAGAGGAGAAGGAAGAGCACCAAAAATTTACAATTAAATATCTAAGAACACCCTGCCTGGTTCCTTTATTATTTTCCGTATACTTCTTTAATTTTACTCGGAATTTCCATCTATTGTTTTTCTCTATGGTTTATAATTTAATGGCCCCTCTTAGTCATATTATATTCTTCCATACCTACTTAGGATGTTAAGGTCTATAGCCCTGTCCATTATTTATGCTTCATGCTAAAACATCACTGTTCTGATTCATCTCTCTGGATAAATCTCAAATACTGTAGACTCTAATAAAACTGTTTGCTTCATGCTTAGCTCACTCTACAATGCGGCACGGGGAGACCACTGCTTTAGAAGCCACCATTACAGTCCTTAGTATTTTCTCAGTGCTTTCAGAGAAGGCTCATAAATCTTATTAGGATTCATCAGACTATTTCCAATACTCAACAGCCTTCCAAAACTACGACAAATTCTGTAGTTGGGTAGATCCGCAGGTACTAAATACACCTTCCATTTTATTCTGTTAGTAAGGCGTGTGTCACCAGTCTTATTAGTTTTCTCTTCTAAATTATGAGAGACATTCTGTTCTATCCCCCCGCCCAGCTTTAAACTTCCTGATCAAAAGTCATCTCAGTCCTCAGCAGCCCAGTGCCGTTCAGTTTCTCAACACTTGTCCCTTAGAATACACCATAAAGCCACCCTGAAATAGATTTGTCCTTGGTTGATGGATTGAGGTGGACATACATCACCTTGAAACACCTTATCAATGAAGTTGTGATATTTTTCTGGGAAGGAATGAACAAATAAATGCCTATTCATTGTAAATGGGACACCGATGAAAAAAGAGATAATAGATTTTTGCTAAAGTCTAGTTTGGTGCACCAATGAGATTATTAGAGTTACCTATGGGAGTTTTTTTTTTTTTTCTTTTCTTTTTTTTTTTTTTTTTTTCCCAAATAGGCTTACTTACAGAAACATGGGTGACTTTTGGGCAACCCCTCATTGAAAAGCTCACCACACTATGAATGAACTCGTAAAAGTTAGTTTCATCTCAGGAACTCCTTGTCTATCATTCACTAGTTCTACTAAGAGGTTCTTCTACCCACCAATTATCTACTGTCAGCTGGGCCCGTGTGCCTCATAGCTTTCTGATTCCTGAGACTAACAAGTCAGGGGTCTTGTGGGCCTTTTTCCTTCAGATCTAGGAGAGAATCCTTGAATCAACAAGAAGTAACTGCACAATATTCTTCTTAAAAAAGACAAGATCTCCTGAGTAAATTGGGAGTATGGGGTCATTGGGGGGAGGGTTGAAGTGGAGGGGAGAGGCATGGAGGGAAGCAGAGAAAAATGTGGAGCTCAATAAAAATTAATTTAAAAAATTATCTTTAAAATACATAATGAATAAACTATTGTCTGATTCCACATCTTCCTCTTCTCTTCTGACAAATGTTGTGTGGAGAGTTATGATTCTGCAAATTGAGTTCAAGTTCATATTATTGCAGACTCAATCCCAGTCCTGCTCCCCGGTCTCTCCATTTGTCTTTAACTTTTGAGTTCAGAACAGGATCTGTCAAAAACTACTTTATCCCCATTAACACCCCATTTTTCACTCACTTGCAGCTGTCCCTTCGGCTTCAGAAAACCATTGACAACCTGGTGTTACTCTTCTCTTATGTCTTTAAATGTCCACATCTTTTCTAACTTTTATTACATATTCTTTCTCAGAGGAAAAGCATCTATTAGTAATTCCATAACTATTAGTAGTACAGTATGAATGCAGCAGTCTTTTATTAAATACACTCCATGATTCCAATCATTTTTGCCTTGAATTCTGAGGAAAAGGAACTATCTCTCATGGTTTTGATAGCAATTATTCTACCCTTTTATATCCCTTCCTCCTTTAGAAGGACTTTATTGTTCCTCATCTACCTTCACATTATCTATTCAGTGGTACTATTTGAGTAACCGATTAGCATATGTGAATAAGCCACTATTCTATTTGGGGTTAATAAATTTTTACAACAGGAATGGAACAGACCAAAATGAAGACTAATGAGGAATGTTGGATACAAGCATCCTTAGTCTGATCTCTCCTTATTGGATGAGTAGACCACACTCTCATTATTCACAATGCCCCCTAATATTTTTATAACAGGCAGAACAAAGCTATTTCCTTTTGAGTTTGCAATACAAGTATTATTTTTGTATCGATGCCTAGAAGATCTTTTTGTTAAACTGGCATATATTAAGTATATTGTTTTTGTATATTTTCAAGTTGCCTTCTGTATGTTTAATCAGTATAGTCAGATCAGCTACATTCAGTACCGAGAAGTTTGAAAAAGAAACCTGCATTGCTGGCTGGTAGAAACATTGGTCTTTAGACCCTGCTGTTCCTTCCTCCTGCATTAAAGGCAACCGTTGGCACCTCAGCTTCTTCTAACTGCACCTAATTCCTGTAGCATCAATCTGGAATGGGGTGCGCTTCATTTATTTGCATCCCTTCTTTTAAACTTTAATATGATGGATTTCTAATCCTCCACCTTATTTATCTTGGTGAGGTTAAATGCTAGTGTTCTGATAAACTGTCCATGTTGACCATTTTTTTTTGACAAATTGTTCATGTTCACTCATTATGTAAGTTCTTAGAGCTATCTTAACATAGCTTACTTGGATTCCTAAGATATAATATTTATCTCTTATTTCCTGATAAAGAAGAAGGCTAATAACATAGCCTTCTTGGATATTTTACATTTACAGAAATCTTTGAAGTGTATCAATAGACAAACTACTATTTTACTCAGCTGTTGGTATACATGGATTTATCTCATAGAACCAAATAACTGTGACTCCATTCAAACAGTTCATAGTTTGTACCTATACTTTTACACAGTGCTTTTGCTATAGAAAGAGAGTTAAATAAACATTATTAGTGGAATCTGTAACCTCTCAAAATGATAAAGAATATATTTGCTTCATTTATGCTAGTTTAAAGACTTTCAAATGGAGCAAACAGAAATGTACGTAATAAAAATTCATGAAGAGTTTCAGTAGTGCCAGGCTCCTCTTAGATACAATCACCCTGTATACTAATTGATGAGTATCTATGACAATATGTCATGCCTAACACATATGTGCTCACACATACACAATCGGGCACACATAGAAGCTTTTATTTACTGCACATTAAGAGACATTTCCACGATTCTGAAAAATCTCCTGTACTTTTCTTTTTAATTGATATATTAATTTTACTCAAATTCTCCAGCTGATATATCAACAAACTATTAAAAGCGTTTAATGTTAATATTTTTAAATGTGGCTTGTAATTTAGAAAAACGATTAGTATAAATCTTCACTTAACTTTCCAAGTAATTCTTTCTCTCTCTCTCTCTTTCTCTCTGTCTGTCTCTCTCTCCCTCTGTGTGTGTGTCCTAAAATTGTATTCACTCTTAAAATAGAACAGAAACACTTTGTTAATGTAATCATCAGACATACCTAAACCACCCTTGAATTTGAATATAGATTGCTTCATAATATTGCCCAAGGTATTGTTTCTAATGGTAAAATGGGAGAATGGAAGACACTGTTAATTTTAACAAAATTAACTTTGTGCATTGGTGAGTGTTTTATGTTTATTTTTGCTCCAGGGTAATGCTAGTTGAAAGGAAGTGCCCCATTTGCAGTTAGGAAGAACAGGCTACAGGAATCACCTGGCAGTCCTATTGGTTGAACTTAAATAGCCTAGCTAGTGTCCAAAAAACATTAGATGCTGCCTGCAGCCATGTTTTGAATCTTTACTTTTTTATTTTTAAAATATGTGTAAACAGAATTATGCTGATTATAAAAAACCCTTGATTCAAAACATCTTAATTTTTCTTCATATAAAGTATTTTCAAGCCTAGTGCTTCACATTTATCTCATAAGAAAATAGCGTTGATCCTTAAAATCGTGTTGTGCATACAAATTAAAGGTATCCACAAGGAGCAATAAGAGTGTGCTTCTCACTTAACACAAAGGTGTGTTTTGCCTTTCTTGGTTGTCATCGAATACAATTTTCTTAAAGTAAATCCAGGTTTGTGTCTTAGTAGTAATACTTTGGAGGTTTTATAGCAATTAATATTCCTCAAAATAAAATTAATAATTTCTAAAAAAATTCTAATAAATAATTTATAAAAATTAGCCCTAGATCCATTATATAAAGTGTGCTACCAATTAAGAGGTCCAGTTTTATTATTGTGTGAAGCCATGAAGAAACGTGTGGAACCATTCCAAAAGTCTGAGCAAAAGGCTGGTGATCGAGCAATCGTGCATCATTGCTGCATCCAGTTATTTGTTACTTTCAAGAATCTTTGTCTGTGTAATGAAAGAACGACAGAAAAAATAACTTTTCAACTTTTCATTTGTTTTGATGCCAATTCATTGCAAAACAAAACAAAACAAAACAAAAACATTGCTTGGCTGAAAAAAAAATAAACACAAAATGCTGTTTTGTTGCTGTGATGAAATTACTGTGCATAACAACCTTAATGTGCTAAATTTGTTTGACTTATTGGTAGAACACCCCAGACAAGCTCCATATTCGGAGTATAATTCTTATCAGACAGAAGATCTATTCTTTATTTCACCATAATTACAGTGAAAACATTATTGATAAATCAAACCAAAATAATTATTTTCTTTTTGAGAAGAAAAGGATATTTGTAGCTGTCTAAGGTCATGGAAAATACCATGTGTAAAATCTGCTTGCTTCCTCACTCTGGATGTACGAGGACATCCGAGAAATATCAAATGCAACTTTTCGCTTCATTTCCTCCACCAAACTTCATTTTGAACCATCAACAGTGGTGAAATTACAGGCCTTCAACAGAACATATGGAACAAAATCATTTTATCAGAATGAGGATATAACATCAATCCCCCACCCCAACCTCAAGCAAAAGAAAACAAAATCAAAGAGGTTTTTATAGCTACGAAGACAATCCACAGGAGGTAAATTTTCCCTGATAGCGACATCCCACTGCAAAGTGTACGCTAACACAGCATTTCAATTACCAGAGAGCTGAACAGGATTCATAATTCTCAAACTTTTTTTCCAGTTCTCTGAATATGTAGAAAATTACTTGAAGAAATATCTATAAAAATAATATTGCTAAAGTCAGCAGTGAATAGCCTGTCCAAATAACTTAAGCTTACTGAGACTTCACTAATATATTTTATTTGTGTACTCTGTATTGAAGATAATACAAATACCTGATGTTGCTGTTCTTAGCTGTGGGCCTGAAGGTACCTGAAAGGCCCCATGGGGAGTCAGAGACCTTTTTCATTGTACATTTGAAGAGTTTTCTGGCTTGAGGAGATGGTTGTTTTCGGCTTATTCTCTTCTCTTGAAAATGCCCAAGGCTTTTGCTAAATGTGAATGACCTCATTTCTGATTGCTGTGTTTCAGGCTGGTGTGTGTGTACTGTTGTTATTTCCCCAAAGTCCACAACTACTCCATATTGTTTCAAACTGTGTTTGGGGATTCTCTGAGATTTTCTTTAGAATGCTGTGCTTACAGTCATTGCAGGGCATTTTTGGAACAAAGTGCTTTTATAAGTTTATAGAATATAATAGAAAAAAATAAGAAAATCACTTCATTTGCTACACACACAAAATGGGAGCATTTGCTTAAAAGTGTCCCTGAAGAGTGTTGCTGGGTTTTGTATCAAGAAAAACACTCTAATTACAAAATAGCAAAACAATGATTTCAACATTAAAATAATAACAAAGATTAATATGATTTGAGGAATCCTCCAAAGACCTAATATTATTTATGAAATACAAAAAATGCTGCAATGACAAAAAAAAAAACCACTGTGTCTAGAAGAGAGAGGAGGGAAGTTCTTGTTAACACACTTAAATTTTGGAAATTAAATATAGTTCAGTTCAGAGGGAACAAAGTAAGCCTGAGAACAGATTTAAATTTAGAAGCTATATTGGGCTGAGGTACAATTCTGTAGGTTTACATATGTTTTTTCATAAAAATAAATTGTGTATTCCAAACATTTGTAGATCTTTTGGAAGTTATAACATATTATGGGGTTTCATTTTAATACGATGATGGATGAAATTATCTTTACAAAATGTGTACCAGGGATAGAGAGAAAACTCAGCTTTTAAGAGCATTTGCTGCTCTTGTACAGCACCTGGGTGGAGTTTCCTGTATCTACATGGTGGCTAACAACTATCTGTAACTCCAGTGCCAGGGAATCTGAAGCCCCTTTCTGGTCTCTGCAGGCACTGCATATATATACACAGACATACATGCAGGTAAACAGTCATAGGTACAAAATAAAAACAAATCTTAAAATATATTTTGTCTATTCTCTCGCAGTATGTTTATTTGTGTGACAATGTATATGTTTATGTGTGCATACATGCATGTGGGTGTTCATGTACCTGTGGGTATACACACCCTTGTGTCCAAGTGTAGAGGCCAGAGGAAGACATTGGGTGTTACTTGCCACCTAATATCCTTGAAATATGGTCTCTCATCGAATCCACATCTCATTGTTGTTACTAGTCTGGCTCTTCACAGGGCTCTCAGAATCCATTTGTCTGTGTCTCCCTTAGGACTGGGGTTCCATGTGTACACAGCCCCGCCTAGATCCTGTTGATGTAGAGCATTCAGACACAATTCCAGGACTGTGCTAAAAGTACTGTTCTGAAACACATCTCCAGCCACTGTTTTTGCAAATTTTAATACTATGACATCAAGTTATTGTGGAAAATATTCAGAAAATGAATATGTAAATACTATACTGTGGTATTTAAGAACATTAAGTATAGCCGTGACATAATGCTTTTATTTTTGAAAACTGGGTTTAAAATATTGTATATGTAGCATAATTAAGATGAGTGCAGAGGTAGTTTTAAAATCTACGTGTCTTACATACATAGCAACAAAAAATTCAAAAATGTTGTTTATTCTTAGCACTTAGTTACTAAAAGCATTTCTTTTTTCTCTGTCTCTGAATATATGTTTAATTTTAAACTTTGCATAATCTAGATACATTAGCAATATGCATATAATGTCATGCTGATGGGTTGGGATCTTTGAGGAAATGACAGAAAGAAATGGCAATCAAGTAGGACCATGCAACTACAGAGTAGATGAACTAGAATCAGAAAACATTTTGTTTTTTATACACTACGTATGTGGGAATAAGTGTGAAGGCATTTTTGTTTGTATGCAGACCAGAGCTTAACATACCATGGACTGGGTTCCAGATTTCTATGAACCACCATGTGTGGGCTGGCAGTTGAATCCAGGTCTTCATCAAGAGTAGTCAGTGATTGATCTTAACCACTGAACTATCTTTCCAGCCCTTGTAGTTATTTTTCTGATCATCTGTTCCATATGGAGCACAGAATGGTTTTTTAATCATCTATATGGTACACTTATGAAAGTTCAGTCCAGACTCTAAGTATCTCAGATTTAAAGATACAAATTTAGCCTGGTGGTGGTGGTGGCGCAAGCCTTTAATCCTATCACTGGGGAAGCAGAGACAGGAGGATTTCTGTGAGTTTGAGGCCAACCTGGTCTACAAGAGCTAGCTCCAGGATGGGCTCCAATGCTACAGAGAAACTCTGTCTCGAAAAACAAAAAGAAATAAAGAAATTTATAAATCTAGAAGCGTCACTCTCATTTTTATTCTCACCAATCACAAATATTTTAGGTAAAATATTCCAGGTAACTGACACTTTGAACAAGGTCAGTTGAATTGAAGCCACATACATAATATTAAGGTTTTTCTGAGTAGCTCTATTTGGAGACAGTTTATTGCTAATAATATGAGCCAGTTTGCTACTGGAAGGGGATTCTAAGCCATCTGTGTCTAATAAAGTTTTTCTTGATAAGGAGAATAAAGAACATCTAATAAAAGTTGTGCATTTTGTTTTAGTAATTTAGTATGAAATGGAAAAATTTATGATGAAATTCATACTGCAAATTGAAATTTTCCAATATTTAGAAATAATGGTGCACCAAGAGGCTAGAGCAATATGGAAGATGCTGAGAAAACTAAGGGGGGCATAATTAAATGCTATATGCAATTTTCATGTCACCATTCTATTAATTGCATATGAGAGAAATGTGAGCACTCTAAGTTATCCTATGACATACTTAAGCACATTACAAAATGGAATAATATAGTTATGTGAAAAGTAATCATATTTATAGAGGCAATTTCTATCACAAAAACGCTACGTTACTTCAGCAATGTATCTGTCTTATTGTGATTCTTCTGTGGGGTGTGTTTATTTCAACTTTCCCGATACTTGGGCTGGGATGATGGTTGAGTGTAAAGTGTCTGTTGTACAAGCATGGAGATCTGACTTAAGATCTCAAGCACCTCTGTAAAAAGTCAGGCATGGAGTCTGGAGAGAAAGTATAGCAGCTCAGAGAACACGTTCTCCCCAAATCTCAGGGTCAATTCCCTAGAAAATGGAAGGCATCCTGCTATTCTATAACTTAATCCAGTGTTTTCTGAAGGTGGAGGAGAGAATTATGAGGCCTGGATGGATCATCTCTTGTAGAGATTATATAGTTACTTTTCCCATGGAGTATTTCGATGAAGATTGTTTAGGACCCACAGTTTACAACTGGGTTTTTCTCTTCTTTCAAAGTTTTAGAATTGAGAAAGAGTTAAGAGTCTCATATTGGCACTCAAAAATAATTCTCCACTACTTATTGGAAAAAGAAATCAACACTATAATTTCCTTCTGGCTTTAGATTTAAATGAAGAGTTTTTCTTGTTATTACATGAGGGGAGTCAAGTACTCATGGCGGTTGATTAGAAAATGGTAACGTTTTGTTAGGAAGAGTCAAACATGAATGAAATAACCCCATTCAGAGGAGATAAATTGATATCAAATGAATGTGAAGTGTGAATGAAGACATTTTGAATGATGTGAAAACAAAATCTCAAGGCAAAAAAGAAATACTGTTTTTCTAGACAGAATTAGGATAAGAACCTCATCTGGTGTATCTTAGTAACATCTTTGGTTTCAAGAAAGGAAAAGCTAACTCAACAATAGTTTCTTAAAATGAGAAAAATAATCTTAATGTTTGTGGCAAGCAAGTTCAGTTTAATTTTTTTAACCTAGTATAATTTTTGGCAAAGAGATGATACTCAATACATATTTTTACCAACTTTTCATTGGCTCTTTGTAGTTTCCACATTATGTAGCCTCATTCCACCCATCTCACCATCTCTATCCCATCAGCTGCATCTGACCCCTGCCCTTTGCAACCTCTGACCAAGAACAAAACAAAATTTAAGAGAAAAAATGAAACTCAAATCAAGCAAGCAAGCAAAGCAAAACAAAGCATAACAAGAAAGATTAAAAAAGAATCTGTATGTATAGATGTTTGGCCTGCATGCGTGTTTGTATGTGTGGGGAGTCTGCAGGCAACAGAAGAGGGTGTTCAAACATATACTACAAAAGAAGAAACTGACAATTTAAACAATATAATTAATTAGCAACATTAGAATGGTTGTATTCCTGGGTCTTGAGGAAGGTTGTTTCCTAATTTTCGGAAAAATCCCCACACAGACATCCAAAGGGGCTGTACCAGCTTGCATTCCCACAAGCAATGCAGGAGTGTTCCCTTTTTCCCACAAATTCTCCAGCATAAATAGTCATCAGTGTTTTTGATCTTGGCCATTCTTAAAGGTGTAAGATGGAATCTCAGAGTTGTCTTGATTTCCATTTCTCTGATGACTAAGGATGTTGAACATTTCCTTAAGTGTCTTAAAAGTCAGAATTTTCTATACTGTCTTATAATATGTACAACGATGATGTGTAAGGCATTTTAAATTCATTCAACTAACCTAATACAAACTAAACTTTTTTGCCCTATTAGTTTGTGTTGAGAGCTAAATTCATTGCATTAGAACCAATCAACTACCAGTCAGGCTAACAGCATTTAATACAGATGTGAGTGTAAGTAGTTTTTCCAATAAAGAAATGGATAATATATCTTCTGAAAAAAGATAAATCATAAGCTGGCCACATGCGTCTACAGTTGTACCACAGTAACTATCTCAAACTCCTGTGAAACCTATCAGCAGCAGTCTCTATCACCAGTCACCCTTTTCTTTTTACCCTATGTAACATTCCTGTAAAAAATGGCAATTATTCATTTCTTTCCATTTACTATTAGCTAATGTACACTAACTATTGTTGAAATCCCCTAAACTGGATATTTTAGAGATGTTTTACAGTATTTGAGAGTGGGCAAAAGGGATACATCCATAGGGAAATGTGTAAACAGTATGGCCTACATCAAATGGCTTAATTTTAGAGTATTTTATCATAGCACTTATTCATTAGTTCTTTATTCTCATCAGTGTTCATTTAGATTCAAGTCCTAAGGTTATTCCTAAACTGTCTCTCTCCATTTATTATATGTGTAATATCTATACTGATTATAAGTATGTATATATAATTATATGCATAAACAAGTACATAATTATATATTTATTATATATCACATACATGTATATATAGATATATTCAGTATATAATTATATGTGCACACACATATATTATATATAAATATATTATAGGCTTACATTAGGTATAATAACCTAGTCTTTCTCAAAAAATTGTTTTGTCTTAGGATAAAAAAATTTTGAATCAATCAAAGCCATTTATATATATTTCCTCAGAAATTCTCTCTATAACCTTATGTCCAGTTGGTTTCAAGAATTGTGCCATTTTATGGACTGTAGCAATGTCTTGTTCTACAATTGTATACCAAGGCTGTAGTTGAAATGTTTTGTGGGTAGTCTTTTCAGATGACTGTAATCTTACGGCAACTCTATAAATTATGTTCCTTCTTTCTTATTCAAAAAAGAAACATTCATATACCAGTTCTGACCTCACAGTACATCCAATCCTGTTTAGAGTTGAAAATTATAGAACTTAACTTGTAGATTTACTGGACTATCCTAAACTTGCTCACCCTCAGGGTATGTGAGAATGAGCTCCTGCATTCCTGGTAGCAAATTGCAAATCAGCATTTAATTCTGCCTAAAATCCTTTGTGTGTGTGTTTTTTAAAATTACCAACATAGATCAAGTTTATGATAATTGTATGAAAAAGCAACAGAAATAATCAGTAGCATTTACACAGCTTAAGTAGTTAACCTAGTTCTGAGGCAGCAGAATTATTTTATTGTCAGCACCTTAAAGTAGGTAAGAGACGTAATAAAGCACTTCTTTCCACTCTGGGCTTTTGCTTTGTTTTTGTAAGCAGAGTTGGAGGCCTACGTATAGATGTTGTCAATGTCAGAATGTGGTTTTTAAGTCAAACAAATCTGAATCTGAACTAAGTATAACTCTTTACACATGTTAGACAGTGTACTGCGAATGCTTTTCTTTCTCTCAAAGTTTCCAGACAGCCGCTAATAGGAGCAGAAATGTCACTACTGTAACAGCTTAGAATAGGCACAAATTCCTTTGTGTAAAATTCCACACAAAAGGGAATGGAACAAAATACCTGTGCTTTTAAAGCTTCATAAGAAATCAACATTTATTGAGTGTGTAGTTCTAAACTTTATCGATTAAACACTAAGGCTGTCTTTTCTTGAAAAGAAGGCCCCTGAGTAATGTGGAAAAGAAAACCAATCTAGAACTGAATTACTATACTCTTTCTCAGAGGCTGGATAGTTTCTTCTATGTAAATTACTCATTTCTTCAAAAAAATATTCTTGTCCTTCCAAATAAATGCTTGGGTTAATCAATGAAAATAAGGAACAATTACTGTTTAAGGTCAAACCCTAAGATTTTAAAAGAAATGCATGTCTAATTCAATACCATTATCATCAATGATGTAAGTTTGTAAATAACTATGAGTCCTAAGTTTATTGCTGCCCTTTGAGAGACAGAGAATCTGGCTTAAGGCTTCTCCTACCTTTTCTCTTCGTGTCTCCTGGTGTGTCAGCAGTAAGTGGAATCCATCATGGGATACTCACTCCTACTTGATATGAGTGACTTGTTTCTTTTTTATCTCAATGCCATTCCAATGGTTTTCTTCTAAGAAACATCTGTATATGTTCTGAGAACACTGTAGGCCATGTCATCAATTTTAGAAAAGGAATTGTGTGTGTGTATATATATACATACAGACGTACAAACACATACACACATACACATAAACAGACAAACCACCACATTACCTTCATTGGCATTTGCATGGGTGCTTAAACATAAATTCTGGTCCTTTGCTTTTGGGGCCAGGGCTTAATGTTCATCTGAGTCATCTCTTTGTCCCGCATACTTATATTCTTAAGTGAAAAGCATGACACTCACCTGCATTGGTGATAAATTCCCTTGAAAGTAAGTTGTTTGGAAATCTCTTTCAATATGTCTAGCAGTTGAAGGAGTAATTGTTTGTATGTTTATTTATATTTTGGAGATAATTTTAGGGGTAGAATAAATTAAAATTGAAAATGAACTATATTTTTTTTCCATGCAAAATTGAAAATGAGACTCTGCACACTTTCTTGTCTTAGAGAATTTCCTTTGGAAAATATTTAAATTCTTTCTGTTTTTGGAAATACAGGACAATCTTGAAAAAGCTAAATCAATGGGTAACTTCATTACCCATAAATACTTCCCTCAAAGAAACTACTCTTAGGAGTGCAATTATGGGAAGAAAGCCCCTTCCTCGTAGTTTTTAGGGAACTATTGCAGTTTAAATTTGGTGGGAATTTTTGAGTTGTAAATCTATTTCTGGACAAAAATGTAAGTTACCTATTTCTATAAAGTTAATTAGCAAACAGAGATGGCCATCTCAAATAGAAACTGTGAGTTATCAACAGTTCTGGCAAGTTCTCTTGGTGAGAACTAGTTATTCCTCATACCAAGAACATATCTATAAATGACTG
Organism: Chionomys nivalis; assembly: GCF_950005125.1. Taxonomy (NCBI): domain Eukaryota; kingdom Metazoa; phylum Chordata; class Mammalia; order Rodentia; family Cricetidae; genus Chionomys; species Chionomys nivalis. The sequence continues at coordinate 25,538,745 of NC_080105.1, forward strand.
ATATGCTTGACTAAACAACTCGATTATGAACTCTCTCTCCATTTATTTTCATGTAGTTTTGTGTGTGTGTTGCGTATATGTTTGTGCCCCTGACTGTGTGAATTTCCAAGCATACAAAGGCCAGGGGAGGATGACAGGTGACTTGTTTATGTTTGCTTTAATGCCTTGAGACAAACAATCTTAGTTAGAAGAGCATCGTTTTCCTTGGGCTAGCTGCCCGGTGAGATCCTGGGATCAGTCTGAAATGCAACAAGGGGTTACAAGTTTCTGCTATTATTTTCTCCATCAAAAAGACTGCATGATGCTGATCTGTGTATCTATACAGCTCATTACTTTCTTCATCCAAGGTATTTCCATTTCTTTTTCCAGAGAAAGGAAAAAAAATGCAAATATGATATTCTTTTGAAAAACAATGGAAGCAGATTCAGAGATCCACAACTAAGTGCTAATCTGACTGAAGAGACGGTGAAAGAATTGTATGAACAAGGAAGCAGAGGTGAGTGTGTGTCAAGATCATGATGGCAAAACCCTCAGAGACAGCTGACCTGAGCTTGTGGGATTCAAGGACTCTGGACAAGCATTAGGGGTGTTGATTTTATGGCTTGGTCTTTTTGGGGCCCATAGTAGAAGAACCAGAAACTGTTCCTGGTGCATGAGTTGGCTCTTTGGAGCATATTCCCTATGGTGGGATGCTTTGTTTAGTTTTGATATAAGGGGTAGGGGGCTAGGGAGCTTGGTCCTGCCTCAGCTTGATGTGCCATGCTTTGTTGGTTCCCAAGGGAGGCCTTACCTCATCTAAGTGGCAGCAAGGAGTAGTACTGTAGGAAATCTTACAGCCAATAGCCTTTAAATTACCCGCCCACTGGGGCGTGGCCTCTTATACTATTTATGCCCCTGTAATGCTTAAATCCAGCTTCTTTTTGGGCTGCGAGATTCAATTGCTGCTCTCCGTTCCAGCATAGGAAAAAAGTATAAAAGTATTTAATTTTGTTAAAGTGCCCTTCAGGACCCACCTTGTGATCTCATTTGTATTCTCTCACATCCTTTTAAAGACAGTAACTTCAAAGACCATGAGACTCTATATACATACACACACACATACACACACACACACACACACACACATGCACACACCAATGCATATATGTATATAACCCCCAAATCATGCACATATATCAGTGGTTCTCAACCTTCCTAATGCTCTAACCTTTTAATACAGTCCTCCATGCTGTGTTAACACCCAACCATAAAATTACTTTCATTGCTACTTCATAACTTTAATTTCGTTACTATTATGAATTGTTATGTAAATATCTGATATGGAGGATATCTGCTATGTGGCCCATGATAGGGCCAAAGGGGTTGTGACTTACAAGTTGAGAATTGTATATGTATCTGTCTCTATTTATACATGTATGTGTATAATCACACACATGCACAGAGCAGTACACACATGTATAAATATACATTGTAAAGACAGTGAAATGGGACGAGTACTTGGGAAGTTCCTGCCTTTGTATGTCATCCTTTCTTCTTTAGGTCTTTCCTTGTTAGCCTTCACATTTGAAATACATATTAAAATTGTCTTTTAATGAACTCAACTTGACTTCATAATCTTTTCCCTGAAATTCTTTTCTGTATCGAATCTAAAGATCTGATTTTTACCTGAACTGAGGTTTCTAAAGGAAAATCTTTTCAGGCTGCTATTGGTGACAGTGCCGAGCTGTGGTCCAGCTCTCTTATTGCTGACACTCTGACTAACTGTAGTACAAAGAGATATTTCTCTTAATTCTCTAGAGCAAAGTAGAGAGCAGACTATAATCTAGTGTGACTTAACAATAAGTTTAAACAAGGAAGGAACTATTTTAAGAATAGAATTGATAAAATAGCTAAAGTCATACTTTGATGCTCTTGACAATGAATAATCCGTCACCATCCTTTGCTTTATATGAACTTACTTGTGTCTTCATCAAAGCTTGTCTTCAGTGTGGTTGGACTTCATGTGTGTGTCCTAAAAATTAAAGCTAAAAAACAAAGTGGCTTAACATTTTGCTGCCTAAGGTGAGCCTTCCAAGCTACTGCTTCTCTCAATATATCTGTTTATTGCAATGAAAAGATTAGCATGGTTTATTAGTAAGAAGCAAAAGTTTTTAGTGAGATTTTCCAGTTATGTTGTCAAAAACAAGCCCAGAATCACAAAAGAGAGTCTTAGACATTAACAAAAGAAGATTTTAATTCCTAATTATTTTTTATTGTACTTGGTACTTCTGAATTTAAGGTCATTACATATGTTTATATCACAATAGGTATACTTTATCTTTATTGAAAGTAATTTGGAATATCTACTTTTTCAGATTGATTTTTGAGAACTTGTATGTATTTCATTTGTATGCACCTTAAACACTGACATAACCCTGATTCAACAATGTGAGAAAACATGAATTCTGCTCTCATTTTAGATGGAAAATAGTATGGATTTTTCTGCAGAGTATCCTGAAGATTAGCTGTTTAACAACTTAGTTTGTCTTTTGAATAATGAATTAACAATATTATGTTAATAATAAGCTAAAATATTTGCTTAACAGAATAAATTTGCTTATGTTGGAAGCAGAATATGTACTTTAAAATTTAGCTAAATGAGTATTATAGAAAAATATCAAAGTTCTATTAATCAAACTTAGGTTTTAGACCAGTTAATAATGTATGATTGGCCAGTACCCAGTACAGAATCTCCATTTAATATGTTTCTTCATAAATAAATGATACAGACTTACATTTTATTATTTCATAGATGGTAAGGTCTGTTCAACATATTATTTATCAATGAAAATATATGTTGTTATATCACTGCATGAATTAAAAACATTGTTTTTATTTCCTCCAATTGAAACATTTCTTTCTGGAAGGAGAAACAAGCATCTATTACTCAGAGACTAATACAACTTTTAAGACCCACAAAGTCACAAGATTCAGATATCCTTTCCCCAAGTTTGTGTTAAGAGTGAACAATTGCTAGGAAAGGAAAGGCTTTTCAGTCGAGCTGTCTGCCTATTGAGCAGGAAGCACCAAGGATAAATCTCATAATCTTTCTACTGTACAAATTTAATCTCCTACAAGAAACCATATGTAGGGTGTAGATTGTTCACACAGCTTGGGGTCCTTTCAGTAGACAGTGTGGCTGTTAAAGGTTAGCAGTTTCCGTGCTAGCGTGTCAACTCTGGGATTTTGACAGAGTAGTAGGTACAGCAGATGAGAACAAAGCTCTGCTGCGTGCGCCCCTGGGCAGGGTCCAACATCAGAAACCAGCTTCTTTTGGGTGGGAAAACAATCAATCGTATAATGGCAGTTGTTCCATGATGAGAAAGAAGGTTGGTTAAGGAAAACCAACTGCAGATTATGATAGAGAGCTGAAATATCATAGACTATCAAAGACACGATAGCCAACATCGCTCTTTAGACAAAGCAATTGGCAAAAGTAATGGAATTCTTTTAAACAGTATTGAAGCCTACCGATAGTTCTTTATGCATACCCCACTCTCTGTTGCATCCTAAAACCAGCTGATATTCCCATGGAACAGATAGCAGCAATTAGAGAGTCCCTCCTCTTTCCATATAAAGGTTTAATTACATGAATGGAACAATGATAATCTCTGAGAGAATTGCAGAAGAAGAAAGTGTTCTACAAGAACAGTAAAAGATCAGTTTAAGAGTTTCAATGACTGCAGTGAGGAAGAGTGGACTAAAGCATTTCCAGAAGCCATAAGGTGGCTGAATAAAGGTGTAGATGCCACGGGTTGCTTACCTTCTTCCTGTTTACTGGTCAGGGATGTAGCAGCCAGGTGCCCTCAAACCAAACAAGAAGTTCCACAGGGTCTATGTTCTGCATGGTTTGGTCCTGGAAATTCAACTGGGGTGAAAAAGAAATAAAAGAAATAAAAAAAAGGACAGACTCTCTCTCTCTCTCTCTCTCTCTCTCTCTCTCTCTCTGTGTGTGTGTGTGTGTGTGTGTGTGTGTGTGTACACAGAAGAGCTGAAATGGAGTGGGCCATACTTGCTCTAATGGAGTAGTACCAACTATTCAGCAACTGCCAAACTCAACATATTCATTATGTACAGGGCTTGGATTTAGCAAGTCTGGGTATGATTCTCTGTCAGGGAGAAATCTCATGTTGCAGCTATTCAGGAAGAGGAAGATACAGTTTCTAGTTTCTTACACACCCTGCAATCATTTGTAAATTCTTGTACTTATATGAGAGGAGGGCTTTACTCTCTCTCTCTGAGCCTCACCTGGATGAAGGCTTTGCCAATTCCCATGAGTCTGAGACACTGGTCCATTTTTAATAACACACATTCCCTCAGGACTTCACCTACTCTTTACATTCATTTAAGATTTCTTTGGGTCCCCAAGCTACTAGTGTTGGTTCCACACCACAAATAGATAGTAAGTCCTTATTGCTGAAGATATGGAACACTTTTACTCCAGGGCAAGTTGGAAGTGAATCAGAAACTCCCTCCGTGATGACAACACTATGCAAATTGCTAAAAGAAAATTTGTTATTAACAAAGCATATACTGTACTACAACAATGGCTTCTTGATTTGGTTTAAGGTCTATTGTACATGTGGGAACTTATGCTTGCTACTGTAATCTAAAGCAAGACCTGGGACTGGGAGGTCATAACTCCTGTGGGAGAAGCAACTGCTATTGCTTTGTAAACAGATGTGATGTACCTGTCAAAATTTCTCTGAAATATTAATGTTTATGTTTACAGAATACTGATGCTGTCATTCTCTCTCATGAGAATTTTTTTATATCATGAGCAATGGTTATTGTGGGAATTTATAACCAATCAAGCTTTTGAGGTTAAGTGACAATTGCTGTTGCATAGGGATTTAATGTTGAGCCATAGATGGAGAGAAATAATGAGACATCTGCATTGCCACCTCTAGTGTTCAGGAAATATAAAGGAAGAAGAGGCAGAAAGAATGAATGGAAAGCTGGAGGAGAGGATGGAGTACCTCTGTCTCTCCCATGCTGAAACATTTTTGCTTGAGTGGGGAGCAGAAAAGGTTTTAAGTCTTGAGAAAGTAAGTGACTATCACGAGTTTCATCAAGTTCATAATACTCACAGAACTCAGGAATTCACAATGTCATGAGAACCACGGGAGTCCTTTCTTCAAGCTGGCAGAAGCAGTGCACAATTTCTAGAGGCAAAGACTCTTCTGTGGAGTACTGTGAAATGTGGGAAAGGAATTCTATGGATGCATCATTTTGCATCATCACCTGTGTGGGGGGCTCTTTCTGGTGATGCAGAAAGATGTCCATACTCCTAAATTATCTCTGCCTGCAGGTAACCACCACAATATCATTAGTTTACAATGCTAGATTTGCTGGAATCATCTTTGTTCTTTGGTTAGTGTTTTAACTAGAATGAAAAGATGCTTACTTACTTCGCCTGAAAGGAGTCACAAAATTAAGAGAAAGGTAAAGTTAGTTTTTCTCCTTATGTACCTCAAAATGTTAGAAACAAGTCTTAAGCAGTTCTCATTCAACATGTTTTATTGTTAAAGATGCTTTCCTTAAAAAATAAAAATTTTATAGATATCCTAAAAACAAAATGCTCCTCAGGAGAGAAAAGGCCAGAGCTTAAATGTGTTCTGGAAATCTGTAGGAGAGGTCGAATGTGCCCTGAGGCATAAGGATGCTAATTTTGTTTTTATTGGATTTTACTGTAGCTATTAATATATTTTGCTAGAGATTTATGTGATCAATTTATCCTATGGCCCGAACTAATTCCCACAGTATATTTTATCAGAATATGTGACTTTTTTGTTTTTATAAATTTAGCTTTCTTCCATCTGCACAAATGGGAAGTATCATGTTTCTAGGAATGTTAGGTCTTACAGATTTTCTGAGCTAATGACAAATAGGGGCAGTGTTTGTTTCACCATTTCTCCTTCTCTCCTACAAGGAATCCCAGCGTCATTTTGTTTCACTACTGTGTCTCCAGCTTTAATGGTTCTTCAATGAAATGACAAATGGATTACATTTTGGGTTGTGTGACACTCATTGCCCTATTATACTTCTGATAATATTTGCCTGTGACAAGCAGTTATTTTTCATTACCACATTCAATCATGAGTAATAAGCTACTTTAATAATAGTGAATGTGAAATTAATTAATAATCTGCAGGTAGGGCAGGATATGATTGCTTTCTCTCCCCAACACAAAGAAAATAATTCTATCTGTAGTTATAAATTTCCATATGAATGACCCATCTACAAGGAGTCTAGAATGAAAATCATTTACAAGTACATCGGCAAACTATTCTCGACTTCTCTGTTTATAGATAAATTATTTCAGAATATGTTGGTTGCTATGACAATCATAAGAAGTAAGAATTTTTTAAGAAACTTTTTGTATGTTGGTAGATATTAATATTGAAATATTTTATGTTACTCAACACACTTAAAAATTTGGTTGAGCAGTTCTATGAATTTTTGCATATTTAACTGATCTATATGACTCTTATAAATCTTACAGTGCTTCTTCATAGATTTTGAATATGCAAGTCTGCACAAAAGAAATTCGTATTTATTAGTATAATATTGTCTTGTTAACAGATCTATGCATTTGTTTTTTCTATCTCCTTTCCTCTCCTCCTCTGTCTTTATTCTTTCATTTTTCTCTTTTTCTACACTTCCTTTTCTTCCTTTTTTCTCTTTTCTCCTTTTTTTTACCTCTTCCCATTCTCTTTTTTTTCCCAAGTACCAAGAATGTTTTATACAATATCTTGATAAGAAGGCAAAAGAGTAAAAGCCCCAACCACTTTCTTAGAACCATTCTCATGCTTCACCTTCATTTGGTCTTTTCAAAAATTATTTTAGTTATTTCTATATGTATGAGTGTTTTGCCTGCATAAATGTACATGTGATTTATGAATTCCTAGTGCCCTTAGATGTCAAAGGAGGGAGTCAGATCACCTGGAACTGGAGTTACAGATATTAGCAAACCACCGTGGGCATACTGGGAACCAAACTCAGGTCCTCTGAAGGAAACGTGTTCTTCACTGCTGAGCCATCTCTCCAGGCCCGTCTTCCCACGTGTGGCCTTTTAGGAAACAGAAACATCACAAAATAAGTGATTAAAACATGTGTATCTGAAATATTTATTTAAAGAATGTCCTCAAGGTTTTACCTTTATAAAACAGAAACTCGGTTTTTCTCATCCTATTGTTTTGCCATTTGTTTATACTGCTCCAGTTATTCTTTTCTTTCTAGAAGTATGGAAGTAGAATCATTATTAATTGTTAGTGGCTATCAAGAGAGAGTGAGAAAAGTAGGAGAAGCTTGTCAGGGCAAGCAACTGCATGAAGAACCCTGAATAGGTGGGATTTTGCTGTGAATGACAAATCACTGTTGTATGATAGAGGCAAGAGAATTGATGTGACCAAAATTGTATTTTCTAAACATCATTCTGGATAGTGAATAGAGCACTGATCACTTAGAGAGAAGGAAGAACACACAAAGTAGGAAGGACATTATAATGGTTAATACCCGGATTGATGGTATTAAAGTGGTAGAATTTAGGACTTGGATTAATGTAGAATTATTTTCCTTGGCTATGAGATTAGTTATTCTTCTTTTCAGAAATGAGAAACAGGAAATCCTCAATGCTTTTATCCTGAACTACTAAATCATGATGTGTAAAACAAGCTCAGAAAGTGTGGAAAAAAATGATCTTCAGGCATTATACAAAACAACCTTTTTGTGCTTTGAGTGATGATTGCCAGTTTGCAGTTATGTGAGTTGTGAATTTACATTTATAGTTCTGTGTTTATAGTAAGTCTGCAAGTTTATAAACCATAATTTGGATGGAATTGTTCAAGGAGGCAAGAGGTCAGGTGTCAGCACTGGACTTCAGTGTACTTCTCCATTTCCGGTGCAGGAAGTGTGAGATCAGCAGAAGACTAGTGGTAATGACTAAGAAGAGGAGTCAAGAGCTTGGTATGATAGTCAGGGCAAGGGAGGTGTATCTTCATTTTGATGATTCCAATTGTAAGGCATATTCTTTATTGAAACAATGGAGTTTTTTTTTGTTTGTTTGGATTTTGTTTGTTTGTTTTGTTTTGGCTTTTTGAGATTTGGAGCCTGTCCTGAAACTAGCTCTTGTAGACCAGACTGGCCTCGAACTCAAAGAGATCTACCTGTCTCTGCCTCCAGAGTGCTGGGATTAAAGGCATGCACCATCAACGCCTAGCTACAATGGATGTTTTAAATGACCTTTGAGCTCTTAGAATGAGATAGCCCAAATGATTGATCCCTGATAAAAATTAAAGCTCACAAATTTCCTTACATTGCAAACTTTCATATCATGTTCCTGGCAAGTCAAAATACTTCCATAGTTTCCTGGGGTCCTTAATTTTTCCTACCTTAGAGCTATAACATTAAGCACTATTTTAAATTCTATGAACAATTTTTCATAGAATTTATAATACCTAGATCTGATTAAAGTGACATAGGTGGATGTTGGTGGCACATGCCTTTAATCCCAGAATTCAGAGGCCGGTGGATCTCTGTGAGACTGAGGCCAGCCTGGTCTACAAGAGCTAGTTCTAGGATAACTAGGAATTTTACATGGAGATAACCTGTCTTGAAAATCAAAAAAAGTAATGACATATGATAAATCTTCATAATTTTCTGCCTATGTTTTTCACTTGTTTTTCAAAGAACTTTATTTCTTTTCTTGTTCTGAAAGCCCATAGAACTGGAGCTAAGGTCCTGAATACATCTTAATCTTAGTGGGGATCTTCTGACATAGGCCCATACATCATTAAGAACCTGTTACATATGATTATAAGCAAAGAGAGATAAAGAAACTACACTGCCCTTGATGAACTTAAGACTAAGATGGTTTGACAGAGAGAAGGTCTTCATAGCCTTCCCATGTTTGATGAATTGGGTTTTCCAAACTGCTCTTGACACTGACCTGAAGCATTTTGTATCAAATTATGTAATTAATGCAACAATGTGCAATATTTTAATAGCAAAATAAAAATAAAGTGAATAATAAAAGATTTCATACATGTATGAACATATGGACATATGCACATACACATCTATAGTATTTGTCTCTGTATTTATATATAAACATACATGAATGTATCTTTTTATAGGAAAAACTGCTAGGGACTGTATGTAATCTATTGATTTTCTTTGGATTCAGAAAAAGATATATATTATGCCGGGCGATGGTGGCACATGCCTTTAATCCCAGCATTTGGGAGGCAGAGGCAGGCGGATCTCTGTGAGTTCGAGACCAGCCTGGTCTACAAGAGCTAGTTCCAGGACAGGCTCCAAAGCCATAGAGAAACCCTGTCTCGAAAAACCAAATAAATAAATAAAGAAAGAAATAAAGAAAGAAAGAAAAGAAAGAAAGAAAAAGGTATATTTATGTATGTTGAAACATGCACATTTTAGATGCATCTGCCTTATACCAGTATATAATAAATCTACTTAAAATAGTGTTTTCAGGATTTAAACTAGTGTTTACTTTATTCTCTTTTTTCTGAGATTTTTTAATACATGTAAAGATGATCAAGCAAGGAAGTGTCATCTCACTACGGAACACTAATAGAAGTTTTAAATTACATGTTAACACTGTTTTAGCATAAAGTACACAGTAAACCAAACTGTAAAATGCTGTAGCTTTTAAATTATAATTTTTATACTAATTAACAGTTGACTTCCATTAACTTTAAAGAGTTATTGATGTTTGGCATTTTAAAATATAAAAGTATTTTATTTGCTATCAAAAGCTGGGGGAACAACAATAATTTTAGAGTATTAACATTCAAATGAACTTGGTAATAAAACATTTTTGCTTTGTTGTGTTTTTCAGTTGAAGGAGGCATAAAAATAACTAGGTGTTTAAAAAATAATAGCATTTGTAGAATACCATAATGTGCAAGGTTGTAGATTTTATGTTAATGTGATACAAGCTAATGGTTCTTTGGTATATGATTAGATGGTTTGCTCCACATACATAGCCAATTAAAATTTGAAGCTAAGTTAGTCTCAGGTTAGGTTTGGTAAATGCTCTACTTATCAAAAATACTTCATTGTGCATTTCTTAGCTTATTTTTATACACCTTGGATACCTGGAACTTTCCATTGTAGTATTTAATTAAACTGTTACTGACTTTGATTAAAGAGAATTTAGCATGTTTAAGGCAGAATTTGTTTGATATATAATATTTTATGTATTGCACCAAAACATATTTTTCATGCTTATTTCAAATTTTAATATATTCAGTTTATATTTTTTATTAATTAATTAATTCTTTTCAGTTAAATTTATTCCTGGTAAAATCTTGGTTATGAACCTGTTGAATTACATCTAAAAATTGAAAAAGAAAAATCATCCTGAAACAAAGGAAAACAATTACGCAATCTGAATTTCTAATTTTCAGTAACAACTCTAGTTCCATTTTTATATTAAGACACTGCAACTTCATTTTATAAATTTTAGACAAAATAAACAAAGATCATAATACAAAGAACCAATGAAATAAAAAGTTGGTTCTTTGAAAAAATTAAGAAAATAGGCAAGCCCTCATCCAAACTAACCAAAAAGGAGAGAGGAAATATCAAATTCAACAAAATCAGAAATAAAAAGGGTGACATAACAACAGACACTGAGGAAATCCAAAGAATCATTAGGTCATACTTAGAAAACCTTTAGTCTACAACGCTATAAAATCTAAGTGAAATGGACAATTGTCTGGATAAAAGCACATACCAAAATTAAATCAAAACCAGATAAATGATTTAAATAGACCTATAATCCATAAGGAAATAGAAGCAGTCATTAAAAGTCTCCCAACCAAAACAAACAAACAACTCAAAATCCCAGCTTCCCAAAACACAACAAAACAAAACAAATGTGGGGATATGGTTTCAGCACAGAGTTCAACAAGAACTAAAAGAAAAGCTAATTCCAGTACTCTTCATATTGTCCCACATAATAGAAACAGAAGGGACAGTGCCAAATTACCATAATACCCAAAACACACAAAGTCACTACCAAGAAATAGAATTACAGACCATCTCCCACATAAATATCGATGCAAAAATACTCAATACAATATTGGCAAACCAAATCCAAGAACACATAAAAGAATCCACCAAGATCAAGTTGGCTTCTTCCCAGAGATGCAGGGATGGTTCAACATACAAAAATATAACAATGTAATCTACCATCGAAACAAACTGAAAGAAAAAAAAAACCCTTAGGATCATCTCATTAGATCCTGAAAAAGCCTTTGACAAATTTTATCACCCCTTCATGATAAAGATCTTAGAGAGAGCAGGGATACAAGGAAAGTATCTGAATATAATAAAATCAAAATACAGAAAGCTGTCAGCCAACATCAAATTAAATAAAGGGAAACTGAAAGAGATTCCTCTATAGTCAGTGACAAGATAAGGCTGTCTACTCTCTCTATATCTATTTAATATAATACTTGAAGTTCTAGCTGGAACAAAAAGACATTAAAAGAAATTCAAGGGATTACAAATTGGAAAGGAAGAAGTCAAACTTTCACTTTTTGCAGATGATGTGATAATATACATATGTGACACCCAAAATTCTACCAGGGATCTTCTAAAGCTGTTAAACACCTTCAGTAATGTGACAGGACACAAACTTATCTCAAAAAAAAAAATCAATGGTCCTTCGATAAACAAATAGTGCAAGGGTTAGAAATGAAACCAGAGAAACATCACCCTATATAATATGCATACACCCACAAATAACATAGAATATCTGTTGAGAGAGGTTTCTGTCATGCCCAGTCCCACAGCCATTTAGTCCCAAAGGAACACATAGAAGTCTACATTAATTATAAACTGTTTGGCCTAGTAGCTCAGGCTTCTTAGTATCTTGTACAACTTAAATTAGCCCATAATTCTTGTCTGTTTAGCCATGTGGCTCGGTACCTTTTATCAGCGAGGCACTGAGGCATTCTCAGTCTTTCCTCTTTCCAGAACTCTCCTGTTGTTGTTGCCACATCTCTACTTCCTGCCTGGTTGCCCCTATAATTCCTGCCTGACTACTAGATAATCAGTGTTTTATTAAAACAGTACAAGTGACAGTGTACAAGATCATTGTTCCACAGCAAATATTTTGGGGTAAAACTAATCAAAGATGTGAAAGATTCTTGCTGTACAACAAGAATTTTAAGTCTTTAAAGAATTAAATTGAAGAAGATATCAGAAAATGAAAAGATCTTCAATGTTCATGGATAGGTAGAATTAACATAATAAAATTGGTAATCTTATCAAAAGCAATCTTCAGATTTAATGTTATCCCCATCAATATTCCAACACAATTCTTCACAGACCTTGAAAGAACAATACTCAACTTCATACAGAAAAACAAAAAATCCAAGATAGCCTAAACTATCTTGTACAAGAAAAGAACTTCTGGAGCCATTACCATCCCTGACTTCAAGTTCTACTATAGAGATATAGTAATGAAAACAGCTTGGTATTGACATAAAAACACACAGGTGAACCCATGGAAGCCAATCAAAGACCCTGCTATTAATCCACGCACCTATGAATAACTGATCTTTGACAAAGAAGTAAAAATTACACAATGGAAAAAAAGCATCTTAAACAAATGGTGCTGCCATAACTGTATGTCAACATGTAGAAGAATGGAAATGCATCCATATCCATTCCCACGCACAAAACTCAAGTCCAAATGGATCAAAGATCTCAATATAAATCTAACCACACTAAACCTCCTAGAAGAGAAAGTGGGAAGTAGCCTTCAATGCATGGGCACAGGAGACCACTTCCTAAATAAAACACCAGTAGCACAGACACTGAGAGCAACAATTATTAAAGGGGACCTCCTGAAACTGAGAAACTCTTGTAAGACAAAGGACACAGTCAATAAGACCAAACAGCAGTCAACAGAATGGGAGAAGATCTTCACCAACCTCACATCAGACAAAGGACTGATCTCCAAAATGTATAAAGAACTCAAGAAAATGGACATCAAAATACCAAAAATGTAAACAAAAAGTGGAGCATAGATATAAACAGAGAATTTTCAACAGAAGAAACTCAAATGGTGAATGCAACACTTAGGAGATTGCTCAACATCCTTAACCATCAGAGAAATGAATATCAAAATGACTCTGAGATACAATATTACATTAGTCAGATGGCTAAGATCAAAAACACTGATGACAGCTTATGCTGTATAGGATATGGAGTGAGGGGAACACTCCTCTATTGCTGGTGGAAGTGCAAACTTGAACAACCACTTTGTAGGTCAATATGGCAGTTTCTCAGAAAATTCAGAATCAGTCTACCTCAAGACCCAGCAATACCACTCTTGGGTGTACACACTCGTACTACAAGGACATTTACTCAGTCATGCTCATAACAGCATTATCCATAATAACCAGAACTAGGAAGCAACATAGAGGACCCTCAATTGAAGAATGGATAAAGAAAATGTGGTACATTTAAATAATGGAGTACTACTCAGCAATAAAAAACAATGACATCTTGAAATTTGCAGGCAAATGGATAGAACTAGAGAAAACATTCTAACCAAGGTAACCCAGACCCAGAAAGACAAACACAGTTTGTACTCACTCATAAGTGGATATTAGACATAAAGCAAAGGATGTCTATTCTATAGTTTATGACCCCAGAGAAACTAGGTAATAAGGAGAACTCTAAGAGAGACAGACATAGATCCCACAGGGAAGGGCAAATAGACAAAATTTTGAAAATTGGGAGCATTGAGGGAAGAGAAGGGTGGGAAGAAGGGGAGGGGAGGGGAAAAGGGAAGGGAGGAAGAGAGTACAAGGGAATGGAATGCTCAAGAAGGGGAAAAGACAGAGGGGGAGAGCAAGGGAAGAGATATCTTGATTGAGGGAGAAATTGTGGAGGTAGCAAAAAACCTGACACTAGGGAATTTCCCAGGAATCCACAAGGATGACCCCAACTAGTACTCTAAGCAATTGTGGAGATGGTGAATGACTAACCTTCCCCTGTAATCAGATTGATGACTGCCTTAGTTGTTATCATAGAACCTTCATCCACTAACTGATGGAAGCAAGATCCACAGCTAAACACTGGACTGAACTTCTGGAGACCAATCGAAAAGAGGAAGGAGCAATAATATGAGCAAATGGGGCAAGACCATGATGGGTATACCTACAGAAACAGCTGATCTGAGCTAGTGGGAGCTCACTGACTCTGGACTGATTGTCAGGGAATCTATAATGGACCAAATTAGGCCCTCTGTATGTGGATGACAGTTATGTGGTTTGGGCAGTAGGACCAGGACTTATCCCTTTGTGCTTGAACTGGCTTTTTGAAGCCCATTCTCTTAGGAGGGATACATTGCTAACACTAGATATATCTGGGAGGGCCTTGGTCCTGCCCCAAAGTGACGTGTCAGACTTTGATGACACCCCATGGGAAGCCTCACCCTTTCTGAGGAGTGAAATAGGGCTGGCTTGGCAGGAAGGTTGAGGAAGTGGGAGAAGGGAAAGGAATGAGAGCTGGGATAGGTATGTAAAATGAGAAAAGATTGTTTTAAAAAAGAAGTGTATCAGTAACATCAAAGAGAAAAAGAAGGAAAAATTTAGAGTAGAAAGTGCTTGTTTTGACTTATCAATTTAGAGCATAGTCCATCATGATGGTGTTGGCATAGTGGCAAGAGTATGAGATAGCTGATCACATTGTATCTGCAATCAGGAAATACAGAGTCATGAATGTTGCTCATCAGCTAGCTTTTTAAATTTTGCTTTGTATCCCTTTAGATCCCTGGACTTGGGATAGTATCAACCATACTCTGAGATAGTTTTTCCTCCTCAGTTAAACATTTTTAGGAAGAACCTCACCAATATCATAGAAATGTTATCTATGTTATTCTGAATCTAATCAGATTGACATATATGAACACACACAAATTAACATCACACCAATGAAAAACAAACCTCAAAAGAATATACATGAATAATCATAATTTCTAGTTATGAATACAATGCAGTTTTAAATTGGAAATCATAAATCAGGAAGAGAGATATATAGAATCGTGAATATGCGTTAAAGTCAGAAATCATAAGAAACTTGCAAAAAAAGTACTGAAAACTCTTCATAATTGCTATATGATTAATATAAATTAAAATTTTAGTTTGGATTTCTATAGAGCTGTAACCCGGTTCCCGAATCAGAAACTAGGCCAGCTCTCCTGGAAACAGGTAATATTTATTAGAAATGATTTAAAAATTTCCTTTAAAATTTCTATTTAAACCTATTTCATGTACTACTTATTACTTTTTTATTATTGACCTCACCTAAATTTCCTGGAAACTATTTGGAAATTAAAAGATACTGAACATAGCAATAATTTTAGAGCAAGAATTAAAATCCAGTGGAATGTAGTAATAGTTTTTTATGGAATATAATATTTAGCAATGTCTTATTGCTCTGTACTTATTTTCTCGAGTACAAGAAAAATGTTTAAGAATGTTCAATGGATTCCAGTTGTCACCCATTGCACCATCTCCATCTTCTGAAATAAATCACAAGCCAGATCAAGGGTGAGATAACCAAGAGACTGGGGAGGCTTTTATAAAGATTTTAATCACTTACTTATATATTATAATATATACTTATATATTAAAAAACAATTTGAATTCTGAAGTTTGAAACTTTGTTCTCTTTCTTCTCCATTCCATAGATTGTCGAGGTGATAGAAACCTACATTTTCCTCTCCTATAAATGGAAGTAAACAATAACAATGGTGTATAAGGTTTTTAATGAGTACAGATTTTTGCAAAGTCAACAAGACAGCTGTATCACACAGCACTGCAAGCATATTTGCTATTATTTTTAAAATTGACTAGCCTAACTCAGTCACCAGCTGAAAAACTTCATGGAATTCTTACTATGTAGAGCTGAAACCTGAGTTGTTTCCCATGCTGAGGGAGGCATTTTATCTTCTGTTTCTAACATTCCTTATGTTCCTTGATTTAACCTTAGTGCACAAAATGTGTGTATTTGTATTTTGTATGATTTTGATTATAATTTCAAAACATTGTTTACCATGTCTAAATAGGCTTGTTCCAAACACAGTAATCCATTGGAGAGCTAGTTTTCTTTGAATAGATTTTTTGTAAAAATGGTCGATTCTGTTTTGCACAGTGCTTGCTTTAAAACACAGCTCATTTAAGTCCAATTTTAAGCCTTTGTTGGTTTTTCTAATCTTTATTGATTAGTTTCTCCATTATATTCTTATTAGATTTTTATTCATATGTATTTCAGCATTATAATCTGTAGCATAGTATTCCTTTTACAGTCAGTAGTTTTACTTCTTCAAAAAGTTCAGTAAATTTCTAATATGAAGAAACGCTTACAGAAGATTTGAAGTTCAATGTGTAACTTCCTCAAACTGCAATTAGATCACAGTAATTTAAAATTATTTTACAGGTGTATGTGTGAGGTTCGTACATGTGTACACATGTTTTGACATATGCAGTTACAAATACTGTGCAAGGGACAGAAGTGGATGTCATGTAATGTCCCGATCATGCTCCACCTTATACAGTGAGCAGAGTCTCTTTTTGATTCCAAAACTCATCTGTTCAGCTAGTCTGAAGAGGCATCTTGTATCATGGATTCACTATCTCCTTTTTCTATATTTTGGGATTATAGATTCTTTGAAATGCTCAGAGGGTTTTTATATGGGTTCTGGAAGCTGAATTCCACTCCCAATGCTTTCCCAGCAAGCACTTTAGGTGTTGAATCATCTCCCCGGTTCCTCCCAAGTTTTCATGTAAACTTCTTTGCCACAACAATAATAGATTCTTCATGAACCTGAGAAATTAAAGCTGTCATGTCCTGGGTTTATCATATTATTTATGTACTGCAGTGGGGAAATAATGAGTATTTCTAACTAATCAGGTCCCAGTGAGTGGGATTACTGAATTGATTAACAAACGAAACACTTGCAACTATCCTTCATTGAACTTCAAGGTAATTATGAAATGTCTCATATTTTTAAGGTGTGATTCCCATTGGCTTCCCTTTATTGCTTTTCAGTTAAGAATGTGGAGTTTCTCCCTAGCCCTGTGAAGGCTCCCTCTATGGAGATATCTCTTTCATTGCTCTCGCACTCCCCATGGGAGGCTTTACTCTTTCTTATGAGTGGATGGGGGTGTGTTGGGGAGACTTGGGGGGAGCAGGGGAAGGGGAGGGAGGGAGAACTGTGGTTGGTAAATAAAATGAATTTTAAAAAAGACAAAATATAAGAATGTGGAGTTAGCATCATTAAATATAACCTTACAATTTTGTATAATTTTTGTATTTTTCTAAAACACCTCTATGAAAGAGAATTCCTCTAGTATTTAATAAATTGCCTATTAATTCTAAATTCATATCCAACATTAAAGATATCAACAGGAATATTAAGCCTAAAGACTAAGGGAGTCTACCTCTTTAAAATAGAGCCAATAATTATTTTTTAAATGACTATGAGAAGAAAAGAAAATGCATCAAGCAGTTAGGTATGTATACATGCATTCAACCACAGATATTGACCTAAGCTCTTCATAATATCATTGCAGTTTGAGCAATTAATCATTCATGTATTTACACATTATTCAGTTCATTTATTTTTAATTAAATAAATGCAACACCTTTCAATGATTAATAATTAGATGTTTCATAAAAGTAAATTTTAATTTATTAAAAATGCTCAAACTGGCAGTAATAGATGTTTAATCTGCTGCTTTGTAAATATAGTCGAATAAATGTATGTGCCCTGGTATATTAAAAATATATTTTAAAAGTTTGGGACAAACTAGGCAATTTAGGTTTATATTCATGCTTAAAGGAATCACTGTTGCCCTGTGAACTAAGGCTACATTGTATCTACTATTCCACTGTTATTCTTGAAAAATGTATGTATTCCTCAGAATAAATACTCAGAACTACTCCCCAATTGCACATAAAACTTGTGCCCTTAGATTTATTTCATATTTCATAAATCAATACTTTTACTTATACCCACATCCTATTTTTTCTAAAAAAAATCTAGTCCATAACACTTTCCTCAGTTACATGTCTGAGGTGGGATATCTATGTGTTCTTAAGAAAATATGACTATAATTTAATGTTTATTACAGGTGAGGAAGAAAATGCTTCTTGAATTGCATCCAAATAATCCCTGATGAGGATCATTTTCATGCTTAATGAGTGGGTTTATTCACTATGTCTTTCTTTGTTTGTTTCATGGTTTGTGATGTGATAGTCCTATAATAATTTTTGGCTCTAAAGTATGGCATTGTTTGATTTAAATACATCTTCAGTTTGCAGGAAAACTGAAAAGATGCAATTTAAAGTGTTAATCTATCTTACTGATTTCCATAAACTTCTATTCCTATTTCACACAGGGACATAATCTAAACTGTTATAACCTATTCCTATCACCTTCCTTCATTTTAACGAAAACATTTTCTGCATAAGAAATCATCATTTTTTTTTATTTCCATAGTGGCAAAATAGTCTCTCATAGACCAATTTCTCTAGACAGGTACTTGAACACCTCACATTAACCACAATAGACTTAGTACATTCTACTGGCTGAGGCTCAGAAAATTAACATTGAAGTTCTCTGCATAGTAGACATTAATGCACTGTTTTTGTTCAGTGAGCTACTTTAGCATGTGAGATATAAAGTGCCACTGTGTGGATATATCTTGAGTTAGCTGAGTTATGGATGCTTCAAGTAGTTTATGGATAAAAGATTTTAAATAACCTAGTTCAGAGCAGCTTGAAATGTTCTCCTGACTTCCTGAGGGTTACTTTCTTTCAGATTTCAATAGATAATTTCATTGTCAATGAACTTATGCACATTTGAATATTTTAATAGAAACCAAGCTTATACAAATGTAACATTGTCATAGTAAATGTTTAATAGTTAACTATGAAATCCTGAACTGCATTTGGGAGCATACTTATTTGAATTAATCTTAGGAACAGCACAATCATTACAAAAGCTTATGTTAAATTTTGACGTTTTCAGTTGCTTAATATAAAGGGTATGTGTTGAGGACTACTGACCCACAATAACGAAGAAAAGTTAAAGGGACAATAAAGGGAACATAGGACTAGAAGATTGAAACGATACTTTTGTTGGTATTCGGGGAATTCCAGTTCACTGAAGGAATGGAGAGAGTTCAGTTCAGTAGTTTTTGTATCAGAGTAACCCTCTGTTGAACAAGCATAAGAGCTAGATTAGTACATAGAAGGCATCAGAGCATGACTAGAGTGGTCCAAACTCTGAAATCAAAGGAGGCATATGGCCCCACACGGAAATGAGTATCAGACTGTGTGGTTGCTTTTGATCAGTTCTCATACTCTGTGGAGTTCAGTGGGAGACTTCAAGATTCAAAGATCATGACAGAGTTTAGGATATTCTGCTTACAGGTTTGGGTGAACAATGTCTGTGGTCATATTCTGAAGATAATGGAATAAAATAAGTATATAGATAATTGAGGCATAGAATCCTGAAAATGTGCAGCGTTCAGTGAAAACTATAAATGCCATTACATACAAGGTCTGTGACTTAGAAGACAGGCCAGAGTAAAGACACACATATATGGAATGAGTTGAACCTTTCCATTAAAGAAAGTCATCAGTTGGGTACACTATAATTTATATGCACTGCCTGTTATTTAATAAAAATTAACAGAATTGTCCTAAAACTGGATAATTCTCAAGATAAAAAGCTATAAATTGCACACACACACACACACACACACGAAGCACTGGTGATTCAGAAATTCTAATTACTTATAAACAGTGACTTAAATAGTGATTATTAATCTAAGAATGGAAAGGTGGGAACTTGTTAGAAAATTAGAATTATACAACTAAATGGAAATTTGAAACCAAAATACATCCTGATTAAAAAATTAATATAGGTAATGATTTATACAAGGCAGAAGATGAAACTGGGCAGCTGAAAAAAGCTTCATACTCTTTAACATGTACAGTAATATGATGAAAACTTTTGGGAAAGCCCATATGAAGTATAAGAAATTCAGTAAAATTAAGTACAAGACAGAACAGTATTTGAACTCTTACTGACTTACAGTTTTCCTAAAAAGACCAAACCATCAAACACACAATTCAAGAACATTGATGAACCCCAATTAGGAGGAATACAAAGAAAAATTTCAGTAAAGCATATCTTAGGAAAAAGCTGAACTAAAGGATAAAGACAAAATTTTCAAAGTGGTCAAACAACACACTGAATTTCCTTTGTTAAAATAAAAGAATGTAGTTGTGGTGTTTTCTACAGAAACAACAGGAACAAGAAGCCATCCTCTTTTAAAAGCCTAAGTGCCAACCAAGGATTTTCTGTTATTAAAATATTTACTGAGGTGCTATATTTGTCCCAGATATATTGATATTTAAGGTAAGCATTAGCGAAAAAATAAACAGGAATCTATCACCACAATAAAAACATGAATGCACCAGAAAGATGCTATTATTATAAAGTTGTATTAAGCCAGAATACACACACATGTATATGTCTATCTATCTATCTGTCTATCTATCTATCTATCTATCTATCTATCTATCTATCTATCTATCTATCTATCATCTATCTATCTATCTATCTATCTATCTATCTATCTATCATCTATCTATCTATCATCTATCTATCTATATATGATAGAAAAGAGATTTTAACATATTCCCTCATTAATGTAATTAGACTCTAGCAAGGAGTGTATCAGGCAGGACTCTTTATTACATACTACTACTTGAAATCTTAAATATGTAAAAAATTCTCTTTCAGTTTCTGGGACTGATAGTGTCAGTTAAGGTGGTTACTTTCAGAATCCTTGTGTAAGGACATCCATAACACAGAATTAGAAAAAGAAAGCAAAACTGTAAGAACAATGTATGTGACTATCAGAGGAATTAGAAAGAAGTAATTCTTCAAAGTTCACATCTGACAAATCAATTGAAAAGAAGAAAAAACTATTTATTATAGTCATATCTTAGCAGAGCGGTGTGATAGACAGCTATAGCCATAGCACAAAGTCTGTATTTTTACCTTGAAGTGCATGTGACCCTACTATTATTTTCAATTCAAGACATTAAAGAAAATTTGAGCAATTGAGAAAATTGCAAGATAATCTTAATGCCGTGTCTAGGCCTGAATCAGAATATGCATATCAATATAAATGCAGATATAAAAATAGTTCTCTGTGTGTGTGTGTATCCATATACATATTCCTGAAAACATTAAAAAATAAAAGAGAGTTCATAAAAAGATACTAGTCTTTAACTGGCACTACACACAAGGGGTTAGCTCCGTGACTAGCATACGTAAGGAAAGTGATAAAGAGGTTGCCAGGCAATTAGAGCTCTCTCATGTTACAGATGAACCACTCTGGAAAATTATTGAGAAATATCTACAAATTCAATAACATACTCTCCAATCTACCAACGTTAGCTTAGCATAACTTACGAAGAAAGAGGCCATGTTTGCTCTAAAGACACATTCAAAGGAATATCAAAGTTTCCTTCACGGGACAATATTTTCTGTCCTGTCCCTCCTTCAAAATGCAGACCAAAACACCCCAACAAAACAAAAAACAAACAAAAGACAAAAAAAACAAAACCCAAATAAACAACAAAAACATTGTGACTGGCATTTTCCAGAGTCCCTTCTCTTCTCTCTCCCAGAATTGAATTTTGCCAATGAGAGTACTTCACATCAGGAACTGGAGGAGGAATGATTTGCACAGGATTTCCACTGAAATCAGCTGCAGCTTGACAAGATAGATGAGTGATTGACAGCAGTTTCATAGCAAGCACTGAAAATCTAATTTGCTGCTGCAGACTAAGTGTGTTGTTTCTCACACATCCTTGAGAACCATGAATTTTCCCAGATGCCTGCAAGAACTGTCCGTTTTGTGATTTGGGTAGAGATTCTCCAGTACCCGCCCCGACAACTTTCTTTATTGCTGCTTACATGTAAGGCCAACATGTTCATAACTGTGCTCTTACAACTGAGAAGTCCTCAGTAAATTTGTGTAAAGTCTGGCTCATATCTGAAAACATTATTTTGTCAGGATGACTGAGTAGTCTTGTTTCTTGATAGTTCCAAACTGTTACCAACCAACCAAATTTGCAGCTGTAGACTAGATAGTTCACTAGTTGGATGTGACATTAGTGTATTGTATAGCTGCAGTCTACAGCCTTAACCAATTTTATTCCTCACAGAACTCTGAGAAATATCCAAAGATGCTCCTGGTAGTCACAACACAGCTATTTCTAGCTTACTTAACACTGTTAAACATGCAACCATGTGTAGAACGATCCCAAGAAACAGAATTAGGTACTCTCAAGTATAAACAAGGTTAATATGATACTGAGAAACTTGTAAAAATGAGAGATGTGCCTTTGCTACTATATTCAACATTCAAAGATAATATTGCAGTATTTCAGTTTCCACATCACGCATCCCCATACCTCCCATTCCCACCCCTTTCAGCTGCATCCACACTCTGCCCTTGCAATCTCCAATCCAGAGCAAAACAAAATTTAAAAGAGAAAACAAAAACCAAACCAATTATACAAGCAAAGCATAACAGGGCTTGACTCTTGGTGTCTTTGTCTGTCCAATCTAGAGCCAAACAAAATTTAAAAGAGAAAACAAAAACCAAACCAATTATACAAGCAAAGCATAACAGGGCATGACTCTTGGTGTCTTTGTCTGTCTGTCTGCCTGCCTGTCTGTTTCTGTCTCTGTCTTTCTGTATACACACATACATATGAGAGAGAGAGAGAGAGAGAGAGAGAGAGAGAGAGAGAGAGAGAGAGAGAGAGAATGTGCATGTAAAAATTAAAAAAGAGGTTCTGAATTTGAGAGGTTGTGGGAAACACACGGAAATGGTTGGTGGGCGCAGTAGCATTGGAAGGATTTTAAGCATAGCTCTCATAGATGAAGTTCTCAAAAGAAACAAGCTAAAAAATTCCTGCAAAATAATAAACAAAAACTGAAGCTCTAAATATATAAAAGTAAAATAAAGTAACTAACAAAGAAGATATCAGTTAAGAAAATTCAAGAGTTGAACTTAGAAAACCCCCCAAAAAATATTCTATATTTGACTTTATGGCAATATCTTATAGAGAGAACAGACTGATGACAATTATTTGAATGATAAGAAGTGAAAAACCTGAATCCTGAGACTTTAGTCATTAGCGCAGTGCATGTAGCACAGGGGACAGTGAGTTGCAATATTCCTATACAATGCATGTGGTGACGTACTAGCCACTTGTAGGTTGAACACAGCAAGCATTCTCAATAGTTTTAAAGCCCAATTCAAGACAATCTCACCTGTTATTGTCTGGAAAGTTAAGAATTCTGTAGATTGTTATAGCTTGTAGCAATTTAGAAAAAACATAATGTGTTTGATTCATATATTATTCTACATATCTGTTTTTATATGTGGTTCATTTTATATTGTGGTTTACTCTATGCTTGATATTTCTAGAAATATTTGCCAGAAAGGGATATATGTCATTTTTGAAATTATATAAAAACAGTTTTCCCAGGAAATCTGTGAAATATGTGCTATACTCATAAATCAAGGATTTCTTCTTACAATGATTCATGCCTAGAGTCTTATTTACACAAACATTTAAAATATTGGCTTTGCAGGCAACTTCATTGTAAAATATTTTATCAAGTTCAAAGATGCAATAACTTATAGCAGTTATTCCCTGCATATATAAAGTTATCCTGCATGTGTATAATTGATGTCACTTAAGTGTTATTAGAAATGCTTTATGTTGTTTGACTATACATTCTATTAATTATTAATAATGACTTTCTAATCAATTCTTTCTACACATAAATTATACATTTAATTAAGACTTGATCATTGTTATAGTTGTAGTTAGTATGAAATGTTTCCCATAGACTCATGGTTTGAACACTGGATCTCCAGATAATGATTTTATTTTGAAAGTTGTGGAGCTTTGAGTTGGTGTGACAAGGGTGGCAGAGTAGATCACTGTGGTTCTTTCTTTGAATGCCTTTTTCTGGTTCCTGATACACTAAGCATCTTCCACCACATGTTTCTACAGTACAGCTCCCCCATGTCTTTCTTTCTGTAAAGACATGAGACCCTCTATTACCATAGGTCAGAATCAACTTTCCTCTCCTAAATGGCCTGTATTGGGCAATGAAATGCTAAGGTAACTCATACATACATGTTAATGTTTTATAAAAGAATCTATTTAAGGACACTATTCAAAAGTACAGATTGAAATTTGTACATTTATATGACTACATAAAGATAAAATGAAAACTCACGTTCTGGTGCATTAAATTACAATTATTGAAATAGCTATCACCTTTTGATTTATGAAAACTCAATCGAGTAATATTTTCAATCTTCATGTTGTAGGATTGTTATGATATTTTGGCAAAGAATAAAATGAATCAGAAATACATGAGTCAATTACATCTATGGGGAACATATGGAATAAAGTAATCTTTTAAAAATATGGCATACATTATTAGATTCTGAGAGAATATAAAGAAAAGAACTGCTTTAAGGTTGATCCCTGTCATGTTAATAAGGATAATTGTGGTTCATATAATCATGTGCCTGCTAATTCACAAATAAGCTTATCCCTTCAAGGGTGGAAACACAATTCATAAGATTTATGATTGATTCTTAAATTACTCACAGCAATAAAGGCACACAGAGTTGATTTCATACATATTCTAGGAACAATGCAATTCTTTTGTTTGGTGCTATTTTAGCTTAACTGAAATTATAGTGTTTCCTGCCATGTTGGGTAGTTTCAAAATGACTTATAGATAAATTAAGTATATTATAAATTAGTTTAAATGATGGGAATTTTATTTTTTAAAGTCCTGAGATACCAAAACACAAAGTCCTTAACAACACTCTGAATAGTTACACATTAAATTCATTAATGGTGTTTTTAAAACTGTGGGATTCTTTCTAAATGGAAAATTCCTTGATTCTCAGTTTTGATAATTCGTAATAATAAACTAACTTAGAAAAAACAAATGCATCTTAGTAATAACAATCATGAATAACCTCGTTTTGCTAGCTACCAGTTAATTAGCTGCTATGTGATCTTAAATAATTGAGTATTTGGAGAGTATCATTAGAAAAAGACTCTTGCTAGGAATATCTTTAGGGGTAACATTAGGTATAAAAACTAAATATAGTAACGGGCTAATAACTAAAACTGTCATGAACAAGGTAAAACAAATTAACAAACAAAAATCTACACAAGATTTACTCCCCTAGTGAACATTCAGACACAAACAGTTCCCAGAAATAAAAAAAGAAAATACCAAATATCCTGGATGATCCTATGTGGGAGAAACTTAATTTCTAGAAACAACTAGTATATAATCAATTACAAAAAGCAGGGTTTTTTTCTTTTTTATTCTTTTGGTAAAGGTACTACATTCTTAGTAGATACTCCACTTCCGAAATCACAGTACTGCAAACCCTTACTTTTGAAAATCTCCAAGTCAGAAGAATTTACTATAAGACCAGATTTGGAAATATTGTGGAAAGGAACAAGACATAATTTCTTTGGGAGAAGTCAAAATACCATGATTATAAAAGTGTTGTGGATTACTAATGTCAAATCCCTAGGGGATGATGGTGTACCCTCCCCCTTGGACTGAAGACCTACTTAATGGTAGGTTATTTAAAATTTTAAAAGCATCTCTGGCAATAGCTGGTAGATTGATAATGAATTAGAAATCAAGACATGCAAACTGATTGATATACTACTCACAAAACGGATAATGTAATCAAAGCCACAATATACACCCACACATCACAATACTGGATTGATCAGATCTACGTATTTCATGAGTAAAGGAGAAGAAAATATTTCTATACTTCTACAAAGAACAATGTATTTTAGGGTTGAGTCATTGACCAGTATAGCATTTTGCTAAATATTTTATATGTGCTCATTAATCTTTGCAAGGCAAGCTTCTAATTAACTTCAATCTACCAATTTCTATAATAATCCTTCCCTCATATCTCCTAATAAATATCTTATGATTATTTTCATGTACCATTTGTTACAGTGGCAAACTTAAAAAACCAAAACTATTTCAACTACACACTTGTTTTTGTTAGTCTTCTGTTTGTAGAGTCTGTCACTAGCAAAAAAAAAAAAGTTTAGTGAAATTATAAACTTTTAAAAAATGGTATGTACAAGAATTCGAACACTGCTATTTTAAAGTTTTATCTAAATAGCTAGATAATCTCATAGTGACATTCAAAATGTTTTCCTCATGGTTGCCTTTAATTAAACCTAGAGTCTGATGATTGGCAAATTAAATAACTCTAAAGAATTATTAAAAGGGAAATACAAGAAGGATGAAAATCCTAATTTCCATTGAGTTTAAAAGTTTCAGCAACCATATACGCTAAGGGAAATTTACTCATACTTATTCATGAAAATTCATTTTCTTTCGTAAGTAAGATTGATTTTATGACATGTATTCTAAAAGGATAATTCCATACTGAAATGTTCTATTGATCCAAGTTTCTATAATAAAAACTGGGAGGGACAAATATAGAATATGATCAAGAGTGCTTTGGTTCCTACTATAATTTATATCTAGAAAACTATATTAATACAACTATCTCTTCATGCTGACACAATAATAACACCCAGTACCCCAGATACTTATTATCTTTGAATTGTCATGAGAAAAATCAAGGAATTATTACATATGAATTATCCAATTATTCAAAACCTATATAATCTATGATTAAACAGAAGATACCTAAAGTTATTTCATACTTTAAAATATGACATTTATCTTCTGCATACACCCTGGGCAGTCATACAACCTTTGATGGGAGGAGTCATAGACATCAGAA
Source organism: Chionomys nivalis (assembly GCF_950005125.1). Classification (NCBI taxonomy): domain Eukaryota; kingdom Metazoa; phylum Chordata; class Mammalia; order Rodentia; family Cricetidae; genus Chionomys; species Chionomys nivalis. The sequence goes on from NC_080105.1 coordinate 25,565,771, forward strand.
CCAAACTTGTTTGTAGTAGGGTCATGGACCCAGACATGGCTCTTGGGAGCAGATCATTCCTGGATGTCACCATGCCACCAATATCAGCCCATTCATCACTTCCTTTTACCTCTTCACATCTATCTCTCTCCACATAACCTGAACCATTCTGCTTCTCTCTATCAACTTTAGTTGACCATATAATTGCTCACAATCACGGTATTCAAACATCTCAAGGCTGGTGGTTTTTTCTCTCTTACCTGGGCTGGCAGCTACAGTTGGGCAAATGGTTGTCCTTCACCCACTCAATCCTAATGTCGTAATGGCATAGAGCAGGCCATACATACAACACACAAACATATATATTCCTTTACATATAAATACACTCTGCATAATATAGCTTGAATGTCTGTTTGCAGGGATGATCATTTGCTATTGAATAATGTATTGGTGTGCTCTCCCCTGAAGAAGGCTATCTGTTCCACTCTCAGCATTCCATTGTTGATGTATTTCTTTGTGTGGGGCTAACATAGTAAAATGGATGGAGAAAAAGTCCACAAGATTTCAGTGGTTTTAATTTATTTTATTTTTTTAAAGAAGAGAAATTAAATTGGGTTAGTAGGGAGCTGGGTGTTAGTTAGTCTGAGAGCACTGGAGGTGACAATATGTCCAAAATATTGCATGAAATTCTCAAAGGTTTATTTAAAATATTGTTTAAAAATTTTAGAAAATTATTTTGAGGAAATAACAACTCAATCTTGATCATAACCCCACCATCCAGAAATAACTACAATATTACTATTTAATAAATAGCCTTCATTTAAAGCCCAAATTGGATTGAGAAAATCCATATTGTAATGATATGATGCATTTTACAATCTGTGTCTTATAATGAACAGAGTATTTGCTCAGAGTTTTTAGGTGCTCTTGTAAATGGTGCATTTCTTTTGCTGTGGTGTGAATACGAATCGGTGCCATAGATGTAAGCATTTGGATACCTAGTCCTCAGCTATTTGTCAATACTGTAGAACCTTTAGAGAGAAAGGGAAACCGGGGGGAGGGGTTCATTGGGGGGTACGCCTTGGAGATTTATAGCTCCATTTCTTGTCTGTCCTCTGCTTTTTTTATTCTACAAAAATCTAATGAAGTTGTGAACAAAGTGGCTCATTCAGCACCCAAAGCTAGAGCACTGTTCCCAATGAATTGACTGCCCCACCCTGAAGGACTATGTTTTCAAGCCAAAATAAAGCTTTCATCTCTTAGTTGCTTCCTGGCAGATATTTGGTTGCATGAATGGAACAAATTACTAATACAATCAGTTTAATCCAGAGTGACCAGAAAACAAACATGTGAAATTCATGCTGGAAATAGCTCACTGTTGTACAGAGTTGACTGAGAACACATTGGACGTCCAGCTAATCAAGCTGGGACTCACACCCGCCAGTCTGTGTTCAGTGACAATGTAGGCTCACATCAACATCCAGAAGCCTTATTCTCTTTTGGTCTATGCATGTCCCTCTTCACTTTGTACTTTTTTTGGAAGCACATGCTGCTTGCCTATTTCTATGCATATTTGTAGTTCTTCAGAGTTTATTATGCAAAAGAAAGGAAAAATAAGCTTGTGCTCTTTTTAAATTTTTTATACAGCTCTCAAGGTTTAGCCTCCTCCTACAGGGTCCATCTATCAATGCTATTGGTTTAGAAATTAAGCTTTATTGTGAATAAAGAAAAATTAGAAATGATCCTGAGGCTAATTGCCCAATTATTTTATTTTAAAATAAAGTCTCTGGTCAAAACAAATGTTGAGTGAAGTATCCCAGTGATGAATAAGGTATTTAGAAACTATATTGATGGATGTGGTGGCAATGCAGCTACATATTAGGTATAAGTGTCTAATTTTCTGAGGACAAATTGCTGCTCCTGCCATGTTGGAGGAATTCCAATGTGATCAATCTTAATTTGCTACCACTTGGCTGTCTTTCCCTCCAGGGAATGGTGACACATCAAAGAAGTACCAGTCATTCCTGTTGTTGACATATTGGATATGCAGTAGTAATAATGGCCAAATAAGTCTGAGTAAGACACGATTGTGTAATCATCTTATACCAACATCTTTTGATATATTTTCATGTACTAATTTAGTGAGAACCAGGTCAGTTGGTGAAGGAGGCAGATTAAGTAGCATGGAAAAGATCAGTTTTGTCTATCTGACCAGAGAAAGCCTGAAATGCGGAAGACACACTTTAATTATCAATCTAAAGGCCATTAAAGATTCCTGCATTTAGTTCTTATACTGAGCTCCATCTATTTCCCTTTTATTCAATCTGGTATTGCTATTTTTCAAAGATGGTGACAATTAGTAGAGACATTAACTACCATCTATGTAGCATCATGGCATGTTTTTAGGAGGAATCTCAGGTAAGAGTTTAACTTAAATCTCAAGAGACATCTGGCTAGGAGGACATGGCTGCAGGCTCATCTAGTTCAGTAAGGCCTTGTGATGGCAAAAGGTCTTGGACATACTGTCTCAGATAGCCCTGGCTGAGGCTCCATCTTCAGGGGTCAGGACAATCAGTTTCAATTATTATACAGCATTCTGAAGACATTTGTACAATTTTCTGGATGTTTGATGATAAACTGTCTAGCTGAACTTACTTTATGCTCAAGGCAAAAACATAGTTTAACAGCTTCTATTTATGAATTCAAATTTTCCCATTTTCCAGCATTTTCACATTTAGAGAAAAATGAAAATCAGAAAGAATGCTTGTATATATGTTTAAAAACTTATCATTAACACTTATAAATATCCTTAAAGTAGAATTTGTGAGTACTCAGTGCTTGCTCAGCACCAAGAAGAGATGGGTTTCCCTCTCATCTTTCTTGTTAGGTGGTTGTTACTTATGGCTTCTTCCATCAGTGTGGAAATTGATACTATAATTTAGAATCAAACAAAGCTGTTGGGGAATCAAAAAATTATGGCTTCTGGGGGACTGCAGAAAAGATATCTCCAGTGTTCTTACTGTAATCATACTGTTTTAGATAATTTACACCAGTACGTCAGAAATCCATGGGCTGTTTGTGAAAGTCTGTAAATTGCTGACAACTATTCTTCTCATGGTTGCCATTTGAGGAAAATTGCTTTTATCTTTCCAAATCCATTTAAAAATTTTTGGAAGAATGTGATCATAACCTTCCAGGCAAGATGCTTACAACATTTATGCTTCTCTATATAACAGAGAGTTGACAATGGTATGAAATACACAGAGGATCAGGCCAGTCATGGTCAAACCACAACACAGTGCATTGTGTTTCCTATATATACAAATGATTAACTCTCTCAATATGTACACAGAACACTAGTCTTTTGACTAACTGTTATCACATTTGTAACCCCTAAATCTATAATGTGCTGTAATACTATTGAAAATGTCAGAAGAAATGTCATTTTGATCTAACTTTAAAAGTAGAAAATTAAAAGTCTAAAAGAATCACACACTAAGCAATTGTTAAAATTAATCTTTGCTTTATGAGTCATGTTGGTACACATAGATTCTGTAACTTACTAGCAATGGGGACTTTTGCTTTAACAAATAATTACATGGAATTTAAAATGTTTTATTTTAGGCATAGTGATTAATTTACTAGTTTCTATGAATTAAATATTAATTTTATAGCAACTATTTCTGAGTCAATGCTATGAACTCAAGATATTTCTCATTAATTTACTCTAAGTTCTTCAAAACTATACTTATAGATGAAACACTACTCAGCCATAAAAATGAATTAACTATTATTGCATGCAGCTGAGTGAATATTAAAAAGCATTTTACTGAAAGAATCTAGGCAGAAAAGATTATAAGCTCTAAGATTCTGTCCAAATTGAACTCAAGAAGAGTTGACTAAACTGTGGTTGAAAATAGACTAATGCCTCAGCACAGAATTATAGACACTTATGACTGAATTATGACTATAGAAATTGCTGTATTTTGAGAAGGGTATGTTCTGGTTGTCCTAGCAAAAACTTGTGAGTATAAATAATTGAGATGTAGGCAAAACATTCTTACCTAAGAACACTTTTGTTGCATAAGTTTTCCTTAGGTGGGGTACTACTTAATGTTTATTCTCCTCAGGCAGAACGCCAGAAAAATAACAACAAGAAAAAAAATTATTCTGCTGACATTCATTTCAGTGAACAAATGAGATCACTGAAATTCACTTAAAGGAGTAGGTGTGAGGCATGGCGTCTAGGTATATTGGTGACAAAAAAAGCCACATCTCCAGAAAGTCCCTCTGCCTGGTTGAGGACTTCATAATATCTCCACTGTGGAGTCCCTCCTTCATATGGCCATGCACATCCTATAGACTATAGCACACCACAAGACCACCTGTAGAAAATGACTGAAATCCAAATTACTATGCTTCCTTGCATGGAGAGTATTAACAGCCCTGTTACTATGAACGCAGTTCTACTTAGAACTGTGTTAAATACTTAAATTGTTAACAAAAGTCCAAGACCAGATGCAAGCATTTTGTCTTAGGGTCATTCTTGGTTTAGTGTCTAAGAAGTGAAAGGTTTTGTTTAGGAACATGATGTTGAAAAAGAACACAATTCCTACCAATGTCGCAAACTCCATAGAGGAAGAGGTACCTTGTAGGGAGAAGTGCTGAATGTTTTTTTTTGTTGAGATTTGCAGAATATCTTAGAAGGCTGAATGTCTTTTTTAGGCTGCTGATTATGATGGGAGGACTACAGGTTGAATCCCTTTAGTGATAATGAAACATGCAATTAAAATAAAAACTCCATTGTAATGTCTATAATTAGGATAAATGGTTTATGGAGAAAAATGCTGTCTTTGAAAACTCTATTTTTAGGGTTTTCTTTTTTTTTGAACTTTAAATGTGAGAGCAAAGACAGAAAAACAATCATTTTAAGCATTCCTTTGTTTTCAATTGACCATGGATGACAATTCTTTTTAAGGTACTTATTTCAAGGCACTCTGAACTGAATTGCTTCCTCCCAAGAAAGATTAAGGAGCTTTAGGTTCAGAGAAGCATTTTGTAAAAGGATGCTTACATTCTGTGGAACAACCTTGATGACAATGATTTAAATGATGAACAACCTTAGAGGAAGAGGATTTAAGTGATGACTCAGCAACTCTCTCTTGTGCAGTTTCTAAATCCCTGGTGCAGGCTGAGGCGCATAATGTGAGGTGCTTTCAAAACCTATGGACAGCAGATTTCTACCGCCAGAAACTGATTTAATTGCTTTTGCGGTGTTGTGTATATATTCTGAGGTTTTTCTCCCTAGGTGCTTATATATAAACTTTGCCCTTTACAGTCATTTTGGTTGCATTTCTCAGTAGGATCTGAAAATTTTAGATTCTTTATCTTCCCTACCAGCAGAAGGAATCTGTCTCTGACTTGTTGAACTAGATGGGGTTCAATTGTCAACATGCTACTATTTTCTCCTGGTGACCTCACTTAAACCTGACACAGGGAGACGATCTCCTGTACATAGTTATCAGTCAGTGGGAACTTACGGCATGAAAGCAGTAGAAATGACATCAAGCTATGTTACCAGTAAGACACTCAGAATTTCTTTATTGGGAACAAACATGAGTTAATACTGATTAAAACAACAACAATAGAACCAACATAACAAAACAAAACAGAAAAACAGTGGACAAGTCGCCCCACAAACGGAAGCAAGCAGCAGACTTTTATTTCATTTTTTTTGAAGAGTGGAGTGGAGAAAGTTGGGAAGATAGGAGAGGTAGGGGTAGTGGGACTGGTATGAGGATTAAAGTTTTTCAGTTGCCTATTATTCATGAGCATGGTTTCAAAAACTGGTTTGCTTTTGTACACAACATTCTGGTCTTATACTTGATAGACCTGTGGTCAGTGATTTCACCAAGAGATGTTGAATTTATTCTGTTGCTTGTGGTGGTACCCCATGAGATTTCTCCCATCTTCTTTCCCATTAGCAAGTCTATGTTCTTGTTTAGGCAGCCTTATTGTTGAGGGATCATGGATGAAGTTTCTCTGCCATTTCTAGGACACAAGATCTCACAGCAGTTTTTCTAGTCCGAGGCTCTTATACCACCTCTATTATGTGATGTTCCCCAAGCTATAGGTGCAAGAGTTGTGTCGTAGTTGTATCCCTTGGAGTCTGGCAAGCCATGCTCACTTGTTCCCTGTATTCTTGCCAGTTGTGGTTTTGCAATTTACCTAAAGATTTTGAAACATCAGAAAGGGCAAGAGTAAGTAAATCAGAGATAGTAGCATTTTATCCTATTGAAATTATCTATCAGATGCCCTTGTGTTCTCACTGAGTGCCTAAGCGTTTAGCGAAAGTGATCTTTTGTTTTCTGAAATGGTCCCTATTCAATTGTTATTGTCCTCACCTCAGAGATGTCATCACAGAAAGTGGAAAGCTAGCAATGCAATGTCCAGATGAGTAACCTCTGAAACATTGATGAAGTTAACTATGAATGATGAAACACACTTTCTCTCTTGTACTCATCATTTAGGTAGTCCCACAGACGTTTGCTTGACTTGGTCATGCAAGGTTCTAGTCTGTCAACATCTGACTTTATGAGCTAAACTAGCTGACATCTAGTAAAAACATAATGACAACAAAGCTGTTAGGTAAACTCAAGAACAGAAACTAGAGAATTTACCTTGTGCCTTTTACTCTGTTTATGTTTTGTCTTTGTTGTTGCTGTTGTTGTTGTGATAGTCTCTGGGGTAGCCTATGCTTCTGACTGTCGCCTTTCTTTCCCCAGCCTCTGGGAGAACGGCCTCCTGCTTGTCATACTGTTCTGTTAACAGATGCTAAATCAAGGACACAAATTTTACAGTCTGTCTTCTTGAGGTGGTCTCTCCCTGTCTAGCAAAAGTTTTATAAATTAAGAGGTAGAATTATAGTTCAGTGATACAGCAACCTTATAACTTTATATGTTACATAATATCAAACCTCAAAACTCTTTCTATCAATTTTATTTCCTTAAAACAAATCCCTTACTTACTCTCCACTTATTAGGTAGATAGGTGGCAGTACTTACCTGGGGAAGAATCTAAGTGTTACAGACTCAAACCTTTATACCCAGAATTCTTATTTCTATTTTAGTTGTCCCTTACAAGTCTCTTTCCTCCTGGTTCTTAACTTGCACCTAAGTCAAGGGGCCCGCTGTTAACGAGTAACCTAACCTAATTAGCTGGGATTCAGAGGAATACATTATGCAGATGTGTGGACATTAAAAGTTACAGGGCTTTAATTGAAATGTGTTTTCCCTTCGATTTTATAGCTTTGTTTATTGTAATACTAATTCAGTAATTTAACATAAGTGTCTTTTTTTTAATGTAAGGCATTATTGATACCAACTTTCATCTGTTCTCTGGCAGGGTTTGTTCTTCACTAATCTGAAAGGAGGGTGTGATATAGGAAAACAGATTCCATGCGAGTACACTGTGGAAAGTGCTCGATCTTTAGAGGACAAATGAAGGTCACATGGAATGCATTAAAGAGTTTGGAACACGGGAGATACACTGTGATAAATAGTTAGCTATTTTGACACATGCTAGGATTGTTAGAGTTGCCGGAGCCATAGCAGACAGATGTGGCTTGGCTTCTGTGGTCTTTTCTGCTATGCTAACTAGGTTGATGTGGAGATTTCAGTGAGAATCACTTCCCCATGACATCATATGGTTGATTATTTGGTCCACAGTTGGTAAAACATTAGGGAAGTATTAGGAGGTGTGGCATTGATGGAGGATGTGTGTCACTTGTGATTTCAAGACACACTCCTGGTTCCTGTGTCTGCTTCAGTTTTTGGATCAAGATATGAAGTCTCAACTGCTGTCCCAGCACCATGTCTGCCTCCCTGTTGTCCAGCTTCCTGCCCTGAGGGCAATAGCTCCTATAACTAAAAAATATAGTCTATGATTCCGTCAATTTAATTTCACATACCAAATATTTAAAAATGAGTAGAACTAACGCAAATGTTTATTGTATCAACATGGATAATAAAAGATGAAATTTGAAAGAAGAACATTGCATAATAAATGTGCACACACCGATTAAAATCTGTGAGTTAAAAGAATAAAGTGCTATAATGTAGGGTAAATACAGCAAAGTCAAATGTACCGAATAAAAAAAGCAAACCAAAATTGACTAATTATGGTATATTCTACTTAGGAAAGCAATTCAAAGCATGGACTAAATGTCAGTAAATAATGGTGGTTTGCAGCGCGATTTCTAATAGATCTTAAAAATAAAAGTCAACAGTCAGACATAAGTGGAAAATGCTGAGAGATCAGAGAGACCAAGGAACAGAATCATGGGCCATACTTCCTCTCCACTTCCCAGCCGAAAAGAGACCAAGTTCCTGTTTGCTCCCACCTTGCTACTTTCTCTTTCACTGCCTCGCCATATCACTTCTTTTCTGTCTGTACAGAAATACAGACCACTATGGTTAGCTAGTGGCTAGCACTGCCCTCTGATCTTCAGGCAAGTTTTATTTGTACAAACAAGGTATTACCATGTTTCCCTTTTTATCTCAAAATTAAAAAGGGAGGTTATAACTAATTGAAGAAAAACTATATACAATAAGTACAATAGCTATATAAAATATATATGTATACACACAAACATATATATATATATATATATATATGCAATAAACACATCAGCAATGTGCAGTCCATTGCCATTGAAAATTGACAAATTCAGAGAAATTACTGTATATCTATCCTATCTTGGTGAGTCCAAAAATTGTTCCTAGTCACTTTCTATTTTAACTTGCATTACCAAAACTATCTTTTTGTCTCTCTACCTTAATCACTTTACATTTCTTTAGTGGATTTTTTTTTTTGATTCTGGTAACAAAGAAAACTAAAAAGTCTCAGAGATCTAAGAAGGGAATAATATTATCTGAGTAAGCAGAATGCACAAGCAAGTGACTTCCAAAAATATGAGGAATGACAGCCAGAAGCATGGACAGTCACTCAAGATTCTTCTGCAATTTGGGGGCATCCATCTTCAGGATATAGGCCTAACACATCTGACAGACTTCTCTGTTAAGCAGGGTTTTCTGAAGGGCTGTTGTACCTTGACTTGGCAACATTTAGCAGTTTGTTCTTCTGTGCCCCGCTTGTATGATTTGGACAGCATACTGTTAGCAGATGAAGCAAGAGCACTTTCTTGCCTAGTGGCTAACTTTTTCTACAAAGAAAGTAAACTCCATGTGGAGTTTCTTTGATGCCCATCATCTTCTCTTTAGTAGACTGGTGCTGCCAGGAACAGACATTTGTCATTGTTATAAAAAAAGGAAAAAGAACTTACATTATTAAACCATCCTAAATGACATATTCTGTAGGTCTCGGAAGTGTTTGTAGACTCCTACTCTATCAAACATATATCTCTGTTTGATCTTGAAAACTGAGAATTGACTATAAGTTCAATTATAATAAATGACTAATTGATAACCTGCATTTCTTTATTATCCTAAATAGTTGATAATAATAAATTTCAAAGGCTAGAAAATTGCATTACATTGTTAAATGACTTTCAGAGGTACCATACCTTGAACAAGATTAGAAATGTATGTACAGTATACTCTCACAACAATAATCCCAACTTTGTATCAACATACAAAATTCCAAGGCAATGTAAAATATTTAAAACTAGGAGTGGTTTTTTTGGTTTAAAAGGTAGATTTAATAATTTACTTTTTAACCCTATTTCTGTATGTCCCCCTCATTTCTTTTCAGAGTAGATTCGATAATCTACCTTTATATACTGCCATATCTGTACCCACCCCGTCAATATTTCTTCTACTCAGTGTTAGCTTCTGTCTTTCTTCACACAACAGGTTGAAGGACAGCTTACTTCTTCCCATTTTCTCTATCAAATCATTCATGAGACCCACTCTGTCATTATTACCAGGATATCATGTTAGTCACCCATTTACACTGTCAAATACACAGCTTCTGCCATTGTACTCAACTTTTCCCAACTATATTTTCGATTTTCAGTTTCAGTTCATACAGCTGACCACCCCTTCCATCTCAAAATTCTTTTAAATATTGCTTTCTAAGATGCCATGATTTATTGTTTAATATGCATGCCTTCTTTTTCTGTTTGTCCCTTTTTGTCAACTCAAGTATTGAATCACTCAAAGAGACTTTCTACTGTTTTCATGTCATTTGATGATCATGTAGAAAGGTGTTTATCTGACATTTTGATTTCAAGTGGAGAGTGCTAGATCTTCAAGTAAGCATATTTCCACTTTACATTTATTTGTATATTAACCATGAAAGATTGTACTTCATATAACTCCAAAAGCAACTTTGGTCTCTGAAACACACTCTCAGGTTAAACTATTTTTATCACAATTTATTCTACTTTATTAAAAGGGATTATAATTTCTCATCTTGGATAGGACACAGTATTTTCAAATTTGCCCTCCCAAGCTCTCTTTTTTTGTATGTGCAGCAATAATTATCTTCATAAATTGCGCAGGAAAACCTAAGCAACTCATAATAAGCACCTCTAAATTTTTATGAATGGAATATGAGCATATCTAAACATTGATTAATCCCGAAAAAAATTAGTTCAAAACCATCCAATTATATTATAAAAAATTAAAAAAAACTTCTCAGTTCTCAGGCTTTGAATGTTCTATTTACTGGGAGAATGATGTTGCTGTAATGAGGCTGTTTCTTTCAGACAGAAATACTTCTTCCTGGAGAGAGGAGAAAAGCTTAAGTAGCTCATGAGTTGCTAGATGGAGTTTAGAAAATGCAGAGATTCTTATTGGCTACTGTATGTGTGTTTATTTCCTCCAAGGGTTAAGCCGTACATCTAGGAAGGAAACTTCATAATACACATAGAATATACAATGTGATCTGAAAAAGTTATTCAAGACTATGTTTACCAGGAGGTGAAACAATCTATTCCACAGGGAAGCTCACTAAGAAAGGACACAAGCAACAGAGAAAAGCTTCAGGAAGTCCTTGATGCCAGTCTGTGTCACTAGACCCCTTGCTCCCCAAGAGCATAGAAATGATAAAGACTGCTGAAAGAAAGTCAGAGAAACCTGGAATAAGTCAAGACTAGCTGAACAACCTAGAAGAAACAATGTCAGCTCAGCTGTTTTAAAGAGGCCAGGACTATCCATCCTGGAAAACAACAGCTGACAATGTGATGAGTTGTTGTAGGCTGTATACAGCGTGGTCCAGGTTTCCAGCTTTTGTGAGCTGTCACCCACACTAGGGTGGGCTTGGTGATGCAGCTGTCTTTGAGTTATTTCTGCTCTTGAAAGTGTCAGTGTCCTGGGAGGAATGAGAATGGCCTCCATAGGATCATATGCTTGAATGCTTGGTTTACAGTTAATGGAATTATTTGGGAAGGGTTAGGACATGTGGCATTGTTGAGGAAGTTTGTCACTGGGAGCAGTCTTTTGGTGTCATGGCATTTCCAGTGTGCTCTCCACCTCCTGTTTTTGGATCCAGATGTGTCCTCTCAGCTGCACTTCCAACCATCTGTCATCGTGCCTTCCCTCTGGAGGCATAAGCCAAACTAACACCTTTTTATAAGTAGTCTTTGTTGTAGAGTCTTCTCAAAACAATAGAAAAGAAAATAAGAGAAACTGGCACTAGAAATTTTTTTAATGGCTGAGGAGATTTCAGAACAATAACGTTGACTCTGTCACACGGGTATTAGCAATCATAGTTGTGGTGGTCAACACTAAAATGAGCATATGGGGAAAAATACAAACTGTACAGTTTGAAGAGATAAAGAACACCACAGACAATGATCATTCTGAAAGAGAGAAAGAGACAAGGAGATCAAGGCAAGGCCTGATCTGAATTGCTATGATGGGAAAGGTATCCTCTTGGTAAGACCACACCCAGCTAAGTTTCCAAATTGTGAAAGAAAATGTTTAAGGATTTTCTACTACTAAAAATAAAAACAAAGGAGCCAGGTGGTGGTGGTGCACGCCTTTAATCCCAGCACTCAGGAGGCAGAGGCAGGCGGATCTCTGTGAGTTCGAGACCAGCCTGGTCTACAAAAGCTAGTTCCAGGACAGGCTCCAAAACCACAGAGAAACCCTGTCTCGAAAAACCAAAAAAAATAAATAAATAAAATAAAAACAAAGGGCAGCTGCTGCAAATGTAACTTAAGGGGCAGGCATGAATTCAAGAGGGCAGCTGAACATGGCAGCATTGTCCAAATGGTTCTAACTTTAGAGATACCAAAGATTCAAGAGTGCAGGGGTTGTAGACTCTTCCTCTATAGCTAAGGAGATATGCTGAGGTCAGTCAGTGTGTTTCATGGCAGTGGCTTCATGAAGGGCCTGAGAGGCTATTGCATAAATCTGGTGCAAGAAAAATTAGGACTGTGCTGGAAGCCCCAAGATGTCAGAATACTAAAGTCATGGAATATCCAACCATGAGGTTTGTACATAGAGAATGCAACAAACCCAATAGAGGGAAAAATGCTACAGGCAGCAAAGATAGAAGGTCAGAGACCTCTAAGCCTTTTGACCTTGTATGCCAAGCCAAAGGTTTTGAAGTTTGCCTTGTTGAGTTTCCAGTTTGCTTTGTTCCAATATTTTCTTAGTATGTCTCATTTCTTCCCTGTCTTAAGAATAATGTATATTCTGTTACATTGTATGGTGGAACTATATAATTTGTTTTTTTTTTTTTTAATTTTTATGGGGAATTACAGTTAAGAGATTGCCTTCAGTCTCAGGAGAGACTTTAAATTTGGGATTTTTAGACCAGTGTTGATACTGTAAAGGCTACGGGGAGTTTTGAAGTTTGACTAAGTAAATTTTGCATTATGATATAGCTACAAGTTTATGAGATCCACATGCTGAATGTGGTGATTTGAATGAGAATAGTCCCCATAAAGTCGTATGTTTGAGACCTTGGTCCCCAACTTGGTGGCACTTCATGGGGAAGGTTAGGGAGTGTGGCCTGTTTGGGGGAGGTGTCACTAGAGGTGGGCTTTGAGGTGTCAAAAGCCCATGTTATTCTGAGGTAGGTCTTTTTGCCTCCTGTTTCAGGATCAAATATGAGCTCTCAGCTGCTGACAGTCACTATGCCTTCTCTCCGCCATCATAGGCTCTAAGCTTCGGGAACCATAAACTGATTAAACGCTTTCTTTTTGAAGTTGTCTTCTTTGTGGTCTTTTATCGCAGCAATAAAAAGAAACTAAGACACCCATATCCTTGTAAGCAACTCCAATAAAAATCAGTGGCTTTGGTGCTATAAACACTTTGGTAGGTCAAACATTTTCCTTTCTGGGTGAGAGATGGACGTTGCATCTCCCCAGGAATAGTCTGACACACAGCAGGTTCCTCCCTAGGATTCTGCAAGGGGTAGCAGCTGCTGGGGACAGAGGCTCTTCAGCCTGCAGAGCTGATTTCAGTTTCAGCAAGGAGTGGCAGTGATGTCGCTATTCCTCATCAAAATCACGGTGCTCCGTAGAATTTAGTTATCTTAGCATCAAATTTTAGTACTTCATTTGCATGCACTGTGGTGGATGATTTCAACAAGTTGCAGAGTCTTGATAAGACAATTATTTTAGAAAAATGAAAAAAATATTGTTGCAGAAAGTTAGATAAATATAGATTAGGTTTTTGTTTTTAGTCTTCACGATGAAAATTTAATATTAAAAGTTAAAAGCATTTCTAATATTCCTGAAGACTACAAGTGGACTAGGATGTATTTTTTGCATGTTATCTTTTACAAAGCCTCTGTGTACTCTAAAATATCTGTAGTATCTCTGAGTATATAAAAATCTTTCTAAAATGTCAATAACTTTAAAAGTTGTTTACTTATTTATTTTAATTTTTCTTTTTATTTATTCTTCATGTCTTTCAGATCACACTTCTTGATCCCATTTATTTCTTGTCCCTTAGTATCCACCCTCTGCCCTTGCAACCTCCCCTCCACCCAAAAATAAAATAAAATTTAAGAGAAAAATGGGAAAAAAAGAAAAAAATCTCACTATGGAAGTTGTAGTGTGACACAGTGAATCACATAGTAAGCCCTTTTATCCATAGATCTTTACCTTGCAAGTGTTCACTGCAAAGAGTCCTTAGTCTGGTTCTAGGCCCCTGGTTTCTGCTACACTATTGCTGCTGGGTCCTCCTTGGGACTCCTGTTGGTTATTCTGCTGTTGCTCTGTGTCGTGGAGATTCTGCAGTTTTAGGTCTGCAGAGCTGTCTTCTTCATGTGCTCTAGTAGTTCAGAGATTAGGGTGGTTGTTGGAGTGGGTCAACTCATAATTCAGGTTCTGGGCCTGGATAGTTGCAGAAATAGTCAGCCTGCCAGTGCTCCCCTGTCTCACCACCAGGGTGAGCTCTTCAGCATTGCACTGGCTAATGCACCCCTTGTAGCAATAAGCAAGGTACAGGGCCTGTTCTGCTGTTACTTCTCCCAAATCTACACCTTCAGGGCCAACTCTACTGTGCTGCCCAGGTAAGACATAGAAGTCACTCACCTGAGTGCTGCAGCTGGTGAGTGGCAAGAACAACTCTTCTGCTTTTATTGCTTCAGGTCCTACTCTCCCACCTACCTGAGGAATAGGGCTGGAGGGAGGACATCCCTCTCCCCTTGCCTATGCTTCTTTATGGCCCATGAGAAGTGGGACCAGATCTCCCATGATCAAGATCTCAGGGCGTCTCACCTGTGCCCCTGTCAACAAGGTCAGCACCACTGTGATTGTCTAGATAAGTTCAGGGCCAGCTTTTCCAAGTGTTGCATCTGATAAAGGGAAAGGTCAGCCCCCTCACCACCTGGAAGGACTAGGGGCAAGGGGGAGGACATCATTCCCTCACTCCTACCACCATACATCAGACAGGGAGGCAGTACCAGCTATGCCCCTCTCATGCCTTCAGGACTGGCTTACTCACATACCTGTCTACGGGGACAATTCTACTGTGCTACCCAAGTGAGGTGCAGGGGCCATTCTCCAGAGTGCTGCAGCTGGTGAGAGGTTGTGTCAGGTCCCCCACCTACTGGGGGTGCCTAGGGTTGAAGAGAAGAGGTAAAAGTTATTTATGTTTTAAAAATTAATATCAAGTCATGAGTTATTGCTTTGACAGATCTGACCGTGTATTTTGGGGAGGATTATGGAAGAGCTTTGGAACTTTGGAGTTGAAAAGCCACTGAGTGCTCAGAGCTTTCTGAGCTACTGTGAGAACTTAGAAGATAATGTTGATAGTAGTTCAGACTGTGGTGGCCTGACTTATAAAGTTTCAGAGCAAAGTTTGACAGTCCATGAAATAACTTATCAAAGTCATTTGTGTGATGATTTCAATTAAGAATTACTACAGTAAATTTGTTGATTTTTCTGGGTCAATGAATGCTGGGCAGCTGAGGCAGAAGAATCAGCTGTGAGTAATAGACCAGCATCATTGACGAGGAATCTTCTGGAAGTATTTCCTCAGGGTTAGCACACAAAAGCTATGGTTGTGCGTGGTAATCAGGCATCACATGCTGGCAGCTGAACTTGATAATGTGTTAGAGGCACCCAGCCCAAGTATTACTGGTTTTGAAGGCTTGAAGGGGATCATAGCAACTGGGCTTTGGCTGTTTGTATCAGACTCTGAAGAGAGGCCAGAAGAAGCTATCAGTGAAGGTTCAGTCTCAGGTGTAGTAGAAGTCCCGGGACAGAAGGGTTCATAGAGAGAAACTGATGCTTGGCAGCACATGGCAGTCAGAGTTCCTTAAGGAAACCCAGGAGGTACTATTGATGAAGGTACAACTTAGATCTACGTGTTTTGGAGATGTCAGAACAAAGGATTGGCCACTTTGGACAGCAACAGCTGTTGTGTGCCACCAGTTTGAGGAGTGGAGCTAAATGAAACGAACACTTCCCTCCCTAAGGTGCTTTTGCTTGTGTTTTATCAGAGCAATAGAAACCTAAGGCAGCTGCCTTTATACAGAGGTATTTTGATGGTTGAGGTTATTTCTTTCCTACGTAGTCATCTGTCTTTCAAGGTTTTCAGTGGTTCTTTTGAACCTCTTCAGGCTATAGGCATCTCAGCTTGCCAATCCTGTCTTTATTTAAACTGTCACCAACTTCAATAAATGTTTTCCCCATCTAGACCATCAACTTGATCATCACTCTGTAGCTACTTCCACATAATGAAGCTGGTGTCAATATAAGTTTTCTTGTAGAAATTAAAAACATGGTTGAATTCCTCATAATTTTCCTTGACTAGAAATTCAGTTTAGAGCATATCATGCTAGATACAGGCTTCCTCTTGTTTATAATAGAGTCAGTACAGTGAAACATAGTATTAAACCTTACTAAAGTGTGTTTGTCCATCTTCTACTTAAATTGTGATTAATATATTTCAGAGAGATCATAACACTTTCTCAGGAGAATGATTTAACCATCAACAGAAAAGGAAAGACTGTTTATCACCAACTAACTGGGACTTTTTCTTGTCAATTGGAAAGAGAAACCAAATAAATCCAGATATCACTTTGTATTTTACTTTCCTGTAATTGATTATACATGATGCTTGTAGTCAACTTATTGGATAAACTAATGTCTTTAGACTACCATAATGTCAATAACAACAATAATCTGTTTAGATATTTGTTATGCACTCTAACTTTTACTAGGTAATATTGCCACATGTAATAAATATATTCATGTTATACAATATTTAAAAGTTCAGATATTGAATAATTACTATGAAAGAAAGTAAGAAGAAAAGTGTTAAACAGAGCTTTGTTTCTAACATGGTAATTATGCAATATCTAGAAGATTAGTATCCGCACTAACAAAAATATTCAGTAACGCTGTATTTACTCAGTGCCAAAAGATATTAATCTAGCTATCAGAGCTATGAATGCTTTGAGATAGTTTTTCTCATCTGGATAAAAAGGCTTGTATCATAATGACACTCTGAGAAAAAAGTGTGTCTCAATTACAAGTGAAATAGTATTTAAATAATGAGTTTTCTGAGTCCAAAGTGATGGCTCAACAACTAAGATTATGTATTACTTTTGCAGAGGACAAGAGTTAAGTTCCTAGTCTCCCATTTGTGGCACCGCCTGTAACTCCAGCTATAAAGGCTCTGATACCATTTTCTGGGTTCTGTGGGTACCTACACACTCATGACATAACTTTCACATAGACACACCCCACACACACACACAAATAAATAAATTTTAAAATCTTACAGAAGAATGAATTTTCTTCATATAGTAAGAATTGTTCAGTCAATGATTTCTAACATTTGTCACTAAGTCACACTAATACAGACAAATAGGATGATTAGGACCACAATAAATTAACTATGACAGTGTATTTTTTGGACACCCCTGCCACAAACACTCTGTACTGAAGTTAGATTTAGAGAGTATCATCGATCAGGAAAATTATATTACTTAAAAAAATAATTCCGATTTTACATAAGATCTTGGTTTATGGGATAACACGCAGGCATTGGAAAAATATAAATATGAGCAATGGCATTGTAGCCCAAATTTAGTTAAGAAAGAAATTTAAAAAGTAAATGCCTGAATTTTAATGTAAAGAATGGTAGAAAAAAGGCTACCCAAATATAGTTTTCTAAGTAACAGCATTGTGAAGCAACAAAGTTCTCTGTTAATTTAGGCAGAAGAGAGGTTTCTTGTAAAACTATTAGGCAACTCATAGACTCATTGAAAAGCAGTAGAACAGGCATGGCAGCAACTGAAATCATGCCCAGAGCAGGGCCCAAGAGGTTTCTCATTACTCCTGCTGATGTCTCGATCTAATAGCCTCTACCGAGCCAGTGCTCTTCAACTGTGAAGTTTGTGACCTCACCATGAACATAAAATTTCTGATTAAAGTGGGTCATAATAAAATGGGCTTAACTGATAATTATGTTTTAAATTAGAATTCAGTCTTTGCTTGGAATTCAAGTGGATGTCAGCTTAGTAGAATGTTTAATAAATATAACTCTCAGACTTATTCTAGACAACTTGAGAAATAAAAAGTCAGATCTAAAAATTAATACATTTAGGAATACTATAAGAGCTGTCTAAAGAAAGATACATCGAGATCAGAAACGTTCATCAAATTGGCTTGGTTTTAGGCATAGCTAAATTTAGGGGGCTCAAATGATCTCAGAAACTTTCTTCTCTGTGTTGAGAGTAAGTCCTTTGTAGTCTAACTTGTTCAGTACTTCCATCATGTGAAGGTTGCCTTTAACGTTCAAGGGTTTTGTTGATCTGTAATTTAGTATTAATTTCTTAAGTTGTCCTTTTATTTGTTAAATTCTTAGAGTTATAATTGACAAACCTTGATCCCGATTCACATTGTATGAGCCAGGTATCTTACACAAAAACAAATAAACTGATTTTGCTGTCACACTTAGATTATACAATTATGTTTATTGCCAGAGATCTGGATTAGTTCCAAAGAAGCTGCACATGTACTAAACATGTAATTAGACAAGAAGGGGTGAATATGTCATGCAAAATAGATGTGTATGTGTGATTCAGAACCACATGTACCTAGTCATGCAAACCTCTCAAGACATCCTAATTATTGTTTGATCAACAAATTGAATATAAAGTTGCCTTTCACTAAGAATTTTAAAATCAGTAGATTTAAAATTTTCCATGTTTGACCATTGTTATAAATACAGCATGAATCCAGGTCCTCTATCATTGAACACTACTCCAGTCTACCTTTGAAACATCACTAAAGTAAATTCCTAGTAATGCATTGTTATTCAACTAAGCTAATGACAATACTATTTTGGACAAAGTTATTGGACTATAACTTGCATCTGTCACTATTTTCAAGTAGTTTCAAATAATAGATTCATTTTCTGTAATGTCAGATTTCTTATTTGAAAATTTCTATGTAAGATTCAGTTTACTGTTTAATTCTCTGTGAATCAAGTAAATTTCATTTTAATTGTTTCTTTGGAGCATAAACTTGGCTGAGAAATAACTATATAGCAAACATATGTCCTGGAATGCATTTAAAAAAATACTTTTCAATTAAAATTGATATTGTTATAAAAGTGTTCATCTTGAATATATTTTGGATTGGACAAAGGATGTATAAGTATGTGTATCCTTCACCAATATTGCTTCAAACTCATAAAACATATTCATGAAAAATGATTATAAATACATGTTTACACATTCAGCATCAGCATAAGTATGATGATGAAAGTACCCATAATCTCTAAAATTTCTCATGTCTTTATACATGTATTCTCTGTGCCCTTCTATTTCCAGATCACAGCTTTTCTACCTTCTCACTTTAGGGGTTCATTTCATTTCTCAGAAATTTATAAAACATCTGAGTCTTCTTACTCAATGTTACTTTGAGGGTGATCAATATAACTGTATGTGCAAACAATTATCATTTCTTACTAGGTAGCCTATCATTAATGAAATATCTTAAATCTATTTACAGACTATGGGTTAATGGTGCCCATTGTCTGGGGCATTGATTAACATAAGGCCTAAAAACCACTTTAAAAAAGAGGGTTTTATACCCATAAAAATAGGAGTCAAGCACAGTTTCTTGGTAGCCACATTTTTTTTTTCTGGATGTGCTTGCAGTGAACAGGGGCACTGCGGCTCCTTTTAGAAAGATGTGGTAAAAATCTGAGCAGCTTCTTTAAAAGACAGCAGGTTCTTAGTTCACCAGAAAATAACGGCTCTCACTCTTTCGGGAGGTCTGGCTATGGAGCATTTAAATAGGGTTGGTAGGCAGAGTACTGCAAGTTGTTTAATGGCAACACAGACATGCTATGACCCAACCCTGGATCTAGAGTGGAAAGAATGGCTCTCAGAGGCTGGGAACACACTTCTGCCATGTTGGACTGGGTGGAGACAAGAGGTAGTGCTATGGAGTTGGTCCCAGCCACACCCACTTAGCATTAAAACAAAGGCACTTCTGATCAGAAAATAATTACAGAAACACAATAAAGACAGATTCAGACCTCAAAATTTAGGTCTAAGAATATGTTGCTTTTGAAAAGCAGTTCTGTTTTTGTTTACACAGAGGTTGAAATCCTATAAATTCTTTCCAGACTAATGTGGTTAGATCAAACAAATCACCGGAAACAATGGCCCAGATGGTTCAACATCTATAACGACTTCAGAATTGCTGGTTGAGATGGACATAACACACAGGATACTCCATGAAAGACCTGGTTAACAGTGCCCCCAATCATCAGGAAGTAGCCTAGAGAACAGTGCCCAAATTCCCTAAATAAATGTTTATAAATATGTATTTACATTTAAAGGGGATATGCTATAGATATGAATACTTTGCATTAGTATGACTCTTGGTCTATTGATACAAATTTGAGGTCAATTTTGTCATTTGTTTATTTCTGCTCTTGATTAAGGTATTGTGTTTGTGCAGCTCATAAAAATGTAATATATAATTAAGAAATACAGGTTAATAGATAGCCATCTATAATAGTCAAGCTTGTAGTCATGTACAGAGATAAAATTCAGATGGACAGTTATTCTTCAAACCTTTTAAAAATTAACAGAATTTGACATTTAAAATGTTTTTAAAAATTAGGACTTTTCATAAAAACGAGACACATCTGGTCCTGGCTGCACCAATATAATTTAGGAGGATGATGGGAATCAAAGAGGCTCTTTAAGGAGTTTGCAAGCCATTTGGCTAAGAAACTGCTGTTGCCTGGACTGCTTGATGTTATGCTATATTAACTGGACATGCAGGACCCACAGAAAACTGACTTCTGAACTTGCCTAAAAGGTAAAATGGTCCTTCAGGATTCCTGCTTCATAAAAGAGTCTAACAGACATTCCTCAGGACACAAAAGAAAGTGAGTGACAAACTGTCAATATAGGCAGAACTGTCTTTGAAATTTACTGCTTTATGGAAAAGTCTGCCAGATACTATGGCCATGCAGGCTGAAGATGAGTGCTCCAATGTAACAGAAGAACTTTGGGTGACTGTCCGGGCAGTGAGATGTCTCTGTCAATTCTAGAGTTTTGGAAATTGTTACAATGCACTTCCTGTTTACTTAGGTAATATATCCTTCTGGAGTCTTTGATTGAGTTGAAGAATAGATAGTTATATTTTTCTTTAGTTTTGACAAAAGATAAAGGAGATATAAATAAATATTGTAACTATAATTCTTGCTTGATAACTGTTTTGTTGTATGTGACTTTACTATGTTAAAGTTAAAAATCTTCTTTTTTATTTGGACAGAAAAGGGGAAATAGTGTGGAATGGTCTTCTGCATATATGTTGCTTTTACTGGTTAATGAATAAAGAAACTACTTTGGCCTGTGATAGGGCAGAATAAGATAGGGATGAAACCTAAATTCAATGCTAAAAGAATGTAGGCGTAGTCAGTGAGATGCCATATAGCAGCCAGAGGAGAAAGATGCAAGCTACCAGCTGGAATCTTGCAGGTAGGCCATGAGCCTTGTGGTAAAATATAAAACAATGGAAATGGGTTAATTTAAGATATAAGAGCTAGCCAATAAGAAGTTAGAGCTAATAGGCCAAATGGTAATTTTAATTAATAGATGTCCCATGTGTAGACAACTGCATCCACATAAAACCTGAGAGAACTTGGGAAATAATTCTAGACAAAAAAATAGAGTAATGTATGGATATTGATAGCAGCACTTTTTTTGTGGTGAGCTCTGCTTGCTAGAGTTAAGTGCTCATTTAAGAGAGTTTTGCTGACTCAGCTTTAGCTGCAAAACCTTGCAGCTTTTTAATGAAGTCCTGCCACAAAACACTTAAATAGTGTTGATGAAAAGATGACCGTATGCTTTTTGGTGGTGGTAGGGACCTTGAAACACCATAGAGTTGCGGCAATAAACAACTTGTACCTCTGCCATGAGGCTTGAATCTCACAAATCTAAGGAATGGCTGGATCCAGCAGACAAAGCCATGGTTTTAATTCTAGCCATGTTGCTTAGAAAATTAAAGATTCATGTGGTCATAAAAGAGAGATATACAGTAAAAATAGATTCAAAGACAAAACCTCTATTTATTTTACAGTGTGTTTAAAAATATATGTAGGCTTGGGAGAAATTAAAATCTAAAGTCCTTAAAATCAAAGAAAGAAAGAGAGTAGTTGGGTGTGGTGGCATACATATTTAATCCCAGTTCTTGGGAGGCAGAGGCAGATGGTTCTCTGTGAGTTCAAGGTATGGTGGTACACACCTTAAATCCCAAGATTTGTGAGGAAGAGGCAGACAGATCTCTGATTTCAAGGTATGATAGTACACACCTTTAATACCAGCAGTCGAGAGGCAGAGGCAGGCAGACTTCTGTGGGTTCAAGACCAACCTGGTCTACAGAATGAATTCCAGGAAAGCCAAAGATACACAGAGGAACCCTGTCTCAAAAAGCCAAAAATTAAAAGTAAAAATGAAAGAAATAGAATTTAAAGTAAATCCACATAAAGATGAAAAATACACAGAGAGTCTGGATACTGTATATTATTATGTAGTCTTTAACGTGTTTGACTAAGGAAGGAGCAACAGCTGCTAAAAGACATTTGAGTATAAATGTTACTGGATTAAAAAAACAAATATTTTGTAAATGTCTTGACTTCAAAATTGATATGTTACTTTGGAGAAGCAGATTTGCTTTTGTTTCCACAGGAAATGAGAGGATATGGATTTATTCTGGGCTAAGAAAAATAAGGTTTGATCAAGGAAGACCCCTGAGAAATCTCCAATTGGAACATATTGCCCAGATGTCTGAGATTACATGGAGAGCATGGAGAGCAGCCTCAAGACTGCTGGCTGAGATGATCAAGCCTCACAGGATACTCTAGTCATGACATGATCATAATTCTAAATTTTCTTTTTTTTTTTTTTTTTTTTTTTTTTTTGGTTTTTCGAGACAGGGTTTCTCTGTAGCTTTGTTGCCTGTCCTGGAACTAGCTCTTGTAGACCAGGCTGGCCTCGAATTCACAGAGATCCGCCTGCCTCTGCCTCCCGAGTGCTGGGATTAAAGGCGTGCGCCACCACCGCCCGACCTAAATTTTCTTTAGGTCCCCATAAGATTATCATTGCCCCCAATCAGCAGAAAGTAGCCTGGAAAATTATGCCCACATTCCCAAAAAATGGACTATGGATATTTTCCTTTGTTTAGAAATTTGGTTATAGATAGTAGTCAGAAGAAAAGCTAAACAAAGGATATTAGATTCAGAGCTCTTGTTCTTTTTAAAGAAAGGGGGGAAGTGCTGTGGGACAATGGTTTTACTTTGTAAACATTTGTTTCTTGTACTTGTTTAATAAAATGCTGATTGGTTGGTAGCCAGGAAGTATAGGCAGGGTGACCAGGCAGGAAGTAGAAATGGGGCAATGAGAACGGTTGGACAAGGAGGGTGGCCCTTTGTTTGTCTCGGCCACCTGGCTAGCTTATACCGGAAATAACCACACAGAAATTGTATTAATTAAATCACTGCCTATCCCGTCATCTCTATCCTCTTATTGACTAACTCTCACATCTTGATTTAACCCATTTCTGTTAATCTGTATGTCTCCATGAGGTCATGGCTTACCGAGAAAAATTCAGCATGTCTGACCTGGCAGCACCATGGTAGCTCTCTCTCTGACTCTGCTTCCTTTCTCCCAGAATTCACTTCTGTCTTCTCCACCTACCTATGTTTTGCCCTATCAGGCCAAGCAATTTTTTTTTATTGATTAACCAATGAAAGCAACACATAAACAGAAAGACCTCCTACACTGGAGAACAGGAGAATTCTGGGAAGAGGATTCTGCATTTTACAATCGTGATCCAGACACAGAGCAAGCAAGATGTGATTGCCTCACCAAAAAAAGGTACCAAGCCATGTTGATAACTCAGACAAGAATTATGGGCTAATGTAAGATATAAGGAATAGTTAATAAGAAGCCTGAGCTAATGGGCCAATCAGTTTATAACTAATGTTGACCTCTGTGTATTTCTTTGTGGCTAAACATATGTGGGACCTGGTGGGACAGAAAACCTCAGTGAACAAATAAAGCTGTTTCTGTCTGGTTATTTTAGGTCTGGGATATTGGGAAATGAGAAAGTAGCCTCAGCCTACAACATGCTGATGAACATTTTAGATGTTTTCTATTTTTAATAAATATATGTACATAATATATTGTAGATATAGCCATTTTGTATTGATACATTCTCTTAGTACCTAAATAAATATCAGAGTTAGGTATGGAAGTATCAAATGATTGGTATATGTTTAACATATTATATCTATTAAATTGTTTTATAAAACGTTTAAGGTATTTTACATTTTCATTATTGATGTTTAAGACTTCTAATCCTTCCACTTCCTTGTTAGCCCTTTGGCATTGTCACTCTTGTTTAATTATGTATATTTGAACTTAGAAACCTAGTATTATACAGTCATATAAAAAAAGTGAAACCATCAGTATAATAATTTCAATTACTATATCTATTACATTGTAGCATTTCACTTTTACAGAAAAGAGCTAAAATCTTCTTAACAAGAATCTCTGATACAACCTAATTTTATTAGCTGTAGTCTTCATCTTGTACTTTATATCTCTAGATTTTCTTTTCATCCTGCATATCTACCACATTATACCTTTACAATTACATCTCCCCTTTGTTCCCCCCAGCAGTAAGCCCTGTTAGGTTTTCTCATTTACTGGAAATAAGAATGTATTACTCTTTTACATAGATAACCTAGTAGATACGAATTTTATAATATAACAGACTTACTTGTATTTGCCTTTTTATGTTACTAGATTTATCCTAGGGATTTCTATCCTAAGACCTTGGTGGAAATGTAGCTCACAATAGAGCGCTTGACTAGACTATGTATGATACTAGATTTAATCCTGAATAAGAAAAGAAGAAATTGTGTAAACATTTCCTTTTGTTCTAACATAGTTTCAAGTGTAAGTTTATGATTGCGTATGTCTTTAGTATATTGTGCTTTCTCTGGCACTTTGTCCTTGCAATATGTTTGCTTAAAATAAATACCCCTTTTCAGTTTTGATATCTTCTGCTTTGATTGTGTGTCATTTAGAAACTGTACAAGACTACTTGTTCAATTAAGAACATGTAATTCCATGGTTGGAGAACATACATTTTATTGATTGAATACTTTAAAATCTAATGATGTTTGGGTTATGGCCTTACATGCATTTTTTCTTAGAAAGTGTTCCATGAGTTCTTGACTATTAAGTGTATAATCTGTCGTTGATTGAGTTGTTCTACCTTTGTCTGCTGATTTATTTTGATTAGTTGTGTTATTTGTCTTTCATAGATTTGGAAGTTTTTTGTTTATTTTTATCTATTAGGCTTAAGTATTAATTAAGATTATTAAGTATTATCTTCAACATCAATTTCACATGTGATTCCCCACTTTTCATTCTAATCAAGTTTGATGCCTTTTATAATTTGGCTTTTTTACTAAACAAATAAAATTTAATATGTATATATATCATTGTATACACACACATATATACATATAGCATTACCTTAAAACCTATTAAAATTACAGTTTATTTATATGTTATATGTGTGCAATGAAATTATGCCCCCAAAGATAATGATATTGTTTCCCTCCCCCCCATAGATTATCTCATAAAATTCCCAGTGCTACTCAAGAAAACCTCCTTCTTGAGTAGTTTCTCATGGGATTGACAAGACTCATAAAATAACAACGGCTATTACCATTTTCCTTAGTCAACTCACAGACTTAAAAGTAAGATCTTATAATAGAAGATACACACTTCTGACACAGCACTTAGATTAGTCTAGCTTCAACTGACATGGAAGTTTCCTCACTGATCACTATCTGTCATCACATCTGAAGGCACCATGAAAGCTGACACAAGAGGAATTTACCAACAGTCCCAACCAACACTAAAACCCATGGAAGCATAATAATGGTCAATTCTGCAAGATATCCCTACCAGTGACAGTTTGATCTTTTGAGAAGCCAATAGCTATATAATTGAACTTTTGGCCTGCTAAATAAGAGGGAACTCAGGACAGGTACTGTAAATCTAACAAACTACCCGTGATTGTTGAGATCCTAGATTTTGGAGAATAACCTACTACTTCCATTTTCCTAAATCAATATAATTTCAAACATTATTCTAATAATCATTTCTATAACTGCAGATAAGCATAATTCTTATTCCTCACCAAGTAAGCATCAGACATAGGTTATTATACAGAATCACCCATGCCAAACAGCAGAAAAAGTGATTGTGAGGGTGCTCAATACTAATTGGAACATCTACAAGGGCAACTCTCTACAAAAATCTTGGGGAATACTGGGGAAGACTGGTGTGGAATGGGGTTGTTAGAGCCAGAGGACTAGGATGCCTACAGTGAGATAGTGTTTTCTAGAGGTGGCAATGAAGCTGCAACATGAAATGACATCCCATTTGTTGCCAAAACAAGACTTGCATGATGAGAATGCCAGTTGACATGCCAACATGAACAGGGGATGTTTTTCAAGATTCATTGCTAGATAAAAAGCTAAGGCAATCAATGACTGCTGAGAAAGAAAGAAGGTCAGTTTTCTTTAGAAATTAACCCTTTACGTTATCCAATCCCAAGTGATGACCCATGCATGTATGAACCATGTTAAATAGACACTTTCTTTGTGTGTCTCTGCATCTGATAAATATAAAGAAGATAGGTCCTCATGAACTTGATAAGGAATTTCAGGGCATAGTAATAGAGGGATAGAAATGATATGAATATAATTCCCATATATGAAATTCTGAAAAACAAAAAATTGAATTATAAAAATCCCTGCAGCCTAGATGTCTACCTTTCCAGTTAGCTATTAATATTGATAGTACATTGCTGTAGAAATTTCTACCACCAGTAGCCTTTAAGTTACTTGCACACTTGGGCACAACCTCTTATACTATTGATGCTGATGTAAAGTGCATGTCTGGTCTCTTTTCTGGCTGCTGTATTCGGCTGCTGTTCCCCATTCCAGCAGAGGATTGTGATCTGTGAGTCTACCCCTAAATAAATAACCCTCTATTATACTCAATTCTGAGCTAGTGTGGGATTTCGTTGAAGCATCCTTCTTCAGTGCATTTCTTTTAAAGACATAAAAGTTATATGCTTTCATCTAACCTAAAAGTCTTCCCTTTTCATGGAAGCAGTAGTGTGACACAGTGAGTCACATAGTGTACCCTTCAGTCCATACATTTTTTTTTTTTTTTTTTTTTTGGTTTTTCGAGACAGGGTTTCTCTGTAGCTTTGGAGCCTATCCTGGAACTAGCTCTTGTAGACCAGGCTGGTCTCGAACTCACAGAGATCTGCCTCCCTCAGCCTTCCAAGTGTTGAGATTAAAGGCGTGTGCACCACCACAGCCCAGCTTAGTCCAAACATTTTTACTTGCAAGTGGTCATTGCAATGAGTCATTGGTCTGGTTTGAGGCATCTGGCTTCCTTTACATTATTGACACTGAGTCCTCACTGGAACGCCTCTTAGATATCCTGTTGTTGCCCTGTGTCATGGAGATCCTGCAGCTTTGGATCTGCAAGACCGGCCACTTCAAGTGCTCCAGCAGATCATGGGTAGAATGGATGTTGGGGGTGGGGTAACTCATAGGTCTGCTTCTGGGCCTGGGTGGTAGCTGGGTTTGTCAGCCTGCTCTCCCTCATTCTCACCACCAGGGCAGCATTGCTCCAGCTAGATCACATAATACAACAAGCAACAATGGGTCACACTACTGCTTCCGTGACAAGATTGTTTTCTTTTAAATTTTCTTTCTTTTCTTTTTAGGGGGAGAAGTTGCAAGGGCAGAGGGTGAACACAAATGGATGAGGAGATGAATGGGATCAGAATGTTTGATGTGAGATCCACAAACAATCAATAAAAAGCTTAAAAACAAAACAGAAAAGTCTTCCCCTTTAAAGTGAAGTGTCTATAGTGCTATCTTTAATGAACTGCTGACATGTTTATGCTAAATCACACTTATAGTTGGCATTACAGCTAATGACTGAGCATCTTCAAGTTCAACATGAAAGACAACATGTATTGAACCAAGATTTGAAAATCAGTTATCTCTGTGTTGTCGAAAAAACAAGCATCAAATGAAATATCTACCTATTTGCCTACAGTTCCATATCAAGGAACTAAAATAAATAAGTGTAGAATTTGAAAAAGATAATATGACTGTACTTTCTGATATAAAAATACAAGCTGTAACCATCATGAAAGAAACTGTAATGTTCCAAACCAGTTAGTTCATGACTAATCATCTGATTCAAAGGAAACAAATGATCATAATGGTGATTGATGTCGGTTACTCTGTGAAGGCTGTGATGATAAAGACAGAAATTCAGGAAAAACTGAAAAAAAATATCTAAAAGTACAACAGATATCAAAACCAACATTTTGTTTGGATTAAGAACTCATCTTGATGGTAGAAAGACAGTGGCTTCAACATGTTTTGCTTTCTATAGAGAAGGAGCTCAAATACATACTTGTACAGCCTTATGAAAAGAGAGTGGTCTCTCTGTTAAAAGTAAAAGGAACACAAGAAGAAAATGAAGAAGGTCAGGGGACTGCAAAGGTCAAAATTTGTTCTGGCAAAAAGTAAAAGGAGTAGAGACTCTACAATGATGTGCTGTGCTGAGATGCTATGAGTCTCTAAGGAGAGGACTAAGAAGCTGTAAAACCTAAGTGAAAATGAGACAGAAGCCCGGTGGAAAACTGTACCTAAAATGCCTTAAATAGATGTGAATTAAATTTTTCTAACACTGGGGGATAAAAAGACATAGTTGTCTTACCCAGTTGTGAACTATATGAACTATGAGAAAAATCTATAAGAAAATATGTGCCCACCTCTGCAGTAGTGACACTATGGCCATGGGGTACAAAAATTTTCTGTAATTTGATTTGAATTGTGCTCTATTTTGAGGGAAACCATATGCGGTACAGCAAAACTGTTTAAAAGCTTTTGCTTAGAGCGGATGGAGGGAACTCAGTTGTTTATCCAAATTGATTTAGAACCAAAATACGTTCTAAATATGTTTGTCTATGCACATAGACATATACTAAGCCCAGCTTTATTCAGAGAAGCCTCATTCTCACGTGCTTGTGTGCAATGTGTTTGAATAAGTACATATAAATGTATAGAAAATAAAGGGATAAGTAATTTCCCAAATACCTTGATTATAAGATTGAATACTAGTTTAAATTTGAAAGATTACTCTATCTTCAATATAAAGCCAGTTGGATAAATATTTTTAGTTGTGTTTCCTCTGTGTTCCTGGATATTTAGTCTAGTACTTGTTAGCCCATGTGCTAAGGACATTCTACATAATTGATGTTATAAATTTGTAACACACGTCTGGAATTTCATTCTTATTGGGACTGACTGGCCTGTTCACGTGTGCCTGAGAAGAGTAGTGAGAACTGAAGAAAGTAATAGACAATAGATAGAAGATTATAGTCAGAAGGGCTTTAAGTGAATAGTGAAACAACCCCATTTTTTTTTTTTACTCATGGTCCTTATATATCCCAACCCAAAGGGGAGGACAAAAGACTTCCTTACCATGGTATAAGAAACAAGCAAGCAAAATTACCTCCTTACATCTCAAAAACACCTAGTAGTCATACCCTAAGTCAAAAACCCTGTTGTCTGGTCTTTGAGGAGCATAACATCCAGCATCCAGTAGCCACACCTTTGGCCCAACATCCTGTTTCTTGGCCTTGATGAGCAAGAATAGGTTTGAACTCTATGTTCTTTGGCCAAGATGGAACAGATGCAAAACTGGATTTTCATAAATTCTTTTCTAAATTGTTAGCCTAGCATTTTATTAAGAAGTAGTCATTCAAAATATATGCAACAAAAAGAAAAAAAATTAGTTTTACTTGCTACTGTCCATTATCATACCTTGTATTTTGCAATGTGGCTAAAAAAATAAAAATAGTTTTATTGTCTCTTTTATAATTATATGTAGAGAACTTATTTACATATTCATTACTAAAGATAAGAAATTTGTTAATAAAACTGGAGGTTGAATTATATTTAAAGAAAAACATAACATATGCTGTTAGAAGCATGACATTTTGGACCTTAATTTTCTTTTGTACATATTTATTAATGTTATTAATTTATACTATGTAGTTCATACTTAATAAAGTTAACCTTTAAAAACATTTCACAGGATCATGAATGTAATTGATATATGTGATCTTTTTTTTTTTTTTTTTTTGGATTTGGTTTTTTTTAGACAGGGTTTCTCTGTAGCTTTCGTGCCTGTCCCGGAACTAGCTCTTGTAGACCAGGCTGGCCTCGAACTCCCAGAGATCCGCCTGCCTCTGCCTCCCGAGTGCTGGGATTAAAGGCGTTTGCCACCACCGCCCGGCTATCTTTTTTTTTTTTTTTTAACACAATTATCAAATGGTGAGTCTACACACCAAAATTAAAAGCTAAGGACAATTAATTTATGCCTATTGAAGAGAAGTTCCTGAAAGTGTATGTTTTTGTTTAAACTGGTAGTAATATATGATCTTGAACTATTTGCTATGGTTTTGTGAATATCAATCTTTAGAGAAAATATTGAGTAATGTGGTTACCTAGAGACTCATTTACCCATGTTAAGTCATAATGTGTTGTCACAGAAAGACCTGATACTAGAAAAATTATTATGAAGACATATCAGGAAGCTATGATACCTTTAAGGTAATTATATCAATACATGGAACTGCCAAGTAAAATAAACAAAGAATATACTGGTGTTTATTTTCTTGTGATTCCTAATTATTCAGACTAGAGACAAACTTTTTCATCATCCCCCTGATAGAAGTGTTTCATGCTCATTTCTTACCAATCTAAACTAAGGCTCATTTAATGAAAGGGATAATTTATAAGACTCATAGTGACCAGATCACTTTTCAATAATATTTATTCCTTACCCTCTTCGCATTCTGAAGCAGCAATTTTTTACATTTTTCGCTGTTTATACATTGAATAATATCCTAAATTCTACTGGAATTCATTACTGAGAAATATCAGATTCCCTATTGAAAATCACAGATGCTAAGCCTTTTAAGCCCACATCCTCAACTAAACAGGAATTTGGGGGTGAGCACAAGAGACAGGCAACTCAAACAAAAAAGCAAAAAGAGCAGTAATTCTTAGAATTTTATTGAAGTACATGTTTAGACTGTGCTCTTATATTTTGTTCCTGAGCAGCATGGAGAGCCATAGATACACATTTTTTTTCATAGTCACAATATGATAAATAGCAGTTGACTTCAAATCATGTCAGAAAAGTTTAAAAGCAGCATAGTCTTTTTCTTGTTTCAGATGATAGGTATGGGGCAGAAGATAATTTTGCAGCAGCAAATACCTCATGGAACTGCTCATATAATTGGCAAAGTGATTAGAATGTCAGCAGTATAATATGCCTCTCCTGTTAGTATTCAGTTTGTAATTTCCAAAGAAAGCATCACATCCACAGAGCCCATCCAATTTTCCTGTTGCCAAACTTCAAATGTAGTATTGACAGATCTTCAGTGAGAGGTGGGATCAGTCTTCCCTGTCCATAAACTTGAGTGTACTATGTAGAATGTAGGAGAGTGTTGGTGAGTGACTTCTGAGGTCAAATTATCAACATTGCAATGACAGTATGATCATCGCCCCTGATTGTTCCAGCTAACCATCATCATCCAACCTGAGGCATGTGCAGGATCTTACAAGAGGTCTTGACTACTCAGGCCTTTTCCCCAGTTCCAATATATGAAACAGAGACAATGTAACCCATACACTGTTTTTTTAAAACATACTCTACTGAAAATAAGAATCAATAATCGTTGTTCCTACAAAATTTAATTTCTTCCAGAGATATGCTAGCAAGCCAGCCTTTTGCTAGTTAGTCTTTGCTTGCCTGTTATTATTTGAACTTGGTGTAATCTTCCTGATATGTAAGATAGGAGGTATGTTGCACTGTGTCTATCAAGTTTCAGATGCTCAGGTAATTTGTTTATCAGGAATGCATAACTGATGCACCTCTGTAGCTTTGGCAATGAGTTGTACAGTGGGGGTGATGCTCTTCATGATGTCACCACGTTTATTCCCATGCCCATGCACATTGAACACTTAGGTTTTCTTTTTTTCTTTTTAAATTTATTCTCTCTTTATTACATCCCTACTGCAGTTTCCCCTTTATCCTCTCCACACAGCCCTTCCCTCCACCTCCCTCTCCCCCAGATCTACTCTTTTTCCTTCCTCTTCAGCAAAGGGCAGACCTCCCAGGGATAACCTCCAAACATGGCATATCAAGTTATAATAAGACTAGGCACATGCCCTAATATTAAGGCTGAACAGGACTACATAGTAGGAAGAAAGGGTCCCAAAATGCAGGCAAAAGAGTTAAGAAAGCCCCTGCTCCCACTGCTGCAAGTCATACAAGAGTATCAACCTGTACAGCCATAATATATGGAGAAAACCTAGTTCAGACCCATACAGGCTCCCTGGTTGTCAGCTCACTCTCTGTGAGCCTTCTCTGAGTCCTGGTTAGTTGATTCTGTGAGCCTTTTTCTTGTGGTACTCTTGATCCCTCTGCCTGCTTTGATCCTTCCTCCCCTTCTTCCACAGAATTCCCTGAGCTCTGCCTAAGGTTTGACTGTGGTTCTGTGCATCTGTTTCCATGAGTTGTAGGATGAAGCTTCTCTGATGAAGATTATGCTAGACTCTTGTCTAAAAGTTTAACAGAGTATCACCATGAATTATTTCATTTGACTTTTTTTTTTCCTGTCGTGTGTTTAATACTATCCTTGGTCTCTGGGCTGCCTCTGGTTTCTGGCCCTGCAGGAAGCATCAGGCATGGACTCTTTTCTGTGACATATGTCTCAAGTTAGATCAGTCTTTGGTTGGTCATTCCCACAAGTTCTGTGCCATGTTTACTCAAGCACAAATTGTAGGCTGAAGACAGGACAGATTGTATGTCTAAGGTTTTGTGGATATGTTGATGTCTCTGGAAGCCTTGCCTGGTTAGAGAAGATGGAGGGTTCAGGCTTCAGAACCCCATTACTAGGAGTCTTGGCTAGGGAAACACTCATAGATTTCTGGGATTTTCCATTGCACTAGGTTTCTACCTTGTTCTAGGAGCCTGCTTGTTTGTTTCTGGCTGCCCAGACTTGAAATAACCACACAAAAACTGTATTAATTAAATCACTGCTTGGCTTATTAGCTCTAGCTTCTTAATGGCTAGCTCTTATATCCTAAACTAACTCATCTCTATTAATCTGTGTATCGCCACGTGATTGTGGCTTACCAGGTATCATTCCATCTCTGGTGTCTGTCTCTGCTGTGGTTACATGGGATCTCCTGACTCTGACTTCTTTCTTCCAGCATTCAGTTTAGTTTTCCCCACCTAGCTCTATTCTGCCCTGTGCAGGTCAAAACAGTCTCTTTATCTATTAACCAATAAAACCAACACATATACAGAACCACTTCCCACATCACCACCTTACCCCAGAAATATTTCCCAATTCCAATCACCTCTCCAACTATTCTCCCCTTACCTATCTCATCAGGTCCCTCCTATCCCCATGCCCACCCTCACCCAGTGCACCTATGAAATTTTTTTTCTATTTTCCTTTTCAAAGGAGATTCAAATTTGACGCCCCCCCCCCCAAGCCCTCCTTATTACTTAGCCTCTGTGGGTCTTTGGGATGTAACATGATTATCATTAGTTTACAACTAATGTCTATTTGTAAGTGAGTACATACCATGTTTGTCTTTTTGGGTCTGTATGACCTCACTCAGCATTTTTTTTTCTGGTTCCGTCCGTTTACCTACAAATTTCATGATGTTATTTTTTTAAGAACTGAGTAATATTGTGTTGTGTAAATGGACCACAATCTCTTTATCCATTCTTTGGTTGCAGGACATCCAGGTTGTTTCCAGATTCTGGTTATCACAATAAAACTGCTATTAACAGAACTGAGAA
The DNA here is from genome assembly GCF_950005125.1 of Chionomys nivalis. NCBI lineage: Eukaryota > Metazoa > Chordata > Mammalia > Rodentia > Cricetidae > Chionomys > Chionomys nivalis. The sequence goes on from NC_080105.1 coordinate 25,599,728, forward strand.
AATATCCTTGTGCTAGGATCGAGTACCCTTTGAGTATTTGCCCATGAATGGTATAGTTGGATCATGAGGCAAATTGATTCCCAATTTTCTGAGAAATTGTCTTATTGATTTCTAAACTGGCTGTTCAAATTTGTTCTCCAGCCAGCAATGCAAGAGTTTTTCCTTGTCCACATCCTTACTAGCATGAGCTGTCTCTTGTGTTTCTGATCTTAGCCATTCTGACCATTGTAAAATGGAATCTCAGAATCATTTTGATTTGCATTTCACTGATTGAATATTTCCTTAAGTGCATCTTGGCCATTTGAGATTCCTCTGCCAGAATTCTCTGTTTAGATCTGTATCTCATTTATCAATTGGAGTATTGTGGATTTTTTATTCCTGATGTCTAGTTTCTTGAGTTCTTCATATATTTTGGATGTCAACCCCTTGTCAGATATGGAGTTGGTGGAAACTTTTCCCATTCTGTATGTTGCCATTTTGTCCTACTGGTAGCATTCTTTGCCTTAGAAAAGCTTTTCAGGTTCATGATGTCCCATTTTTAAACAATTGACCTAAGTACTTGTATTATTGGTGTTCATGGCTATTCCTCACTTTCTCTTCTATCAAGTTCAGTGTATCTATCTAGCTTTATTTTGAGGTATTTGATACATCTAGAGCTGAGTTTTGTTCAGAGTGATAGATATGGATCTATTTGCATTCTACACAGATCAGTACCATTTTTAATGCTGCTTTCTTTTTTTCCCATTGTGTTTCTATGGATTCTTTAGCAGAAATCAGGTGTGCATAGGTGCATGTATTTTTTCTATTGTTTTACAGTATTGGTTTAGTTATCATGGGTTTTTTGTTTTTCCATATGAAGTTGAGTATTGTTCTTTCAAGGTCTGTAAAGAATTGTGTTTGAATCTTGATGGGGATTCCTTGTTTCTGTAGATTTCTTTTTGCTAAGATTACCATATTTACTATTTTAATCATGATATTAAATCCATGAGAATGAGAGATTATTCCATATTCTGATATCTTCTCCAAAGACTTAAAGTTCTTGTCATACAGGTTTTTCACTTGCTTGATCAAAGGTAAACCAAGACAATTTCTATTAATTGAGGCTATGGTGAAGGGTGTTGTTTTCAGCCCATTTGTCATTTGTATAGAGGAAGACTACTGATCTTTTTTCTCCCTTTTTAAAAGTTAATCTTGTATCCAGCCAGATCACTGAAGGTGTTTATTAGTTTTAGGAGTGACCTGGTAGAATTTTTGAGGTCACTTATGTATACTATCGTATCATTTGTGAATAGCAATAATTTGACTTCTTCCTTACCAATTTGTATCCACTTGATCTCTGGTTGTTACCTTATTCCTCTAGCTAGAAATTCAAGTACCATATTGAATAACTACAGAGAGAGTACACAGCCTTATCTTGTTCTGATTTTTAGTAGAATTGCTTTGAGTTTCTTTCCATTTAGTTTGGTGTTCAGTATAAGCCTACTGTAAATTACCATTATTATGTTTAGACATGTTACTCATATCTCTCCAAGATTTTATCATGAACAGATGTTGAATCTGCCAAAGGATTATTCAACATCTAATGAGATATTCATGATCATTTTTTCTTTCAGTTTGTTTATCTGAAGATTACATATATAGATTTCATTTTATGAACCATCCCTGCATCTCTCGGATGAAACCTACTTGATCATGGTGGGCCAATTTTATGATGTTGAAATCTAATACTAAAAAATGATATATTATTTAAGTATTTCATACAATGTATTTTGAACATATTTACCCCCTGCAATTCCTCCCATAATTACCTTTAGCTTTGTGATTTCTTTTATCTTTTCCTATTGTGTATAGTTTTTGTTGTTCCACTAATCTTGGGAGTGGGACCTGTTGTGACATATATTTAACCTACTGATGGTATCATCATGGAGAAAACTGACTCTGTCTCCCAGAAGCTTTCAAATGCCAATAAATCTTGAGATAGTGCTGGAAATTCATGCTCACCTTTCCCACCTTTGTGATAGGATTTTCTCCGTGAAAGTCTCGTGCTTGCTGTCATAAAAACTGTGACTTTATATGTGCACCAGTACTGTTTTTTTTTCTGAAAAATATTGTTTCCTTAATGTTGTTGATCATACCTGTTTCTAAAAGTATTTCTGCCTCCTCTTCTTAGAGGATTTCTGAGCTTTGGGGAGTGGTGTTAAATGTATGTCCTATTTAAGACTGAGCATTCTACAGTTTCTGTTTTTTTTTTTAATGTTAACTGACTATGGTCCTCTGTATTAATTTCTGTCAATTGCAATGAGAAGCTTCTCTGATGAAGGCTCAGAGTTCTTCTGTCTATGAAGATAGCAATAAGTCTTTGGGAAGCATTTTAATACTATATTAAGTAAGCAAAATAATGGCATTAGATTATGACCTAATGCTTATACCCCATCTAGTCATAGGTTCTTGACCCCTATAACAGTGTCAAGTATGGTTCCTTGGAACAGGGCTTAGAACCAATCAGGAAACAATTTACTACTTTTGTAATATTCACGCCACTATTGCATTAGTGCATGTAGACAGATATTCTGTCCCTTCTGCCAGCTCCCAAATCATGACCCAGAGACTTATAATTTATTAGAAAAGCTTGACCATAACTTAGACGCATCGCTAACCAATTCTTACAACTTAAATTAGCCCATTTTATCAATCTAATTTTTGTCTTATTTTACTCTGTACTGCCCATGCTGCTTCCTTTCTATCTGGTCAGTGACTCTGCCCTTCTTCTAAACATATTTTTCTCATTTTGGTTTTCCAACTATACCTCGTGCCTAGCTAATGGCTGTTTAGATTTTATTATTAAATACATACAAGTAAAATATTTATGATGTACAAAAAGATTATTCCATAATATTTTCCTTGTTTTGTTTAAATAAAAAGGAAAGAGTTTAACTTGTATATATTTTCAGCCTGGTCATTGTTGTACCTTTTGGGGTTTATATCTAGGTGGGATTATAGATTTCTTTGTATAGCAATATGTTTTGTGTCTCTCAGCATTCTGAATGCTAGACACTTGGGATGAAACTTCTAGGTGAGTTGCACCTTGATTTCCTTATCATCTCTATTTAAATATCTGCTGTCTTTTTTTGCTAATGGTAAGATTAGAAACTTTGGTCTCATCCCAGTTTCAGATATCATGAGTGATAATGCTTGTCTTACAAGAGTAAATTGAGGAAGAATAATTAATCCAGAATAAAAAATTTCTGATAAGTGGTATAGAAGAAATGTTAGATCTAGCTGTATCTTAAATGTCATTAATTTGGTGTATCACTATGGAATTGTTATGTTGCTTGCATGTATTGTCATAGTTGATATAAATATTAATAATATATAACATTATTTCATTAGTAGAATATGGGATGTCTTTCTGTATGCTGTGAATATGTATTGCTTTTATTGGTTGATTTATAATACTGATTTGGCCTATAACAGGGCAGAATATAGCTAGGTAGGGAAGCCAAACAAGATATAGGGAGAAAAAAGGTGAAGTTGAGGGAGAAGCCAGCAGCCATTGGAGAAATAAGATGCCAGAACATTTTCATTAAGCAATGAGGCATGGGTTGATATGTAGATTAAAAGAAATGGGTTAATTTATAAGTAAGAGCTAGTCAATAAGAAACTCGAAAGAATGGTCAGGCAAGTATTATTAAGATTAGACTTTGAGTGATTATTTATAAGTGACTTTGGGGTCTGGCAGGTGGTAGAGAAACCAGTCCAGTAAAAATGGACAGAACAGAAATAAAATCTCCAGCTGTAATAGAATGCATTGATAATGGTTGAACTTGGAGTATTTTTTCTGTCATTTTAAGTCCATAAAGACAAATATAATATGTACTCCCTCATAAATGGTTTATAGACATAAAGCAAAGAAAAACCAACCTACAGTCTACAACCCAAGATAATCTCGACAACCAAGAGGACCCTAAGAGTGACATACATTGATCTACATAGGAGGGAGAAAAAGACAAAAATCTCCTGTGGAAATTGGGATCTGGGGGTTCATAGAAGAGAAAAGATGGCAGGAGGAGAAAGGGGGAGTTGAGAAAAATGTATAGCTCAATAAGAACAATTGAAAAAAAGATTTAAAACCTGATTTTAATAAATTGTTACTAATAGTACAATTTGAAATTGCTGACATTATTTATCTTCCTTGGGAAATTGTAATAAGTCTGTACAATTTTATTTAGAAAGATTCACATTGGATATTTAAATACCACTCCTGTTATTTCACCATATTTAACATTTTTCAGTAGAAACAAATATTTGGCAGTGAGATAGTATATTTTTGAATTTGTGGGTAATTTCTATTAAAAAGGTCAACTATTCAATTCTTTGCCCATTCAGCTAATAAAATTACTGTTGTTGCATTGCACTTTCTTTTCCATTTCTAGAGAAAATGCCAAGTCCTTTATACTCTGTCTCGCAAATTATTAAAGAAAAACACTTACATTAATGACAAAATTCAAGGACAAGTCTTATTATAATTATTACTCATGTTCTCTTATTTTTTAGTTCAATACACTTACAGATGTGTCGTGAGTATTGGCCTTCAAGAATAATTTTTTTACCTGGTTTATACAAGGAAATTCTTAAACCATTTTTGTTTGTTTTTAATAACACTATAGTAATAGTAATGATAATGGGTTATTATGCATACTCCTACTATACACTTTAATTTTTAGTTTCTGTTTCTTTCAAAACTTACTAAAAGTGAATGTCCTAACTTTCTAATGCTAATGTTCTTTAGTACAGTGCTTAAAAATATTACAAGGTAATAGATTTAGCTTAAATAAACAGAACTTCAAATAATAATGATAATATTAATATTTTGTGTCAAATAAGAACACAAGAGTCAAAAATGATGTGAGGCATGATTTATAGAGGGAATTCACCAGAAAAAAGGAATAGAAGGAATCCAAAATAATAGGTAGGTGGAGAGAATGGAGATTCAAATGCAACTAACACATTAGACATCTAAGAAAATATCCCTGAATAAATTGTACAGAACTATTTCTTTTCCAAACTCTTCATGCAGTTTTATATGTTCCTCTACAAATTTTTTTATACTAGTTAGTGCAAGATAATTGTGGATACTATTTATCATGTGGCGTTAATATGGGTATATCTACTCAACTTTCAGGCTATGCATGAAGGCTTGTTCCCTAGCTTGTAGGACTAATGACTGCTGGTAGGACCTTTAAAAGGTAATGTTGCAAGGAACAAGCTGCTTGTTGGTTCCCTGCTGTGTGGCTAGCTTAGATCCAAAATAAATCACACAGAAACTGTATTATTTAAATCATTGTCTGGCCCATTAGCTCTAGCTTCTTATTGGCTAACTCTTACATATTAATTTAACCCATCTGTGCATCACCAAAAGGTCATGGCCTACCAGCAAAATTTCAGCACATCTATCTCCAGTGGTAGCTCCATGGCATCTTTCTGACACTGACTCTGACTCCTCCCATGCTATAGGCCAAGCCAGTTCTTTATTCCTTAACCAGTAAAAGCAACACATAGACAGAAGGACCTCCCACACCATTTCTCCCTTTCTGTTTAAACAAAAAGGAAGGCTTTAACTTTAACATAGTAAAATTAAATATAACAAAAAGTTATTCAGCAAAAATTACAGTTACAATATTTATATTTATTTTATCTTTTATCATAACTAAGGAAAACTGTAACTGTAATTTAAAATTTTTCAACTAAATCAAAGACTCCAGAAGGATTTATTACCTAGGTAAACAGGAAGTGCATTGTAAGCAACTTCCAACATTCTAGAATTGACAGACATCTCACTGCTTGGACAGTCACCCCAAGTTCTTCTGTACCATTGGGGCATCCAATCTTCAGCCCATAGGCCCATAGTATCCAGCAGACTTTTCCATGAAGCAGAAAATATCAAAGACAATTTCACCTACATTGACAGTTTGTCAGTTACTTTCTTCTGTGTCATGCAGAATGTGTAGAAGACTCTTTCATGTAGCAGGAACCCTGAAGGACCATTTCACCTTTAGGCAAATTCAGCAGCCATCTCTCTGTGGGTCCTGCATGTCCAGTTAAACAGTCTAGGCAACAGCAGTTTCTTGCCCAAATGTCTAGCAAACTCCATAAGGAGCCTTTTTGATGCCCATCTTCCTCTTGAAGTAACTAGTGCTTCCAGGAGCAGACTTGTCTCACTGTCATGAAAAGTCTTAAGTTCTTAAACATTTTAAATGCCATATTCGGAAGTTTTCTGAAAGATTTGAAGCATAACTGTCTAATGGAAATATATCTCTATATATCTAGCAAATCTAACTAAGATGATTAGAAGCTTGACTATTATAAATGATTATCTATTAACCTATATTTCTTAATTATACATTATATTTTTAAATGAACTACACAATCACAATACCTTAATCAAAAGCAGAAATATACATATAACAAAATTGACCTAAAACATGTATCAATAAATCAAGATCCATACCAATGAAAAGTATCCATATCTATATCATATCTCCCTTTATATATAAACAAACATTTCTAGACAATATTTGGTAATATGGGCACAGTTTCTCTAAAGTACTTCCTGTTGTTTATTGGGCAAAGTGTTTTCTTTCTAGGGGTATTCATAGCTACCATTCAGGGGGTCTTGTTTCATCAAATCATATTAGTCTGGAAGTATTCCACAGGTTCTCATCTTCTGTGAAAAAAAAAAGAAGAGCGTCCTTTCCAAAGCAACATATTCGTAGACTCAAATTTTGAAATCAAGATACCTTTATGTTGGTTTAACATAGCAGTCTATACAATGAAATGTCTGTTCTTAGCTCCTTCACAGTCAAAAATTCAAAGAAAACACAATAATATACATAATCTAGACTCTCTGTGAATTTTCCAGCTTTACATGCCTTATTCTTTATATACTCCTTTTAATCTATGACTGTCTGTACTCTGCCTCTTTAAAAACTTTACCTTTTATTTAAAGCATTAACTTTATTTTATGACTCTCTATACTCTTTCTCTTCTCTTTCCCAAGCTTACATATATCTATCTAATACTACGACTCATCTGGATTTGTCTTTATTGCATATCTGTAATTCTTTACTGTCCAAGAGTGCTTTTTAAAATGCTAAGTGCTTCTTAAAACTTAAGCTGCACCATTGCTATGGCATATACAATACTTTCTGCTTGCTTGCCCAGTCTAAAACTTAAGCTGCACCATTGCTATTATATATATATATATATATATATATATATATATATATATATATATATATATATATATCTTCCTGCTTGCCGTACCCATTCCAACATGGTGGAGCTGTTCACTGCTTCTGAGAACCACCCACTTCCAGGCACTCAGCTGGTCTATATTGCCATCAAGCAAGCTGCAGCACTCTGCTGACAAAACCCATTCAAATGCTTGGTCTCCCTAAAGAGCCAAAGTTCATGCTAACAGCACAGCCCATGGCCAGGAATCTGCGGTTTTGAAACCATGTAGCTGCTATCGCTGAATCAGTAAGACGTCTCTTAAAGGAGCGGTGGCAAACTACCAGCTAATAAAAATGTGTCTAAACTTTGTTTTTTTGTGTGTTTAGTGTTTCTCTTTCCAAGCCCTCTCAGGTTTTACATGGATTTTATTCACCACATTGGTATACCAGTTTGTTGCAAGGAGTGAGCCACTTATTTGTCTGGCTAGCTTAGACCCAAAATAATCACCTAGAAACTGTATTATTTAAATCATTACTTGCCTCCTTAGGTCTAGCTTCTTTTTTTTTTTTTATTTTTTTTTATTCTTTTTTAATTAAAATTTCCAACTGCTCCCCGTTTCCCATTCCCCTCCCCCTCCTCCCACACATTGCCCCCTCCCCCCACTCCCCTCCCCCATCCCCACTCCTCTTCTCCTCCCCCCAGTCCATTCCCCCTCCCTCTCGATACTGAAGAGCAGTCCAAATTCCCTGCCCTACAGGAAGACCAAGGTCCTCCCACTTCCATCCAGGCCCAGGAAGGTGAGCATCCAAACAGGCTAAGCTCTGAACATGGCGGACAATGAAGGCTGATGAGAAGCCAAGGACAATGGCACTAGGTTTCGATCCTAATACATGAACTGGCTTTGTAGGTCTAGCTTCTTATTGGCTAACTCTTACATATGATTTTAACCCATTTCTAGTAATCTGTGCATTACCATGAGGTTATGGTCTACCACCAAATTTTCAACATGTCTGTCTCTGGTGGTGGCTCCATAGCATCTCTCTGACTCTGCCTTCTTCCTTTCATGCTATATGCCATGCCAGTTCTTTATTCATTAATCAATAAAAGCAACACATAGATAGAAGGACCTCCCACAACATGGTAAGGCTAGATTAGCAGGTTTTAGATCACTCTGACTTACCTTCAGAGGAAATACAAGATGTTGGTCACTTCTTGCCTTTCTTTTATGTTAAGATATAAGGTAGATGGGTTTATTCTGTCATGTAATAGTGCTCTCCTTCCCAGAGACTTAAAAATGGGGAAAATTATCATAAACAGGTTTGTTAAAAGCCATGAACCAAAATCAGTCTTTTTTCTTTGCACATTGATTACTTCAGGCACTTTTATAGCACTAGAAAGCATTTCTCCATTAAAAAATTGAATATTCTGACCAAAGTAGCTACTTCCAAGGCTTCCATACAGAGTCATGCTTGGTGGTATGGCTTATGCATAGGGTAGATTTGATTTTTCTCTACTTAAATGAAAGAATACATTTTCTTTTTGATGAAAAGGCAAAGCAATTTTATATAATCTTCTTTAAAATGAACTTCAAAAATGACAAATTGAAATGAAATTATGACATAAAATGAAATTACATGCTAAACCATATTTGTAAACTTTTATTCCTGAAAATATAAGAAGAAGAAGAAACAGTGTGACTTGCCATGTGAAAAAAAAACAACTTAATATTAGCAGTGACATGATGCTTCATTTCTTTAGGCTGTGATGAAGAAGACAATAGGCATTAGATGTTGATTTTATGTCTTATTTTTCTTTTTGGTGCCCTCTTTGACCTTATAAAAATGTCCTTCAAATCCTTGGGTACTCCACATTTGGAGAAAAAAATAATAGTCATTTTAAAATTTAGTTTCTGTTAGACATTGATTTATTATAATAATTATTATTTCCCAAACTCTATAGCATGAAAGCACTAGACCTGAGGACAGGAACTAGATTCTTTTTACACTTTTTTGTTCCCAAATTTTAAAGTGTTTCTTTCATAGAATAGGTGCTTTATATATGCTATTTAATTGAAATGAATTAAAACACAAAGCATATTGAATATGAACATAAGTATACAAGCCAACATGTGTATAATTATATATAACAATTATTTCAATATGTTTAAGTTAAAATACTTGCAAATACTCCTTATGAGAATGAATAGGGGAAAAGGAGCATCCTATTATGAAGATGTGAAAGAAATAGTCAGCTTTGAAAAAATCAGTTTCACTTAGTTTGCCTATTAATAAAATCACTAGAGATTAAAACTGCATGTTTGTCTTGCATTATATGTTTGACATCTCTGATCAAGACCCTGAAGCTCGTTGTAAACACAGGGAGAAAGTTGCCTCTTCTGGTATTTTATTTGCTCAAACACCCTGCAGTCTAATTGTGGAAATACGTTGCTTAATTGTAACCAATGATCTTCAAAGGTGTTGGCAAGTGAGTCTCCAAGGTCTCCAGTTGCTCCTGGTACAGCTAGGGATCAGCAGTGGAAACTGAATAACTCAGAATATGGGTTCTTATTGATTTTCAAGGTCTCTTCAAGCATCCTCTATCTAGGCCCTAGGGGAAGTAGATGATATTCTCATTTCAGTGGACACTGGTTTTGGATAGCAGCTGCTCTGAAAGTGTGGGATCTCCATTGGTGAGCAGTATTAAATGTGGCCTTTTCTCTGTATGATCAATTTTGTATGGACTCCAAAGATTGCTGAGTGCACTGGATTTCTATTGGTTAAAAATATCCCTCTTCTGTATAACTTAGGTTTTAATATGAATGGTTAAACAATGTTTTTCCTGTAAAACATCAAAACAGACTATTTTAAAAAAATCTGTTTATCATCTTTATGATCTCCTAGAAGGTGGCCCAAGACTCCCAATGTCACCATATGGACAGAAAACATTATTTTTGGATAAATGTGGGTTTGCAAGTGCCATTAATCAAATTTACAAGATTGTTTTCTAATACGCTTTGCCTGTCAACTTCCCTGGTAATTCTTTTACACCCTACAGTGAAAATGACCCATCATACAATCTGTTGATGACATTCATTGCATTAGAATTAGGCTCATAATAAATCTCACATACTTTAAAGTACAGTAATCAAGAGGATATGCTATTCAGCATGTATCACTTCCATCTGGTGTGCATTGTTAATGCCTTGGTATTCCACTCTGGTCTGAACCAGCGCTGTTCCTTGATATTAACACATCTAAAAATCAGGCCATATTTTGTCAGTTTCTCTGTATAATTTTTGCATTGTAGCTCAAAACATTTTTCACATAGACCACTATCAACATGGTATATTTATGTATCAAGAATACATTTAAGTTTTACTTGATTTTTTTTCATTTTGATCAAGGACCATGCTTTATAATATAACTTTAATTAAAAATATTAATATAACCACTAAGGCTACCAGCCCAGAGCAGTGAGTGCCTGACTAGAGGACAGGCCTCAAGGTCCCCACCAGGGGAAGCAGGCCCCTGCTGCTGGGGTCGCAGTCTCTGCTTGTGATCTCCTGGACCTGCTCTCCCTGCCCCCTATTTCCCTTGGTCCCGGGCTCATTGGGGCCACCAGGAATCCCTACATAGGTGCTGAGAAGTCCCATCTGGATGGGTGAGTGTGTGTTATCCTGGGGCGCACTGTCCCGGTAGAGAGCACAAACGCCCCCCCACCCCCCCAGCTCCTGCTGCAAGGCTTTCTTTCCTACACACCCGCCCCCCACCCCCACCCCCAAGCCTGCCTTGTCTGCAAGGTCCTTTACTGTGGAACAGTTTCCTGCCCTTTCACTAAGGCTACCAACCCAGAGCAGTGAGGGCCTGACTAGAGGGCAGGCCTCAAGGTCCCGGCCAGGGAAAGCGGGCCCCCGCTGCTGGGGCTGCAGTCTCTGCTGTGATCTCCTGGACCTGCTCTGCCTGCGCCCTACTTCCCTTTGTCCCTGGCTCATTGGGGCATCCAGGAGTTCCTGTGTAGGTGCCGAGAAGTTTCATCGGGACGGGTGAGTGTGTGCTATCCTGGGGCGGACGGTCCCGGTAGAGAGCACAAACGCCCCTCCCCCAGCTCCTGCTGCAGGGCTTTCTCTCCTACACACCCGCCCCCACCCCCACCCCCAAGCCTGCCTTGTCTGCATGGTCCTTAGCTGTGGAACAGTTTCCTGCCCTTCCACTAAGGCTACCAGCCCAGAGCAGTGAGTGCCTGACTAGAGGGCAGGCCTCAAGGTCCCCGCCAGGGAAAGCGGGCCCCTGCTGCTGGGGCTGCAGTCTCTGCTGTGATCTCCTGGACCTGCTCTGCCTGCGCCCTACTTCCCTTAGACCCTGGCTCATTGGGGCATCCAGGAGTTCCTGTGTAGGTGCCGAGAAGTTTCATCGGGACGGGTGAGTGTGTACTATCCTGGGGCGGATGGTCCCGGTAGAGAGCACAAACGCCCCTACACTAAGGCTACCCAACCAGAGCAGTGAGTGCCTGCCTAGCGGGCAGGCCTCAGCAACCCCCGAAAGGGAGTGCAGGCACCTCCAGCTTGTACTGCAGTGTCGCCTGTGTTCTATTCGACCCCGCCCGACCCCTTGCATTCGGCCTTCTTTACGCGGGTCATTGGAATACCACGCATCCATGTTTTGGTGTTGAGGAGTTCATCTGGAAGGGAACGGTTCCTGCCCCTACACTGAGGAGATACACCTAGAGAGTTAGTCACAGCAAAGACTGGTCCAAGACATCAGGCCTCTCCTGGCTCCATTTGAAGGAAAAGATGGGCAGGCGCCAATGCAAGAATTCCCCCAACAACTTGAAAGGCAACGTGACATCACCAGGATCCAGGAATCCCGAAATGAGAAGTGTACACCCTAATCCAGAAGAATTAGAAGAATTCGACTCAAAAGTGAATTTTATGAAAATAATAGAGGACCTTAAACAGGAGGTGAAAAACTGCCACAACCAATTAGAGATTACAAACAAAAAGGTAGAGGAAATGAATAAATCTCTCAAAGATACCCAAGAAAACCAAGAGAAACAAGAAAAAGTAATCAAACAGGTAAGGGAAACGGTTCAAGACTTGAAGAATGAAGTGGAAGTAATAAAGAAAACACAAACCGAGGGAAGGATGGAGAGGGAAAATTTGAATAAACGAACAGGAACTACAGAGACAAGTACCACCAACAGATTACAAGAGATAGAAGAAAGAATCTCAGACACTGAAGATACCATAGAGAAAATAAACACTCTCATCAAAGAAAACAGCATAACCAACAAATTCTCATCACAAAACATTCAGGAAATCTGGGACACAATAAAAAGACCAAACCTAAGAATAATAGGGATAGAAGAAGGAGAAGATCTACAGCTCAATGGTCCAGAAAATATATTTAATAAAATTATAGAAGAAAACTTTCCCAACCTTAAGAAAGATATTCCTTTGAAGGTCCAAGAAGCATACAGAACACCAAATCGACTGGATCAAAAAAAAACATCTCCTCGTCATATAATAATCAAAACACAAAACATACAGAATAAAGAAAGAATATTAAGAGCTGCAAAGGAAAAAGGTCAAGTTACCTATAAAGGTAAACCTATCAGACTTACACCTGATTTCTCTATGGAAACCATGAAAGCCAGAAGGTCCTGGATAGATATACTGCAGAAACTACGAGACCATGGATGCAAGCCCAGACTACTATACCCAGCCAAGCTTTCATTCACTATAAATGGAGAAAACAAAATTTTCCAGGATAAAAACAAATTTAAACAATACGTAGCCACAAATCCAGCCCTTCAGAAAGTAATTGAAGGAAAATCACAAACCAAGGAGTCCAACAATGCCCACAATAACCCAGACATCTAATGACCCTTCACCAGCACAACTTGAAGAAGGGAAACACACAAACTCTACTACCAAAAGAAGGAAAGAAAGAAAGAAAGGAAAAATGACCGGAGTTAACAACCACTGGTCATTAATATCACTTAATATCAATGGACTCAACTCACCTATAAAGAGGCACAGGCTAAGAGATTGGATACGAAAACAGGATCCAACATTCTGTTGCTTACAAGAAACACACCTCAACCACAAAGACAGACATCTACTCAAAGTAAAGGGCTGGGAAAAGGTTTATCAAGCAAATGGACCTAAGAAACAAGCAGGTGTGGCCATACTAATTTCTAAGAAAGTTGACTTCAAACTAAAATCAATCAAAAGAGATGGAGATGGACATTTTTTACTCATAACAGGAACAATTCACCAGGATGAAGTCTCAATCCTGAATATCTATGCCCCTAATATAAAAGCACCCACTTATGTAAAAGAAACGTTACTAAAACTCAAGGCAGTCATCAAACCACACACACTAATAGTAGGAGATTTCAACACTCCTCTCTCATCAATGGACAGGTCAATCAGACAGAAACCTAACAGAGAAATAAGAGGATTAAGGGAGGTAATGAATCAAATGGACTTAACAGACATCTATAGAACATTCCACTCAAATAAGAAAGAATATACCTTCTTCTCTGCAGCTCATGGAACCTTCTCGAAAATAGACCACATACTCGGTAACAAAGCAAACTTACACAGTTACAAAAAAATATCGGTAACCACCTGTGTCTTATCAGATCACCATGGATTAAAGTTAGAATTCAACAACAATGCTATCCCCAGAAAACCTATGAACTCATGGAAATTGGACAGTCAACTACTGAACCACACCTGGATCAAGGAAGAAATAAAGAAAGAAATTAAAGTCTTTCTTGAATTCAATGAAAACGAAGACTCAACATACTCAAACCTATGGGACACTATGAAAGCAGTGCTAAGAGGAAAGTTCATAGCATTAAGTGCCCACATAAAGAAAACGGAGAAAGCACACATTGGAGACCTAATAGCCCACCTTAAAGCTTTAGAAAGAAAAGAAGCAGACCCACCTAGGAGAAGTAGAAGACTGGAAATAATCAAATTGAGGGCTGAAATCAACAAAATAGAAACACAGAAAACAATCCAAAGAATCAATGAAACAAAAAGCTGGTTCTTGGAGAAAATCAATAAGATTGATAAACCCCTATCCAAACTAATCAAACGGCGGAGAGAGAATACGCAAATTAACAAAATCAGAAACGAAAAGGGAGACATAACCACAGACACAGACGAAATTCAGAGAATCATTAGATCTTACTACAAAAACCTGTATGCCACAAAATTGGAAAATGTAAAAGAAATGGACACTTTTTTAGATAAGTACCATATACCAAAGTTAAACCAGGACCAGGTGAACAATCTAAATAGACCTGTTAGTCGCGAAGAATTAGAAGTTGTTATAAAAAACCTTCCCACCAAAAAAAGCCCAGGTCCAGACGGCTTTAATGCAGAATTCTACCAGAACTTCCAAGAAGACCTAATACCTATACTCCTTAATGTATTTCACAATATTGAAACAGAGAAGTCATTGCCAAATTCCTTTTATGAAGCTGAAGTTACTCTGATACCAAAACCACACAAAGACACAACCAAGAAAGAGAACTACAGGCCAATCTCACTCATGAACATCGACGCAAAAATACTCAATAAAATACTGGCAAACCGAATCCAAGAACACATTAGAAAAATTATCCATTATGATCAAGTAGGCTTCATCCCAGAGATGCAGGGCTGGTTCAACATACGAAAATCTATCAATGTAATCCATCATATAAATAATCTGAAAGAAAAAAACCATATGATCATTTCATTAGATGCGGAAAAAGCATTTGACAAAATTCAACATCCCTTTATGATAAAGGTCTTAGAGAGATTAGGAATACAAGGGTCGTTCCTAAATATAATAAAAGCAATTTATAGCAAGCCGTCAGCTAACATCAAATTAAATGGAGAGAAACTCAAAGCTATTCCACTAAAATCAGGAACACGACAAGGTTGTCCACTCTCTCCATACCTCTTTAATATAGTGCTTGAAATTCTAGCAATAGCAATAAGACAACATAAGGGGATCAAAGGGATTCAAATTGGAAAGGAAGAAGTTAAACTTTCATTATTTGCAGACGATATGATAGTGTACATAAGCGACCCCAAAAACTCCAGCAAAGAACTCCTTCAGCTGATAAACACCTTTAGTAGCGTTGCAGGATACAAGATCAATTCCAAAAAATCAGTTGCCCTCCTATACACAAAGGATAAGGAAGCAGAGATGGAAATCAGAGAAGCATCACCCTTCACGATAGCCACAAATAACATAAAATATCTTGGGGTAACCCTAACCAAGGAAGTAAAGGATCTATTTGACAAGAACTTTAAGTCAATGAAGAAAGAAATTGAGGAGGATACCAGAAAATGGAAGGATCTCCCTTGCTCTTGGATAGGGAGGATCAACATAGTAAAAATGGCAATTCTACCAAGGGCAATTTATAGATTCAATGCAATCCCCATTAAAATCCCACCAAAATTCTTCACAGATCTTGAGAGGACAATAATCAACTTTATATGGAGAAACAAAAAACCCAGGATAGCCAAAACAATCTTATATAATAAAGGATCGTCTGGAGGCATTACCATCCCTGACCTCAAACTCTATTACAGAGCCTCAGTATTGAAAACAGCTTGGTATTGGCATAAAAACAGAGAAGTTGATCAATGGAACCGAGTAGAAGACCCTGATTTCAACCCACAAACTTATGAACACCTAATTTTTGATAAAGGAGCTAAAAGTATTCAATGGAAAAAAGAGAGCATCTTCAACAAATGGTGCTGGCAGAACTGGTTGTCAACGTGTAGAAGAATGAAAATAGATCCATATCTATCACCATGCACAAAACTCAAGTCCAAATGGATTAAAGACCTCAATATTAGTCTGAACACACTGAACCTGATAGAAGAAAAAGTTGGAAGTACTCTACAACATATGGGTACAGGAGATCACTTCCTACGTTTATCCCCAGCAGCACAGACATTAAGGGCAACATTGAATAAATGGGACCTCCTGAAACTGAGTAGCTTCTGTAAAGCAAAGGACACTGTCACCAAGACAAAAAGGCAACCCACTGACTGGGAGAAGATCTTCACCAACCCTGCAACAGACAAAGGTCTGATCACCAAAATATATAAAGAACTCAAGAAACTAAACTTTAAAATGCTAATGAACCCAATAAAAAAATGGGGCACTGATCTGAACAGAGAATTCTCAACAGAAGAAATTCAAATGGCCAAAAGACACCTAAGGTCATGCTCAACCTCCTTAGCGATAAGGGAAATGCAAATTAAAACAACTTTGAGATACCATCTTACACCTGTCAGAATGGCTAAAATCAAGAACACCAATGATAGCCTTTGCTGGAGAGGTTGTGGAGAAAGAGGCACACTCATTCATTGCTGGTGGGAATGCAAACTTGTGCAACCACTTTGGAAATCAGTGTGGCGATTTCTCAGGAAATTTGGGATCAACCTACCCCAAGATCCAGTAATACCACTATTGGGAATATACCCAAGAGATGCCACATCAAATGACAAAAGTATCTGTTCAACTATGTTCATAGCAGCATTGTTTGTAATAGCCAAAACCTGGAAACAACCTAGATGCCCTTCAATGGAGGAATGGATGAAGAAAGTGTGGAATATATACATATTAGAGTACTACTCAGCAGTAAAAAACAATGACTTCTCGAATTTTGCGTGCAAATGGATGGAAATAGAAAACACTATCCTGAGTGAGGTATCCCAGACCCAAAAAGAGGAACATGGGATGTACTCACTCATAATCGGTTTCTAGCCATAAATAAAAGACATTAAGCATATAATGTGTGATCCTATAGAAGTTAAATAAGAAAGTGAACCCAAAGAAAATCATATAGTCATCCGCATGGAGAGGGGGAAGTAGACAAGATTGCAGGGCAAAAACTGGGAACTTGCGGGTGAGGTGGCATGGGGCAAAGGGGAAATGGGATGAGAAATATGAGAAGGGGAGGATGGGAGGAGCTCGGGGGATTGGGATGGTTGGGATATAGGAAGGATGGATACGGGAGCAGCGAAGTATATATCCTATCTAAGGGAGCCATCTTAGGGCTGGCAAGAGACTTGACTCTAGAGGGGTTCGCAGGTGTCCAGGAATATGTCCCCAGCTGGTACCTTGGGCAACTAAGGAGAGGGAACCTGAAATGACCCTATCCTATACTGATGAATATCTTGCATATCACCTTAGAACCTTCATCTGGCGATGGATCGAGGTAGAGACAGATTCTCAATTTGGAGCAACGGTCTGAGCTCTTAAGGTCCAAATGAGGAGCAGAAGGAGGGAGAACAAGAGCAAAAAATCAGGACCACGAGGGATGCACCCACCCACTGTGACAGTGGAACTGATTTATTAGGAGCCCACCAAGGCCAGCTGGTCTGGGACTGAATAAGCATGGGTTGATTCCGGACTCTCTGAGCATGGCGGTCAATGAAGACTGATGAGAAGCCAAGGACAATGGCACTAGGTTTCAATCCTAATACATGAACTGGCTTTGTGGGAGCTTAGCCTGTTTAGAAGCTCACCTTCCTGGACGTAGATAGAAGACCTTCGTCTTCCCGCAGGGCAGAGAATTTGGACTGCTCTTCAGTATCGAGAGGGAGGGGGAATGGTGTGGGGGGAGGAGAAGAGGAGTGGGGATAGGGGGAGGGGAGTGGGGGGAGGGGGCAATATTTGGGAGGAGGGGAGGGAAATGGGAAACGGGGAGCAGGTGGAAATTTTTAATTAAAAAAGAATAAAAAATAAATAAAAGGAAAAAAAAATTGCAAAAAAAAAAAAAAAAAAAAAAAAAAAAAAAAAAAAAAAAAAAAAAAAAAAAAAAAAATATTAATATAAAGACTGCTTTTCCTACGTGTATATCTGGACACCATGTACATGTTTGGTGCTCATGAATAACAGTAGGTGGTATCAGATTTTCTGGAAATGGAGTTATATTTGGTTGTGAGCTACAGTGTGAGTTCTGAGAATCAAACCAGGGTCTTCTGGGAGAGCAGAGAGTATTCTAAAGTTCTGAACCATCTCCCCAGTCCCAGTTGTATTGGTCTTATGGTGGACTTTAGTGTTTTTTTTTTTTTTTTTTTTTTTTTTGCATTTTAAATCATATTGTTAATACTGGGAATTCTTTGGCTCTATTTTATATGTGGTTGTCTTTGTGTCTTTCATTTTGTAATTGCTTTTTCTAAATTTTTTAGTGTTACTTTGAATAAGAGCTGTCAGAGTAGACACCATATTCTTATTCACGATCTTAGTGAAAAAGGGTTTCATTTTCTCACAGTTACACTGTGATATTAGATACAGATCTTTTTTTTTTTTTTTTTTTTTTTTTTTTTTTTTTTGGTTTTTTGAGACAGGGTTTCTCTGTGGCTTTGGAGCCTGTCCTGGAACTAGCTCTGTAGACCAGGCTGGTCTCGAACTCACAGAGATCTGCCTGCCTCTGCCTCCCGATTAAAGGCATGTGCCACCATCGCCCTGCTGATACAGATCTTTTTTTGTGTTGAAGTATTATCATTCTACACACTAATTTTTCAAAGATTTTTATTATTAAGCAATTTTATATTTTTCAAGTGTTTTTCTACATTTCTTGAAATTATATAATTTCTTTTTATATGATGCAATGTGTTATATTTATTGATTTTTGAATTTTGGACCATCTTTGCATCCTTGTCATAAAACCAACTAGATTACTTGTCCCTGACATTTGATTTGTTAATACTTTGTTGAAGATTCTTGTATCTATGTTCATTGTGGACATTAATCTATTATTTTCTTTTCACATTTTATTAATAGATTCATTTCAACTTCATAAAAATAGTTTGAATAGCTCCTTTATATTTTTCTGTGGCATAGCTTGAGGGTAATTTGTGTTAGTTCTTTTAAAAAATGCAAAAATCAACAGTGAGCAACTCTGGGCTTTTCTTCATTCTGAGTTTTATAGCACTGATTGAATAATTAACTATTATTGTTCTATTCATGATTTTTACATCCTTTTGGTTTAAATCATAATACCATTGTGAACTTGGCATTATAATGTGTTTTTCAAAAGAAAGAAATAAACTATACAAACTAATTTGTTCTAATTACATAAACTCTGACAGAGAAAATTTCATAATCAAACTAAGTTAATCTAATTTTGATATTCATTTTTTAGATATAATACTGCATTGCAATACTACACTGGTGCTTCTTTATCTTTTGTTGAATGAGTTTTTCTAGAGAATGGTGAACAAATCATAAGCATAGTTAGGGCAGTAAGGACACACCAAAGAAATTATTCCATTCAAGGCTGTCTTGGTAGATCAGTGTTTACCTGGGGTGTTATTCTAGGAGCTTGAGTAACTGAAAGTGGCGTCATCAAAACCTACACCAGCATGGCTAATGGTCCTTCAAGCCACACCTTAGGAATTTCTCGTCTACCTTGCAAGCAACTTTATCGGTGGAGTTTCCTCCCAATCAGCAATTATTACTGCTCATATAATATCAGTTATGACCTTTGTGAGTCTCCTGGGTTTCCAGAGCTAAACTGGCCTTTTAAAATTACTTGTGAGTTTCATGAACTTCTGAGTCCCCTCCTTCCTGCAAGGGGGAGCATTTCTATGAGGGTAACATGTCTTTTTCCATGGGTTAATTATTAATTGTTCTTGAATATCTTTTTAATTTAAACTGTGAGTCATTTCTACCTCAATTTCTCTCATCATTCTCATAGTTTCTTAATTGTGCACTATTTCCAAAATCACCTATTGGTTCATATTAATTTTTGTTTTTGGTGAATTTGCTGAAATTATAACTTCACAAGTTTTTACTTTATCATGGCCAATTTAGGCTCATTCATATTCTGATATCAGATAAAATTAACTGGCCTTTTAAATGTTCTCTCTCTTGACTGACATAGGTGACTGTTAGACTGACTTCCTTTCTGATTTAGTAGTTCTCTCCCTGACCACTGGTTCGGAGCATACACTTCTTGAAGTTCTCTTTCAGAATATGTCCCTTGACTATTTGTTTGAGTAGAGATAACGCTTGTTTATAAAGTGACCACACTTACATTTTTGTTCTAATCTCCAAAGTATCAGAGCTTCATTTTGCCAATGAAAGAATTGTTTGCTGATGGAAGAGGGACATACTTTCATTGATTAATAAAGAAACGGTTACTTGGCCTCATAGGTCAGAATGTAGGTGGGTGGAGTAGACAGAATAGAATGCTGGGAAGAAGGGAAGTGAGGTCAGACGCGATGGAGCCAGCCACCAGGTCAGACATGCTGAATCTTTCCTGGTAAGACACCTCTTCATGGTGCTACACAGATTATTAAAAATGGGTTAATCAAGATATGAGAATTAGCCATTAAGAAGCTGGAACTATTGGGCCAGGCAGTGTTTAAAAGAATACAGTTTTCGTGTTATTATTTCAGGGCATAAGCTAACCAGGCGGCCGGAAGCCGGGTGGCAGGAATGCAGCCCGCTACTCCTCACTACAGTTTGCCACTGTGATTGAATGATTGATAAAGATAGAGTCTCATATAGCAGAGCTTTACCTTGAATCGGAAACATACACGAGGCTGGCCTCGAACTCAGTTTTCCTGCATTTAATCTCTGGGATCAGAAATAAAACTTTTGTGCCACCATGCCCAGGATTGAATCCCATATCACCACTGAAATACTGGTTTCCTCTATTCTCATCCCAACTGAAGAGAAATTTTAGCACACTGATGGCAAAACTGAAAACTATCGTCTCTTCATCCTCTTTCATTTTCATCTCCATGTGCTTTGAGTTATTCACTTGCAGCTATGCTGGAATTGTTTACTTATTTCTGTACTTAAGTAAGAGTGGCTTCCATTTCATATTACACTTCACATCCTTGAGTGCTGGGGTTGTGTTTGTCACCAAATCTGCCCTGTGGCATGATCTTTATTTCTGAGAAAAATCTTGTATTTTATCGTTTGCTAAATTTGTATTTGCATTCATATTAGTTCTTTCAGAGTAAAACAATTGCCATTCTTATTATTTCCTCCATATTCAAATAGTGCTGAGCACATATAATAGGCATATAAAACATTTATTTTGATGGATTGTTTTTAATTTTTTTCTCTAATTGAAAATAGATTCTTTTCTTATAAAATACATCCCAATCACAGTTTTTCCTCCTTCATTTTTCACAGCGTCTCCCCACCACCTCCTTTCTCCCCCAGATTCATTCCCACTCCAGTCCTCTTCAGTAAAGAGCAGGTCTCCAAGAGAGGACAACCAAACAGGGCAAACTACAATAAAACAAGGCAAACATCTTCATACTGAGGCTGAATAAGGCATCCAAGAGGAGGCCAAGAGTCAGAGATACACCTAATCTCACTGTTAGGAGTCTCACAGAAGCACCAAGCTAACAGTAATAACATAACATTTATTATGATAACAGAGGACCTGTTACAGACCCAAGCATGCCCGGTGCTTGCTACTTCAGTCTCTGTGAGTCCGTGTGAGTCCTGATTAGGTGATTCAGTGGCCTGTATTCTCTTGGTATCCTTCATTCTTCAGATCCCTCTAGTCTTTCAGCTCCTCCTCCACAGAGTCCCTGATCTCTGAGGAGAGGGATTCTATGAAGACCTCAAAGTTAGACTCTCTCTCTCTCTCTCTCTCTCTCTCTCTCTCTCTCTCCCTCCCTCCCTCCCTCCCTTCCTCCCTCCTTTGCCCAACCCCCCCTCCATAATGTCTGGCTGTGAGTCTTTGCATGTTTTTTATCTGCTGCTGGAGGAGGCCTCTCTGATGACAACTGAGCAAGGCAACGATCTATAGGTATAGCGGAATGTCATTAGAAATCGTTTCACTGATTTTCTTTTTTAAAAAATTGCCTGTTGTGTTTGGTTCTATCCTAGGCCTCTGCACTATCCAGTCTCCAGGTCCTGGTCATCTTGATAGTGTAGGGAGAGCATAGGCTTCTTCTTGTGAAGAACCTCAAGTTAAACCAAACATTGGTTGTCTACTCCCACAAGTTCTGGGTCACCATTGCACCAGCACATCTTTCAGGCAAAACAGGTCAAGAGATTTGTGATTGGCTTGGTGTTTGTGTTTCTCTTTCTGTAGGATAGGAAGTACTAAACACACTAGAATGTTAGGGTGAAGGCTCAGTGCAGGCACCAGCTTGATCTAAGTTAAAGGAGCTGTGTGGATACTGTCCTTGGCCATGGGGACTGGCTGTTAGCTTTCAGACAGTGACCTTCTGTTCCAGCATTAGTCTATGTTATTTGTGATCCATACCACCACAGGGATATGTGCTCAACTAACTTAGTTCATTGCTGTTTTACTCATAATAGCCTTAAATTATATACCACCTAGATGTTCATCAATAGTTACACAATGGAATAGTCCTCAAGTCTTAAAAAATTGACTTCAGCTGGGCATCATGGTGCATGCCTTTAATACCAGCAATCTGGAGGCAGAGGTGGGGAGATCTCTGTAAATTCAAGGCCAGTCAAGTCTGCAAAGTGAGGTCTAGGACAACTAGACTGTTATACAGAGAAATCCTGACTCAAAAAAAAGATACTTTGAAAGTTGCAGGGAAATGGACAATTGGATGAAACTAGAAAAAATCCATTTTTTAAAGAACCCTGTGAAAGAGGAGCTGCAACACTAGAGGAGACTAAAGGATGAAGGATATCAAGAGGAGATGGGCCAGCGAATCACCTAATCAGGACTCACAGGGACTCACAGAGATTGAAGTAGCAAGTTAGGTAGCCCCAGTTCTAGTAAAATAAATATACTATATAATCACTTGTAAATGGATGTTGTGGATATTAGATGTTAAATAAATGATTATCAAACTACAAACCACAAACCCAGAGAGGTTATCTAAAGAGAAAGCTCTAAAGGGGACACAAGGATCTCCCTGGGAAGGAGAAATAGAATCAGCTCTATGGGTGGTATGGATGCAGGGGGAGAGTGAAGTAGAAAGGATCTGGTATTGGGGGAGGGATGGAGCAAGAGAGTATTGGGAGAGACAGCTAGAGTTGGAAAGAACTGGGGTAATACTGTGGAAACCTAAAGCAGTGGAAACTTCTTGGAACCTATGAGCGTGACCCTGGTGAGGATTTCTAGTAATAAAAGATAGGGAGCCAGAACGGGCTATCTTTTGTAGCCAGGCAAGACTTCAGGTACTGGGACTGGGTTTCATTGGGTTAAGTTGTTGGCCAAGGGGACTACATAGGTGGCTTAATTCTTAGTCAATAAGACAGGCTTTGGTTCTCAGAAAATTGTTAACTTTCTTTTAAAATAATATTATCAATTGGTTGCTTAAGTACTTCTAAAGGTACTTCAACTGATTTTAATTACATAAAAGAAATAACTCTACACACAATAAAAATACATTGCTAAAATTATTTACTGGTGAGAGAGATAAAATATATTTGGTTAAGTTAGTCTCTCTAGCTTAAGTAAATACATATTATATATATATATATAAACACACATATATGCTTCCATTTATATGTTAATTTAAATGACATTTTTAATCAGGCTTTTATGAGGAAGTTTACTTGTACTGAACACTATTATGTCAACTTGACATAATCTAAAGCCATTTGGGTGGAGACAGTCTCAATAGAAAAAATTCCCTCATAAAATGGAGCCATAGGGACATCTGTAGGTAGTGATTGATGTGGGAGGTTCCAGCCCATTCTGAATGGGGCCAAGCTTGGACTGATGATCCTGTGTGCTGTAAGAGAATTTGCTGAGCATTGGAGCAAGCCAGTAAGCAGCTTTCCTTCATGGTTTTTACATCAGTTCCTGACTCAAGATTCTTGCCTTGAGTCCCTGCCCTGAGGTTCTTTGCTGTTAGGCTGACTATAATTATAAGTAAACTGAACCTTTTTTTCTTTTGCCCCTACTTGCTTATGGTCATTGTTTTTAATGACAGTAATAGAAAGCCTGAGTGAGACATCACTACTTTTCACTCATAATTGTTTATGACTGCTGTTGCCGGTTAGCTGCCAGAGAACATTTTTACATACTGGCTTAATCTTCCCTGCTTTTATCCTTCTTTCCCCCTGATCAGATGGTTCTATTTGTGGCCTCAGTGACTCATTCATCCACTCTGTTTCTTTTTTTTTTTTTTTTTTTTTTTTAGTATCAGGAGGGAATTCCAGTGAGTACTGAAATTCCTCTGCATTTAATTTCCAATTGCTTAAAATACCCCTGATCCCAAAAGGTAGGAGTAAGACAAAAAAAACTACATTATCATGATACAAGGGAATGAACATACCAATTGAAAGTCATTGCAGGCTACATCCACAGTAAAACATTCTGTTGCTAGAACAAAATAAGTCACGCTCGCACCCTAGATCAAAACATTCTGTAGTCAAACTACTCCCTGGGTGGAATCCAAAATTACATCCATAAGGGAACTGAAGCCTTAGTTGGACCCTTAGACTTTTCTGTTTCTTATGGTGTTTTGTGGCAATTTATATTTTTATCATTAAGGAGATAATTTAAGAAATAAATGAGACCATATGTTTGGTTTGAAAGGTCCTATGTGTATATTGGCAACCTCCTAAATATCCTTTATACCGTAATAGTGCATGTTTTGAGTAAAACCTTCACCTGACAATGAAAGAATGTTTTCGCCATGGGCCAGGGGCCATTTGTCAAATTTGACCTTTTCTGTGAAACAGCTACAATTATTAGTTGATTCAAGTGTCAAAGCCCCATCATAAGATAAGGAAGTCAGCTAGGAGTTTTTTTTTTCATTTGATAATAGGTTTCAGAAAGAGTTATAGATGGATTTGATGTTTCTGTCTAAGATTGAAATCTTAGCCTGAAATGTGCCCAGAACAATTTAGGTGGCTACCTTTGTTGAACTGAGTTATATATCAAAATCTCAGTTTCCTTATAAATTGTTCATGAGGCCCCAATAATAAACTCCCAAAAGAACTTCTTGTTTTAATTTATGGTGTTTCAGATCCAGTACCTAAGCAGGGCATGCCAGGTTTTTTTTTTTAATGAAATAATTTCTCTGTATGTCATCATTTTATGGAATATGTGAATATAAACAAACATTGCAAAAATGGGAAGTTTTCTTTAAAACCTCAGATACAGATGGTATACTTCAGATACTTAATGTTGACGTATAATTGACTATAGAATTAAACACTTCAGTTTTGTGAGGTTTACAGTACAATTAAAAACAAAAACAGCATAAAAAAACCAAAACCTTTATGGGAAACTGTATCACAGAAAGGCCAAGTGGGAGTAATAGAAATCTGTACTCAAAGGAATAGCCTAGAAATCCTTCTGCTTATTCAACAGCACTGCATGCCAATATCCTCAAAGCTTATACAGATTTTTATACAGATGATCATAGAAAACAAGGATATTAAAGCAACACAGAAGATTTTATTTCAAATAGAAAGTATAAAAACATTATGTGTATGCACAAACGGTGACAATAAGAAAATGAGCCAAACAAAAGATAAATTTTTTTTTTTTTTTTTTTTTTTTTTTTTTTTTTTTTTTTAGTTTTTCGAGACAAGGTTTCTCTGTAGCTTTGGAGCCTGTCCTGGCACTAGCTCTTGTAGACCAGGCTGGCCTCGAACTCACAGAGATCCGCCTGCCTCTGCCTCCCGAGTGCTGGGATTAAAGGCGTGCGCCACCACCGCCCGGCAACAAAAGATAAATTTAAAGGCAAAGAAAGTAACTTGATATTAAAATCATAGCATGTGATAAGCTTAAAGCACACTTACGTGATTTAAAAATCCTGGCAAGAAAGAAATGAGCCTAGCAATTATGAGGAACATTGGGTCAATTGAATGGAAAGCTAAAAATAACCCCAATTTCATTTTGGTTAGAATATATTACATTGAATATAAAAATTGAAAAACAAATTTTACATAATTATACATTAATTATGAGTTACTCTACTTGAGAGTGCCACATAAAAAATAAATTGGAACGGAATTGGCATGTGCATTTATCATAAGTGCAGAGAACCTCACGATTTGCTGCTCCCTAGAAGAACTTTGGTATTCTTAAGGACATTGTGGCCCTCATTCTATCCTTGATTTGTATTGCACTTATATCATGAATAATACCATACAAATGAGAGCTGTGAACAATGAGGATTAATAATCAGTGGAGAATTATTGTAGCTGTTTCATGAGCTTTGTAAATTTTGGTGAAAACATTAAATACTCTCTTACTGTCATTTAGAAATATATTAAATGCAAATTGCTAAAACTAAACTACTTGCACCGTAACTTGAAACATTAAATTTAAATATTATTTTAATGAAATCTACCAAGATCCCCTTCAAACATTATTGGCCTTTCCACACCATGTTCCTTCAAGTATGGAACCCAGAAACTCTAACCCTATATTCCATGTATCGTTATCTTCTAAGTTTGCATTGGCCCTCAGGATTTTGCCCCCTCAATTTAATGCTGTAAATATCTGAATTTTTCTATCATACTTATATTCCTCACTTGTTTTCCCCTTGAACCTTATTGTTACCTAATTTAGGTAGAAGGTTCACTTTTGCAAAAAATCCTCTTGCTGTGTATTAATGGTTTCTTCAAAGAAAGAAACGTGCCAGAGCTCGCAATCTATTTCTGCTGTGGTTCCATTTATATTTGGTTCTAACTTGACTTCCATCGTGATCACTTTTATTTCTTCACTACATGCCTATATTTTACTTTATTTTCTTTTTGATTACAGAATCAAAGAAATGTCTCCTATATTTAACATTGGGAAGTAAAGAGGCCACACAACTATATGCTTTACTGTGTGCACAAAGGGGAAAATACAGCCTATACGATTCTAGAATTTTCTAAATGGCAAGCTGTGAAACTATTTTATATTATTATTCTAAAGAGTGTTTTAGGCAAAAACAACAACAAAAAAAAAGAAAAAAAAAACCCTGGAGAAAGCCTGGGGAGGTGGGCGGAATGAATCACTTGACCTTCACAGTTGTATCAAACTTGAGTTAAGCTATAACTTTGAATGATTTTATATGGAACTTTTGAATGAATGTATAAATACTGAAGGATTTAGTGAATACTTTACTTATTAAATATGTATGTATTCTTGCAGTTATTTGTAATACATCATGAGGCAAATTATTAAAATAATTTGACTTTTCCTTAATACTATAGTCTATTATGCAATATGTACTATTATAACAGTTATACTCTATCAACATGCTGGATAAATGTCACTACACATGTACATATTATACATAGCTTTCACTGTATCTCTTTAACAGATTTTGTCTGAAAAAAACAAAAAATTCAGTAACATATTTTTTGCTTCACTAAGCATCAAAGAAGGGGTCTCTCCATTTTTTTCTCTACAAAAGTTACTTCGTGCCAGCATGTGGCACAGTGTAACAGAGTTTGAGGAGCTGATAGATAATGGATTCATTACACAAATGTGTCACTTTTCAGATAAGACAGTAGGGGAAATAGTGAAGACAAGGAAAACAAAATGGAGGTAAGAACGTGGCTTATTCTGTGAAAACAATGCAGTGACATTATGTTTATTATCTTGAGAAGTTTTCTTTTGGATCTCTTGTCTCCCTTAATTTATACAATCATCCTCAAAAGTTATCAGGAAATATTAAAGAGACTGAGATGGCAAAACGATTCAAAGATGTTGAATATCTTTTCTGAAGAGATGCAGATGGCACACACAGAGTTCCTCATACTGCCACCCACTCAGCGTCAAGCCAAGGCTATGTCTGTTCCTCACCTTGTGCCCTTTTATAATTGGAAATAGAAGCTCTTCATACTCAAATGCAAAATTTCATTTATAGAAACAACAGAATAAAACAAGATGTTTTCAGCATAAATCTTTAGCAACCTTGACTTTTTCCAAAGGTTGGCAGGTGTTATTACTATAGTCTGCAAAATATAATTTGCTAGAAATATGTTTAATGCAAGGTCAAGCCAAACACTCTCTCTATATTCATATAGAATGAAAATGATTAACTGGTTTCCTTATGGAATGCAGACTGCAATGTTTCTAAATCATTTACGTTTTCAATGTTTCTCTTTGAAGTGGTGCAGAGGGCTAGAAGTTCCGTTCTCTCTTGTCTCCCTTTGCTTTCATCTAATCTGGATGATAATAACCTCATAAATTTACTATCTTTAAAAAGTATTTAAAAAGTTCCAATATATGTTTATGAATTGCATATATATTATTTCATTTTTCATTCTGTTGTGATAAACATGGTGACTAAAATCAGTTTGGAGGGGCATAGGAATTTTTTTTCTTTTCCTTCAAAGTCACAGTTCATTATTGAAAGAAGTCAGGGCAAGAACCGAAGCAGATACAAAAGCAAAAACTACATAAGAGTGATACATTCTGGCTTCTTCCCCTGGATCATGTTCTTATACAACCCAGGACCGTCTGCCCTAGCAATAAATCAATCAACAATAAAGATAATTCACTACAAACACAACCATGGGAAAAATTTATCTGGGAAATTCTTTTTGCTTTGACAGGAACACTGTATTCAAAAATTGCAACAATATAGTTGCCTAACCAAGACAAACATAATGATCACATCCGTCAACATGTCAAATGAGAAAGGGAGAAATTTCAGAAGTTCTTACCCATAGATGAAGAGTTACAGACACTCCCTGGCTACTGAGGGAAGGAGAATTAGTTTTCCTCAGAAGGTCCTCCCTTGATATAGTATTCAGTTCCTAGTGATCAGCTCTAAGTACATGTGCACAAGAGAGCTACTAAAGGGACTCAGTAGGTTGTACATGTGTAGATTTCTGTACGT
This sequence comes from Chionomys nivalis, assembly GCF_950005125.1. NCBI lineage: Eukaryota > Metazoa > Chordata > Mammalia > Rodentia > Cricetidae > Chionomys > Chionomys nivalis. Next base: position 25,628,748 of record NC_080105.1, read on the forward strand.
GCACAAATGTATAAGTGTATGCATATAGATTTAATAGTTATAAATGAGAGATCTTGAATTTGATAGGCAGTGTATGACAATATGAAAGAAGTAGTAGAGGAAAGAAGGTAAATACAGTACTCACGTGAAATTTTAAAAGTTTAAATTATGATGTTGATGTAATATGTTGGATAAAATTTTGGTTTTAGTAACAACATGCCAGCAACAAGTTGTAGTTTGCAATTGTAATGAAGGTCAGATAATTAGTCATTTTTCTTTTATCTAAATTAAATATTTACATATTTATTCAATATGTAAATATTTATAGTTTAGAAAGAAATTATTATAAAAGATTCACTGTTTAATGGTATTTCATTCAAATTTACTTGGGAATTATGTTTGAAGGATTGCGATTTATAAAACAGTTCAGTGGAATAATATGGATTTAACAGCCCAAGACAGTACTTGGACTTTCCCCTATGTAGCAAGCAATTTGTTCAAGATGAAGAATCTGATTTAAACACATGTGAGGTTTGCATATTTCCTAGAGGCTCACATTAAATCCATCCAGCAGTCTAACGACCTTGCCACCAGCTTCCTCCCAGAAAACTGACATTCACATTTGTAAGGTTAAATAAAATATATAACAGGAAAACCAAAATGAAGAGCAACCATGAATCAAAGAAGCGTGTCATAGGTTTTCTCATCTTCAGTGCAAAGTTAAACCTTTGGATAATGATCATGTCAAGAACAATATCTTTTAATGTGAACTGCCTGTACACTGAGGTTGATAATTCAAGTGTAGGATGACATACTGAAATAATTCTTTTATGTATCATGCTTTTAAAAATGAAATTATTCTGGATTATGATCTTCAGAAGCATGCATTGACTACCCCGACACTGTAGGCAGGAGACTATAAAGATAGTGTAAGAATGAGCAGCAGTGTGGCATTCATGTATTCAAGATAAAATGTGTACTAAATTGCAATATAGTAGAAAAATCAGTCATTTATTTCAAAAAATTAAAAAGATATTATTAGTCAATAATGGTATAACAAATGGATATTTAATTATATTTAAGCAATGTTAATATCCTTAAAAGGTTTATCTGCTGTGATTTTATAAAACCTATCATCTTCCAGAACAACTTATTCTTCACACAACATCATATCTTGTATCATAGATTTGTTTCTGGGTCTATGTGTGCACTTACACATACATGTATGTATGAGCATAACTGCGGGTGCCTGCAGAGGCCAAAGGCATCAGATACCTCGAACGTGAGTTGTAGATGGGGATGTGAACTGCCTCAGTGTGGGTAGTGGGACAACAGAGCCAACCCTGTTGTAGAGGTGTGGGTGAACCTGCCATGTAGTTGGAAGCATGAAAGAGTTGTCCCCATTATTCCTTTTACACGTGGCTTCACAGGCAATGAAAAGATGCCCTTCCTACTCTCATCCATCAATCCTGAGACAGGTGGGAGAGCAAGCCCTGAGGTCATAGGAGTGGGATGATTGGCCCTGCCCCTCATCAGCTGGAGCAATCAGGACAGTGGTCCCTTGCCATACCTGGGCAGCACAGTAGAGCTGACCTTGAAGGTGTAGGTGTGGGAGGTCCGACCCTGAGGTCATGAAAGTGAAAGAAACGGTCCAGTACCTGCTCATTCCTGCAAAGGCTGAATTCCCCAGGACAATGCAGGAGAGCTCACCCTAGTGGTGAGGACAAGGGAGATTTGGCAGGCTGACTGTACCTTGCAACTACCCAGACCCAGAACCAGGGTTATGTGTTGGCCCACCCCAACATCCACCTCATCTGTGATCTGCTGCAGCATGTGAAGGGACTGGTCCTGCAGACCCAAAGCTGCAGGTTCTCCACAACACAGGAAAATAATAGGAAAATCAAGAGGGTTTCCAGTGAAGGCCAAGCATTGTTAGTGTAGCAGAAATCAGAGTCCTCAAGCCAGAGCAATGAACACTTGCAAGTAAAGATATATGGACCAAAGGGTGTACTGTTTGACTCACTTGTGTCACATTGCAGCTTCCATGATGAAACTGATTTTTTGCTTTATGTCTATTTTCCCTTTCCTTTCTTAAACTTTTCTTTCTTTTACTTTTGGGAGGAAAGTTTGCAAGGGCAGAGGGTGGATACGAAGGGCGGGGAAATGAATGGGATGGAGATGCATGATGTTAAAGACACAAAGAATAAACTTTTAAAGTCTTTTTAGTTCTGATACCACGGGTGAAACTAGAAATTATTTAAGCCATAGAAAGACAAACGTGATCTCATAAGTATTTTATATATAAAGAGTTGTAGCGCACAGAAGTTGGGGATGAAACAGTATTTCCCATCAGTCAGGGGCATGAAGAAGCTGAGGCTTGGGACTTAAGGAACAATGGATGTCCTGGAACAGTGTGATAAAAGGGAGGTCCTTGCTCATAGTGCTGTTGCTCCTGATGCTGGATGTTTGGAAGCACTATGTAGGGTACATTTCAGAGCCCTGGAAGATAGTTTTTCAGGAGATGAGCATGCATAACTGAGAAAGACAATCCAAAGGTTACCTAGGTAATTATCATAAAATACCCCACTAATACACTAATAATAATTTTCACATATTAACAAAAAGGAAAAAATAATGTAAATCAGGGTGCTGGGAACTAATCTTGGATCTCCTGGAAGAGCATCCTGTACTCTTAACTGCTAGCTATCTCTGCAGCCCTGAGATGTTGAGGATTTTAAAGAGTCCTCATCTTTTAATTTTTGATTAAGTTGAAATAATGCTTCCCTTTTTTATTTTGAATATGCAAATTCCTCTTTCTTTAGCAAGTCATAGCATTCTGTTGTTGCATGTCCTACTTATTCAATTTTCCATATGGAATAACTAAAAATGCACTGTAATTTTTTACTCATTTTGTTTCTAATTTGCTTGATTGAAATTTCTGGATTTTGAAACATCAATATCATATTAAGTGATATTAGCATCCTCATGTTTGTTCCATTTTTTCTAAAAAAACCTGTCTTGCTCTCTTTGCCCTTCCTTCAATCAGCTATACTGCATTAATGCTAAGCATTCACCTAGTGGTCAGACACACACTGTCCCATAATAGTCTGAAGAATGGGGTAAATTGTTGTTTCCTCTGATATGAAGCAGTCTAATGAAGTTACTTTCATTTATAGATACAAATGTAGAATAATGCGGAATCTCAGATACCCTATTAAACTGAAATGAGCCAGGAGTTGTGGTGCACACCTTTAATCCTCATATCTGGAATGTACAGGCCAGAGGATCTCTGTGAATTGGAGGGCAGTCTGGGCTGCATAAATAGTATCAGAACAGCCAGGGCAGCATTGAAGGACAATTTACAAAGTATCAAAACTAACTAACTCACTAACTAACTGATTAAATTAAATGAGCTCATAGAATATTGATGTCTCATATATTAACAAAAACCAGAGGCAGGCAGTTAAACCTTGGAAGTGGATGGAAAACTCATTTGTTATTGTGTGGTTAGTGATGTCTCTCAGATAAAGGAGAAAAGCCAAACCTCCAATGGTATTTTTACATCTTACATTGTGGTTTTATCTTAACATTCTTATAAATATCTGAGTATTCAGATTTGTAGTGTTTTGTGTGTGTGTGTGTGTGTGTGTGTGTGTATGCTATAACAGATAAAGGTTGCCTGAAGGTCAGAGTATAGAGCTAGCCCCTGGTTAATCATAGAGGGTAGGCAGTAGGGACCACATCTTTAATCCCAGCAATTAAGAGGCTGAGGCAGAGGGAGCTCTGTGAGTTCAAGGCCACCCTGGGCTACAATAGATTGATCTAGTCTCAAAGAAAAACAGAGCCAAGCAGTGGTGGCTCACACCTTTAATCCCAGCACTTAATCTCAACACTAGGAAGGAGGAGACAGGAATGATATGGCTAGAAGGAGAGAGGAATATAAGGCAGAAGGAGACAGGAGCTCGGGGCATTCAGTCTGAGAATTTGTAGAGACAGAATATCCCATTCGGTCTGAGAATTTTGTAGAGGTAAGAGATAGTGTTTGGCTGCTCTGCATCTCTGATCTTTCAGATTTCATCCCCTGAAATCTGACTCTGAACTTTTATTATTAAGAACAATTAGAAATAACATGATGCAGATTCCTAGACCTTTCCTCATATACCGATTACATCAAAATTTCAGGGATATTTCTTTTAATTACAAAGATTATTTTTAATTGTCTCAATTTCAGAAAAAGAAAACAGATCCTAAATTTCAAACAGCACATTTCTACAAGTACAGAAATAAGACATGTATTTTACAATTTTAATTATAGCTAAGAGATCATTGCTTTTATTGCATGAATTTATAAAGATCCAAAAGATGATATACAAGTTAAATATGGTTTTAATGAAATATGATTTGGCAGTTAAAATGCTCATATATCATTATGAGCATTTGATTGAGTTGTGCATGAAAATTGATATTTTGCTGTACAGAATAATTTTGTTGATGATCTTTGTTAAGGGTAAGGCATATTCTTATAAAACAGCTGGATTATAAGGACACATAAGTATATGTTGTCATAATACGTGGAAACTGCTATTGCAATAGTAAAGGTAAAAATCATGATATTTATGTGATTTTTTTTGAGCTACAGAAACAATACTATTTAATATATGAGATGTTGAACATTCTGTGGATACAAATACATCTAAAAAATAAATTAGTATATATCAACCAGAACTCTAGTGCAGTTGTTAGGAATGTATTGTTTAGAATCAGACTGATATGGTTTTATTCTTATGTCATCTTACAAAAGTGACACAGAATGAGGAGTTTGAAAACATAAAATAATTTTTTCCTGAAAAATGGATATTGTGTAACTATGTTAATTATATATGGGAACATTTTATAAACTTATATGAAATGGGCTCTCACAGTGTTAGCTCACATTCTTTTTTTTTTTTTTAAGTATTGCTAGATGCCGATTAAAAGTGAAGAACCTAAAACCAATGATAACGTCAACAACAAAACACATCTGTATCCCACAAAGGAAAATTGGCCTGTTTAGATATTACAAAAGGGAATAATTAGAAAGAATATTGTTTATAATGAATGCTTCTGAAACCTATGCTTACATGTTATGCAAACATATGCAAACGTGCTGATGATTGAACACTCTCATTTTAGGACTTTGCAGATTTAGTTACAGCCTACCTATTTGATATGAAGCAGTTGTTTTATGATTCATAATTTTCATTAAATCAAGCTTTAATTAAAAAGTTTCCACCTGGAGACACCTTCCTTTGATATCCTCAGCAAGGCTCGGTAGTCTTGTTTGCCTGTTCGTGACAGCATTAAATGTCAGGCTGACAAATGTCAGCTTAGCAGATGGATAATTGTATACTTTAACTCTTCTAATGGACAGATGTATTTTAGCATGAATTTTAATATAATATGTGATTAAAAACATAGCTCTTTAGCAATCTTATTATTTATACAGATAATATACATCTATACAATACTGTCTCGACAATAAAAATGTTATGAATGATAAATATGCATGAATCATTAATAACTAGGAGTGTTCAATTAAGCATAGCATTTAAGTAGAATTTTTGACAGTGCATTTTGAGACAATGGGTCGTGTTCGTTTGTTTTCATATATAAATAAATAAGAGGTATGAAAACGAATTGCATTGCATGTTATTCAGGCCATTGCTAGTAGAAACTGGATTTTACAAGAATATGAGAAAAGCATATAAAGTTATTCTCAGCATTGTCTGAAGGCTGCAGCATCTTTCCACGAGCCATCACCCATGGTTGGTTGAGAGCTTTTCTAGTGCTGTTGATTATTACTCCTTCAGGCCTGAAGCCTTGTAGATCTAGTCTGTTAGAATCTTAGACACGGAAGAAGAATCTATGACAGAAATATAAAAGAAGCTTGAAAGGCAATTGTGGAGAAACGATCTTAGAATGTCAGTTTCCATGAAACTGTGTAGCATTTTGAGTATGGTTGAAACTAGAGCTGGAACAAAGGGATAAGAGAAAGGATACATAAGATACCCACACGTTACCTCCTATTGTCACTGCTTCCAGTACTCAACAGTTTACATAGTAAACATGTCTGCAAGATGGTGTCTAGCCAGGGTTTTTTTTTTTTTTTTTGTAGGAAGTGAATGAAATAAACTTGAATATCTGTTATTGCAGACAGTTCTAGGCCTATAATCAACATAGCATCCCTGTTGGCCCTCATGTTAGCAATGTTTTTGCTTGCTAGAGAGAAACAGAGAGATTAAGTTTACCTTCAGAGAGTTTGACCCAAAAGGTCACAAATACTTTGATTTCTCACTTCCTGCTGTTAAAAAACACTGAAGCCCTGGGGAATGGGCAGAGGGTCCCCAGACTGCTTACACCAACAGTTAGTCACCTCCATCAAAGAAAGTCATGATATCTATGCCTATTAGGGGAAACTGGATACAGTCACTGGTTTGTATTTTCCAGAGTGACAGTAGCCATTCTATCCTCGCTGCAAGAAAATGCTGCTGTGCACATATGAATGCAATCTTTATCCCTGCTACCATGACCCATTTGGGAGCCCACCCCATTAGTACTGGGGTCGCTCATGTAAAGCTGGCATAAAGCCTCAGAAAAATCATTCTGTTTATCTCCCTGATACATTCATTTGTGGTGAACATTGACATGAAACACAAAGACTTTCATACTTGTTCTTTTGTTCCAGGGCTTTTGTACTCATTTATTCCCATCGACTCTCTTAAATTACTATCTTTATCTTGGTATATTGAAAACCATAACCAAAATGCAGAGACATTTGTTATTGCCTAGAATTTCATGAATATCTTTACCACATCCTAACACTGACTCTTTTCAAAGTAATCAGTTAATATACAATGTAATAATAGGAAATGAAAGTCGGAAGTCTATGTCCTCATTGCCTTTAATGGTAATAGCAAGTACATCTCAATATATCTTGAAGTGTGTGTTTAATAGCAATATAGAAAAGCTTCACAAAACATTAAACATCCCTGTCTCACACTGTGAACCATATAGGAAGTCTTCTTTCTCATAAACCAACTACAGGGAACATCTTTAATGTTACATGTTGATCTGAGAGATAGTTGGTACATAATTAGGTATCGTAGTTCTCTGCATCCTGCTATCAAACATGTTGGAACATTTGGATTGGCATAGATTTGTTAACTAATATGGCTTATCCACTATATATGGAATTTAAGCTGTGCTGTACTTTTACAGTATCTTAGGGATATGTTGTCACTACATGGTAAGTAGCTCTGGTGCTACTGTGACTGAAGACATATGAACATTTGCTACAGGGGCCCAGTGGTCTACCAGGAGTTAGTTACCAAAGATATTTTTAATTTTGCTTTGTTTATGTACAGGACAGCAGTTTCAGGGGAATATACTTGCTTCTTTTCGCTTAAGTGACTCTTATTTCAGTGCCAACACATTAAGTACCAATATATCGATTGGAATTATGGAAGGTTCCAAGTAGTGTTATGCCAAATGTGGGATACAAAGTACTTAGTTCATTGATATACATTTCATTTCCATTAAGACAAAAGATACAGACTGATATAGTTATGAATAATTTGCAATGGTATGGATTTGGCTTTATGGTATAAATTTTAGGTCAATCTTGTTATATGTATATGTATTTCTGATCTTGATTAAGGTCTTGTGATTGTGTAATTCATTTAAAAATGTAATGTATAATTAAGAAATATAGGTTGTTCATGGATAATCATCAATAATAGTCAAGCTTGTGGTCATATTAGTTAGATTTTCTAGATATATAGGAGATATTTCAGTTAGATAGGCATTCTTCATATATTTCAAAGACTACAGAATATGGCATTTAATGTTTTAATAACTTAGGGCTTTTCATGACAATGAGACATCTCTTCTCCTGGTAGCACCAATATACTTTAAGAGGAAGATGGGCATCAAAGAGGCTACTTATGGAGTTTGCTAGCCATTGGGGCAAGAAAGTGCTCTTGCCTGGACTGTTGTATAAACTGGACATGAAGAACCTGCAGAGAGAGAACTGCTGAACTTGCCTAAAGGTGAGATGATCTTTTGGAGTTCCTGTTTTATGAAAGAGTCCATGAGACATTCTACAGGACACAGAAAAAAGTAACTGAACAGTCTTTGAAATTTCCTACTTGCTGAAAAAGTCTGCTGGATACTATGGGCCTGTAGGCTGAAGATGGATGCCCCAATGGTACAGAAGAACTTTCGGTGACTGTCTAGGCAGCGAGATGTCTCTGTCATTTCTACAGTTTTGGAAGTTGCTTACTTCTTGTTTACTTAGGTAATATTATATCCTTCTGGAGTCTTTTATGGAGTTGAAGAATAGATAGATAATTATAGTTTTCCTTTGTTAAAAGATAATATAGATATAAATATTGTAACAGTAATTTTTGCTTTATAACTGTTTTGCTATATGTAATTTTACTATGTTAAAATTAAAGCCTTTCTTTTTTGTTTAAACAGAAAAAGGGGAAATGGTGTAGGAGGGTCTTCTTTCTATGTGTTGCTTTCATTGGTCAAATAAAGAAACTACCTTGGCCTTTTGATAGGGCAAAACTTAGATAGACAGGGAAAAAAGAACTGAATGCTGGGAGAAAGAAGGCAGGCAGAGAGAACTCTGATGGAGCCACCAGGTCAGACATGCTGAATCTTTCCCGGTAAGCCATGGCCTCATGGTTCTACACAGATTATTAGAAATGGGTTGAATCAAGATGTAAGAATTAGCCAATAAGAGGCTAGAGCCAATGCGCCAGGCAGTAATCTAATTAATACAATTTCTGTGTGGTTATTTCAGGGGTTAAGCTATCCGGGTGGCAGGACACCACCGGCTGCACCTCCTTACTACAACAGACTATTCTGTAATATGCCACCTGGACTATATCATATCTGGTTCTGTGCAGGGGAATTTGATGGATTTTCTGATGCAAGGAGAGAAAGAATTCATAATATATTTCTGTGAAACAAATTTTCACAATGCTAATGATTTAATGCAAAGCACTTGGTGTCTTACTGTTGGCTAGGTCAGATGTCTTCCCTGTCTCGGTGGTTGTCTGTTCAGGATTTCACAGACATCAAATAGACCATCCTTTTCTGTAAGGATAGAGTCCCACTTCTTCTGGCAGCATGTTCTTCTGCTTTCAGACCTACTTCCTAGTAGCTGGATGACTGGGATCTCCTCTTGCTAATCATTAGCTGGAAAGCATTTTTGGCTTCTACAAAACAATTTCAAATCCTTGATATAAGACTTTCCCATGGGTCTGTCAACATTACTGTTTGTTTCTCTAATTCAGAACAGAATTTCTATCTAGCCTCATGACTCTCATCTTTCAGGAAGAGTCCAGTTCTTTTTAAATGCTCACTTTATTGGGTTGTTCCCAACTGGAGAATTATAATTTCTGGTATGATTAATTAATTTACAAATGTTGATTATTTCTGCAAAAAAATTTTAAGTTTATGAAAGCTAAATTGGTAAAGTGAAATTATTGTATTCTCTCTGGCATACACTTACAGAGAAGCATTACAGAGGGTAGGACTAAGAGCGAGCAAGGATTGTAGAAGACTTCTTAGAATTGTCTGCCTGTTTCTCTATTGTTTCAAACAAGCATTGCATTGTGCAACTTTTTGAAATGTTTGAAGGTTTTCCTTGCAGTATAACACAGAGACTCAAATACAGAGCTATAGTACCCTTTGGAATATAAAGGAAAGTCATAAGCAGTTTAGTGAAGATATATCTTTTCCTAGTTTGTCCTTGTGTAAGTAGCATAAAGGAAATGATTGGTAGACTCATGACAGCAAAGTATAGTCTTTCCATTTGGTTTGATAGTTCACTGAATAACGGACTAAAAGGAGATGATCAAGGTATATGCATGCTAACACATACATACCTGTATGTTTAAATACCTGTATGATGGTGACAATATTATTTTCCACCTAAGTGAAAATTTCATTCTCTAAGATTAGGTGGGGTCTTGAAATTCTAACTGACAATAATTCTTAGATTATTGGATATATAAGAATAAACAGATATTTCTTATCTTCTAGGGACATAATGTATTGAGCCAACATCTCTCAATTTCTTTTCTATTTAAGCCACAGAGACACATGGACAACTATAGAATTTAAGAAACATCAAATTAGTAGAGATCATTTCTAATGTGAGTTGTCATTTTTCTAATTTTTTTAGATATAGAAAATAGGTTTTTTTACCCACTATATATATAACTACACAAGGAATAAATTACAGGTGGCAATGACTCTGATGAACTAAAGAGAACAAGACCCTTAATCTCTAGATGGTCATTAAATGTGCATGAATTTGGCTATTGGTATTCACTATTTTGGATAAAGAAGGCTAGACTATGTATTTTTAAAGACAAATTTTTATCCACAGGTTGTAGAAAATGTTATCACATGTTCCCATTTAATTTTTAAAAATACACACAATGAAGCTTATGAAATACTCATAACTTCACATATTAGACCAAAGAAAGCTAGACATTGTTAAACTAATCTGTATATCATTAAACTCAGGTTCTTGCTTGTGTACCTGGGGCTGTTTACTGACTCTCTGAATAGAGTTAATGAAACCAAAATCAATGATATTTTTTGTTTACCTGTGTTCCATATTTCAAGTTTTCCCTTGTTGGATGTGGTAGGATTTTTGTGCATAGGAAAGTTAATCGTAATTAGAAGTAAGAACTCCCAAAACAATGACCAAGAAAATCTTTATCTCATGATTAGAGGGGTGATTCAATTTTCAAGCTGCCAAGAAAGGGAAGTCAATGCATGTGATATGATATTCCCCTCTGTATGCTATGAATATGTTTTCGTGCCATTGGTTAATAAAGAAGCTATTTCAGTCAGTGGCTTAGCAGAATATTACAAGGTGGAAATTGCAAGCAGGTAGAGGAAGAAAAGAGGCAGAATTTTTCAGAAATGCCATGTAGCTGCTGCAGGAGACAAGTGCACCAGAACCTTGTTGATAAACCCCAAGCATCGTGGTAAAATATACAATAATAGAAATTGATTAATATGTAAAAACTAGTTAAAATTATGCCTAAACTATGGGCCAAACAGTATTGCAAATAATATATTTTCTCTGTGATTATTTTGGGTCTGGAAAGCCAGGACAGAAAGAGTAGTGCTCTTCCACAAATTGGCAGCCAAAATGGGGCTGACTATATCCACATAAAAACCTGAGAGAGTTTTGGAAGGAATGCTAGACACAAAATAAGAAGAGCTTAACACAGCTTCTTGGTGGCCACATTTTTTTTCTCTTAATGGGCTAGGAGCAAGCAGGGGTACCATGGCTGGATTTCCACCACCATATGCAGAGATATTTCTAGGCTGTGTAATATGCTACAAGCAGATTTAGCTTTTACTCAGATAAAAAGGGTTTATGTGCTGCAAGCTCCTTCTCAGTGTTAAAGTGGTAAGCACTGCTCCTACTCAGTAAGTGATGGCTAGCATCTGTCTCCTCCAAAGGCTAGATGTCGTCTTTCTGACTCTGCCTTCTTTTCTCCTCTATTACTGCTTAGAATTTTCACATTGCTCTATTCTGCTAAGCGACTGGCCAACACATCTTTGTTCATTAACCAATAAAAGTAACACATATATAGAAGTACTTACTACTCCAGACATCTCTGCCAATTCATAGTTTTAGAAGTTTATTACAATGCATTTCCTGTTTATTAGGCAATATTATATCATTCTGGAATATTTGATGGCATTGAAGAATAGATAGTTATATTTAGTTTTTCTCAGTTGATAAGAGAAAAAAGTAGATGTAAATACTGTAACTGTAATTCTTGCTTGATATCTGTTCTGTTCTATGTAATTTTACTATGTTGAAGTTAAAACCTTCCATTTTATTTGAATGGAAAAAAGCAAATGGTATGGGAAGTCCTTCTTTATATGTGTTGCTTTTATTGTTTGATAAATAAAGCTGTTTTAGCTAGTGGATTAGCAGAATAGAGCAAGGCAAGAATTTTATGCAGAGGTAGAGGAGGAAAGGAGGCAGAGTCAGAGAGATGCCATGTTGCTGCCAGAAGAGACAGAATCTAGCTGCCACTCAGAACTTTACAGATAATCCACAAACCTTAAGGTAAAATACAAATAATAGAAATAGGTTAATAAAAGATGTAAGCGCTAGTAAGAAATATGCTTAAGCTATTGGCCAAACAGTATTGCAATTAATAAAGTTTCTGTGGGATTATTTTGCGTCTGGGCAGTAGGGAATGAACGAGCAGCCTCTGACTACAAATGGCAAAGTTCATGGATGCTTCCACCTTTCAGTTCTGCCCATTCATATCCTTTTGGAACACAATATATGGATATATGTATAGGCGTGCCAGGTTTTACCACTGTAATTTTATGCCTAGTACTTGACAGTTTCTGATGTATTTGGCAGCTACGTTTATTAGAGTTATGTCCTAGCTTAAGACTGCCCTACTTTTCAGTATAATGGTTTAAAACAATATTATATTTGGAAGCAAGAGCTAGAAGCTTTGCTTTGAAGGTGTGTATGTATACTCAACTCACTGCTGTATGTAGGTGGCATATTTGCAGGGTATAATGGATATAGGTTACAGCCTCCTTGTTATATCACTTCTTTGTGTGACTACTATTTTTAATGCTTTTCCTCATTGTGTAAACTTATTTTTTTATAGAACAGAGATGAAATTTTCTTCACTTATTTATATAGATCTTATCACATCAAAACAGACTGAGAGATGATTTGTGTAGTGCTAGACAGAAACAGAACCTTGAAAGCTGGTAATGTTGCTTACTCTTTGCTTTTTGATGTTAATTCAAATGACTGTCATTGCTTATCACATTGTCTTTGAAATCAGTTACTTTGATCTGTGAATTACTTTTAACTTTAATGATTTCTAAAAACCTCTCTTCTTTGGTCAGACACACATTTAACAAGGCACATACTGTCCATATTTAAACAGTATGGTAGTTTTCATTATACATAGAAATCCTCCCTATCATTTATCACTATCTCATTTTCATGCAATTTTTATGCATATAAGTCCGCATCTGCAACTACACACTTCAGATCATTTGTGGAAAATTGTTATAGCTAAATAATCTTTGATTTAATCAGTAATTATTATGAATTTAGATATCTACTGCAGCAATGGTCATTCATTTTATCATATTCTTTTAAACTTGTATTCATATACTTTTGTGGAATACTTCATAACATTAGCTCCACAAACATACCTGTCTTAATATTAAAAGCCTTTCGTTACTCTCTTCTACTCTGTCCTTTTTATACATATTTTTTATTTGCTCAGTAGGATTTATGGTCTAGTTCCTCTTTTTTTTGTCATGTGGCTTCAGTGCATGTTATTTTAATTCTAATAGTTCATGATCTAAAACATCTATAACTAGAGTTTATAATGACTTTCTAATACTAAATGTTTTTATTTATTCCATTTGGAAGATGTATTAGAAGTCATAATTAGTATTCTTTGCTAACAAGAAAACTGATATATGATTCCTACCCATGTGGTTCATCCTCTGAGAAGCAATATGTGACAGACAGATCATAACAATGTACATTGACTCAGGACAATTTTTATTTTGAAGTTATCCAGCATATCATCCAAGTATGGGGTTTACATTGACATTAGATTGGTTCAATGTCTATAGTTCAATAGGGCTACTGTTTTAGAGGATGTAAAACATCTATAACTTGATTCTATATTCAAGTGTATATATTCTATATACACATATTTTATAATTTCTCGTTCTTGTTTCATAGCAATTAAACTCATTAACAAATAGACATGTTCACTTCTGTGTGATTGCTCAATCTGTCATACAGTTTAATTTTAGAAGAATGTTTATTGCTACTGCTATACTGTCTCTTCAATCTAAACAAATTCTGTATAACTGGCAAGTGTTTCACACCGCATATAAAATACACATGAGAGTGTCTTTTTAATGTATGATTCCTTGGAGAAGCTTAGTCTCTCAAATACATATTGACATATATGGCACTAAAACTGGTGGCATCTAAATGCATCATGTCAGATTTTTGGTGATGCCCTCTTGACTATGAATAATGCAATAAAGACACACTCATACTTACAGCCACTACTTATTTCATATTATCCTAAACTCTCTGACTGCTCTGTAGTCACTAGTCACCTCTTCCACACGGTTGTTTCCTAGGAGGGTGAGGCAGTACATGACATTACTTCGGTACAAGGATCTGGCTACACTACCGATATTCCTGTGTTTTAATTACTTTTGTGTACCATTTGGTAAAACTTTCAGGAATGCAGGTAAACCAATTCAACTATGTTATATAGATTATATGGGTCATTGTATATTCATTTTTAATTTTATTTTTAAAAAAATGACATCTTGGAAAAGCTCAAATACCATTGAATTATTTGGTAGTTCTAAACATTCACAAAGGCATGATTCTCTTTAGAATAACTAATAAAAGGTTTCTGAGGATTTTTTCAGTAAAATGTTATCTAAGCCCTAGTATAACTCTGTGTAGGTTTACATACAGGCGTTATAACAAATCAGGTTGTGTTATTTGGCCTCTTTTTAGCTTCCACATATTGTTTTTCCAGTTTTGAGAAGACAGAAACAGGAAACAAAACCAACCATCTTACTGTGGGTGAAGTTGTCTTCATGGCAAAGTGGCTTGGGCTTGGTTTCTTGGTAGGATGCCAAAGCACTTTCAGTTTTAGTATTTTATAAAGGTAAAATTATTATTATTATTGCTTGGGAAATAGACTACCAATAAAAAAGATGAAGGAAAAAGGAGAGGAGACCTCGTGATCTAGAGATGAATACTAAGAAAGACTGAAGTAATGCAATAAGTATTCTCTTGTATGGTTGACACTTATTTTGGCATTGATCCTTTTACAGTGGTTATTTGGTATTATCTTTTTATTTCACTAACATGCATGCATTTCATTGAATTGTAAGGTTATGTTTAGTGTTTTGCATTGGTTTTGAAGAGTATAACTATTTGTTATTAGTTGTTATTTCACCAACACATTAACTGTATCATCTTTTAAAGTTGTTAGATTTTCTGCCATATTTTGGAGTGATTTATAATTAAAAATGTGTCAAATTTGGGATTATGCTTATTAGTTTTTTATTTTAGACCTAGTTATGTTATAGCAATATAAATCCACCTGTTGAAATTTAGATATGTTCTCCCTGAAACCTTTTAAAAATTGAGTTTCTTGAAACATTTTTTGTTAGTCAATGTTAATAATTTGAATATAGCCATGCAAAAAATCATAGCCTAACTTGCTCTAGACTGATGAACAAATGAATGTAGTTTGACAGTTTAATGAAGATTTTAAGATATATTCTTCACATTCAGGTGACTCCAATTTTACTCTCAACATAGAATCATGATCTGAGTAATTCCCCAATGCATTCAAGTTGTTGCTTAGTTCGAATCATGGATTTTCTTCCTGATGATGATACAAAAACAGAAACATTAGCTGCTATTTGTTCTCAATCTTTATACACAGCGTTTTGAAGAGCATGTAATGAGAATGAGCTGAAATTATTCATTTGAAACACGGTGTTCTAATTTTCTTTCTTTTTTGTCAACCTCAAAAGCACTTTTTTGACCAATTTTATAGAAGAGGCAGGATATTCAAAGATCCTACTTCAAACAATGAAGTCACAAATATTTTAAAAGGTATGGGATTTTACAACCTCTAGCAAAAAACAGTTGCATCCAGTTTCTTAGGTTCATATCTCAACTTCCTTTAATTTTCTTTTCTTGATTATTGATTTCACTCATATAGTAGATACACCGATTGCCCAGATTATTTCCTTGAGTATGAGGGACAACAAAAAGAAGCTCCCTAAGAAATCCCTTACCATTTCATGTGGAACAAAGAAGCTACTGCTGTCACTACCTCAGACTTCCAAGTCTAATTCTTGAACCATATTTAAGTTAAAGAGAAGGAGTGGGAATAGAAAACACTCCCTTCAAGTTTTTTTTTTCAGTTTTCTAGCACAGTGCCATACTTAAATTATAGGGTAACTCATAAAATCTTCTGACTAAAACTCTGACTCCCTTCCCCCCATATTATAGCCCTAGTGATTGAGGGATGGTGAGACCCCTTCCTTGTGCTGGAGGTACAAAGGGAAACAGCACTTAAGAACACCATCACATCAGCTCTGTAATATTCCCTTCACCTTTATCAGAGGGTTCTGTCTCTCAATCACCAAAGACATGACTGTTCTAAGTTTCTTAATGGTATATGCTTTATACAGATTTATAAAACACACATTTTTTAGATCCAAAATTGTTACCATAGACTTTACATTCATTGGCAAAAAAAAAAAAAAAAAAAAAAATCCATAAATCTTTAACCAAGAAACAACCTTGCAGGGCATAACTCTGAAATTAGAATCATTACAAACTCTGTCTATATGACTGAAATTAAGAAAAGAAACACAGTTCATGTATTAGGATTGAAACCTAGTGCCATTGTCCTTGGCTTCTCATCAGTTTTCGTTGACCGCCATGCTCAGAGAGTCCGGAATCAACCTGGCTTTGTGGGAGCTTAGCCTGTTTAGAAGCTCACCTTCCTGGACGTAGATAGAAGACCTTCGTCTTCCCGCAGGGCAGAGAATTTGGACTGCTCTTCAGTATCGAGAGGGAGGGGGAATGGTGTGGGGGGAGGAGAAGAGGAGTGGGGATAGGGGGAGGGGAGTGGGGGGAGGGGGCAATATTTGGGAGGAGGGGAGGGAAATGGGAAACGGGGAGCAGGTGGAAATTTTAATTAAAAAAGAATAAAAAAAAAAAAAAAAAAAAAAAAATGAAAGTTGATGACGTGTAGAAACTGGAAAAAAAAAAAAAAAAAAAAAAAAAAAAAAAAAAGAAGGGAAAAAATAAAAAAAGAAATTGGTCAACAAAAGAATAATCCAATAAAAAATATGGAGTACAGACCTAAACATAGAACTCTCAACAAGGAATCTAAAATGGCTGAAAGACACTTAAGGAAATGTTGAACATCATCCTTAGTAATCAGAGAAATGCAAATCAAAACAACTCTGAGATACCATTTTACACCTGTAAGAATAGCCAAGATTAAAAACACTGATGACAACTTATGCTTGAGAGGTTGTGGGGAAAAGGGAACACTTCTGCATTGCTGGTGGGAATGAATGCAAGCTGGTATAGCGCCTTTGGATGTAAGTGTGGCGATTTCTCAGAAAATTAGGAAACAACCTTCCTCAAGACCCAGCAATACCACTTTAAAAAAAAAAAAAGAAAAGAAACACAGGGTCTTAGACTGCAAAAAGTATTTTCTCTAATTTTGGCAGATGTACGTTGTTCTTTAAAATATAGCTGATCAATTAACTGAACAGAGTTGCATCAGTTTCTCCATACATTTTTCATTGTTGGTTGGAAAGCTCAGTAACCTGAAAAACATTCTTTCTTTTCTTTTTTTAAGTTATAAACTAATTGGCTCATTAGCTCAGGCTACGTATTAGCTCTTATAATGTATATTAATCCATTATTCTTATCTATGTTAACCGCATGGCTCAGTACCTTTTTCAGCGGGGCAGGTCACATCCTGCTTCTTTGGTGATCTGGGCAGGAGTGGGAGGAATGGGCTTCCTTCTTCCCAGAATTCTCCTGGAAAAACATTACTTCAACAAGGATTTACTAGAGACTTTTAATAAAGAAACTAATGTCTAGCTTTGATTTTTCCTTTATTGTTCTGTTTTCCTTATTGAATTTGACTTATGTGAAAGCATTAGGGTCTGAGTTTAATCCCACAAATATATACATATAAAGCCAAGAATCAAATCACATACTGGTAATTCCATCACCTGATGGAGGTAGGGTGGGCATAAGAAGATTCCTGTGGCTTGTCTACTGACTATCTTAATTGTATCAATGATTTTTCCATTCATTGAGAGATACAGTCCAGTGTTGAGAGTGTGTCTCCTTCATATGACATGGGAATCACACTCATGAAATATCACCAATAAGGGTGTATCAGTTAGGGTTATTATTGCTGTGATGAAATACTATGAACAAATGCAACATGGGGAGGATAGGCTTTATTTGGCTTACCCTTCCACATCAGTGTTCATCTTTGGATGAAGTTATGATGGCAACTAAAACAGGGCAGGAACTTGGAAGCAAGAGCTGAGGAAGTAGAGGCCATGGAGGAGTGTTGCTTACAGGCTTGACCTTCATGGCTTGCCCAGCCTCCTTTATTATAAAACCCAGGACCACCATCAAGAGGTAGCACAACCCACAAGGCCTCCATCCAAAAGTCACTAAATAAGAAAATGCCTTATAGGCTTGGCTACAGCCTGATCATTTGGAGATATTTTCTCAACCGAGGCCTCCACCTGTCTAATGACTGACTATACCTCATGTAAAGTTGACATAAAACTAGTCAGCAAAAGGCTGTTTAAGCAAGACGTGAATAATGACAACACCAGTTTCTGTGCCAGCATTATGGAGGGCATCTCATGAGGCCCTTGCTAGATAAAGAACTACCTGGATTTAAGAACTACTGATAAAGAGAGTTAATTTTCCCAGGTATGAGTCCCTATTTGATTATGCAATACCATGTGGTCAACCCTAAATAATATATGTACAAATAAAACTAGTAGGATTATTATTCCTATATTTATACAGTATGTATCAATCATCTATCTAATTTATCTATCTGTAATAAGGAATTATGAAATTTGTAAGAGAGTGAGTATACATGGTAAGAAGTGATGTAGCTAAATTTTTATTAGAAATAACTTTTCCAGGCACTGTGATATTGGATGACAAATAATGAAATTTGTAAGTAGTCTTTACATAGTATGACAATGTAGTAATTAAAACTCATATATATTAGAACCTTGTCTAACTTTTTACTTTATATTGTATTCCAAAATATTCTTTTTCTCTAGCTCTCTCTCTCTCTCTCTCTCTCTCTCTCTCTCTTTCTCTCTCTCTCTCTCTCTCTGTGTATGTGTATGTGTGTGTGAGACTGTGTACACATGTGTGTGTGTGCAAAATTGCAATGAGAACACAGAGGTCTCAAACTCTTTTTTTTTGCAATACTCACTCTTATGTTTCATTTTATACAATACAATTAACTCTGCCTATTTGTCAAAATGAATAAAATAACTGTGCTTAATGAAATTACAGGACTTTGCTTGCATATCAAACTTTTTCTTCTATGAACATCCTTTTTATATTCAAAATTTTATGCATCATAGGTCTTTGTATTTACATTGTTGTCTTCCTATATCCTCCTTGTCTATTAAAGTTTTTGGTCTTTCCTTGTTCTCCATTAACTAATACTTTCAAAGACGACAATTTATAGTAAAGGGAAACTCACTGAGAAAACCACGGTTCTACTGTTAGACAGGACATATTTGAGATGCATCTGGGGTATTGTCTATTGTTAGAAGTTATAAATAATAAAAACAATATTTAGAAAACTGAAGCATGTCAAAAGGCCCCAACTATTCCAAAGTCAACATTGAAATGATCTGATCAACAAAGTAGATGGGTGGAATTGAGCTATAAAGTCCAAATAAAGTAGATAGCCTTATAAATTCTCATAAAACTTAGTGGATGACAGTGAATAACTTTCAAAAGGAGATGCATTTCATTTTCAAAATACTTGTAAATATTAAGTATAGAAATGATAGATTATATGTCATAATAAAATTTCTATGTAGAATACCAATTCAATACTGTCTGCTAAAATATAGCTTATTTTAGATATAGCTTTTTCTTAGATATGTAAACAATCTACACAGTCTTCTTTTAATTAATCAAATTTAATTCATGCCATATAATTATAAAGATAGTATTAAGATTACTTTCTTTAATATGGAAAATATGTAGGCTAAAGAAATATATGTTCAGTTAGATTATAAGTTAAAACTTTTTGAATTTTATATATTAATATGCAGTTTTTATTTGAATAACTATATGTTTTGAATGTTTATATTCTACACAAGTTTAATTAATAATATACATGCCAATTTACTCTTACATTTTAGGGTTTTTTTCTTCAACCATTTCACACACTAAGTAATATTGCATTTTTTTTAAAGTATCAACTTTATTTCAGGGTTCTGCTCTAAAGACAATGCATGTAAAGTTCTAAAATTCCTTCTATATCATAAATAATATTGTAATAAGCATCTTTGTATGTGATCCTTTCCTTATATATTATTTGGCTATAATAAATTTACAGGAGTACTAATATATCAAATAATAAATTCATCTCAGTTATTTTTTATGTAAGCAAACATCACTTTCCACTCTAAACTGTGTGTAATTAATAAATTTAGCATTTTGTTTAATTTTTAAGAAAATGTCATTTAAGTAAGTGTCAGGTATTTTACATAATCCTGGGTTGGCTCATCTTTATTTAAATTATTCACTAGATTCCTAAACATCTTGGGCTTTTAACATGTTACAATATTGATTTCAATAATTCTGCCCCAGAGATCAATGCCACTGTCAATTATTGTTTTTTCTTATGTATAGTTACTAATATTGGATATATTATTATGTTTAACATCTTTGCTTTTTATGTGATTAATTTAGGAAGTGTTTGATATATTTTGTAAGACTGACCATACGATACTAAAAATGAAAATAT
The DNA here is from genome assembly GCF_950005125.1 of Chionomys nivalis. NCBI lineage: Eukaryota > Metazoa > Chordata > Mammalia > Rodentia > Cricetidae > Chionomys > Chionomys nivalis. The sequence continues at coordinate 25,649,432 of NC_080105.1, forward strand.
TCTGACAATGTTATGTTTATAACTTAGCCCATGATTTCATCCCATCACTCATCAAAATCAGCAGACACTTCTACTCAGTAAATATGATTTCAAAATTGAGACTTACTTTTCAAATCCTTTTTGTTCAATTGGTTTACTTTCAGTAACTAAGTTAGGTAAATATTATTCAAAATCAAATATAATGAGTTATTTATGTACTTTGAGAAACTTACAAAGGTTTGAATTATTTTTTAGTAACTGTAGCATTTGATAATTTCATCAGCAAAAGTCAACTCACTCCAATGTGAGTATGTAATATTTAGACTTTGAAATATGGGGGAGGGGGGTCTCTGTGAGCGATACTGTTTCTTTGTGACCTGAAGAAATGTAACTTAAAGTGTCCACTCTGTAATTCCATGATGATTTCCATAATTAACGGAATTCGGATTTATATTTTAATAACAAAATACAGACTGTTACCCAGTCTACTATGATCCTTGCTATGAAGCAAAACTATTTTAAGATTAAAATCTTCACCTGAAGAGGCTAGAAGTTACATTAAGTTCTCTCACCAATTGCAAGAAAACGCAAAATTCAAGATGGAATGCACATTTAATTATGTCAATTTCTTTAATCAGCAAAATTTGAAAAGCTATACATCTGTTGGCTTAAAGCATGTTTGCCAAGCTCTTCAGTTCTTTTAAATTTTGTGTGCTTGAAGAAAAATAAAATCTGTGTTTGCTATCCTGACTTTGAGATTCTAACAGGACTGAACACAAGTTCATTTTCCACAAGTTCAGTGTGCTATTTTGCTCAGTTAACTTCTTATGAACTTCCAATTTTGAAATTTAGATTCCAAAGAGTGACAATAAATCTTGATGCTAATCACATAGATTCTTTTTTTAATTTGCTTTCTAAAAAATCATGCTTGATGAAAAATTGTAGTTGCTGTATTAAAGACTTCATCAAATCTGCAAATTTTGAAAATGTCATGACCTCTTCCCTCAACTGTTCACAGTCCAGTTTCAGTAATAAGAAAATAATAAAAGCCTTGACAAATACACGGGGAAAATTAAGGAACAAGGGTCCTACCTCTTTGATGAAATGGAAGAGGAGAGCCTGCATTCCTGGAGTAATTCTGGGAGTGCGTAGATTTCTGTTTTAGTAGTCTGTCTGCTTCGATAACTATGGCGGTTTCTCCTAATTGTAAGAAGATGCAAGAAAATGCAAATAGAGCATAATGAATAATATGATGGAAATTAATGGGCAAATGGATTAGTCTGGGGTGGCATATAACTAATATTGTAGCGAATGCTGCTACATCTTACTATAGCAGAGGTACTTATAGTGATATTTTATTTATATTTTAATACATAAAGCTTGCCTGGAGATCAGAGTGCAGAGCTAAGCTACTAGAGGCCAAAGTGCGGTGATACACACCTTTAATCCAAGGCTATATAAGAGTGCATCTGTCTAAAAGAGAAATAGAACTCACACAAAGGTGCTCCCAGCACTCGGGAGTCACACACCTTTAACCCCAGAATGAGGAAGGTGGAGATAGGAGTGACATGGCTGGACAGGAGGACACACAAGTTCATTGCAGTCAGGTTTGGTTGAGAGCATTGCAGTCTGCAGCCACACTGAGGATAGGATTGTCCCTTTGCTTGTTGGAATCTTGATAGAGGTAAGAACTCTCTAGTGTCTCGGTTGCTTTGCTTTTCTGATCTTCAGCTCGAACCCAAATATCTGTCTCTGGGTTTATATTATTCGTGCTACAGGTAGTTTTCTGCACACTTATCAAAGTTTTGTTCTTATAATAACTCGATGAGATAGTAAATTTTTCATTTTGTGAGTGAATAATTTTAGCTCTTTGAACTAGATCTTGATTCTAGCATATACATTCACCCCACTGCCATTCAGAAGGAGAAATATAAATGAAATTAAGTTGAAAAATGATACAGAATATGTTCTGGATAATATTTCTATTCCCCTTTGTGTTGTTCTCAAATTTGGAGGAGTACATTTTAGCTTTTTTTTTCCAGTCTAAGTATTGGTTTAATGATGTTAATTTTGCATGGTAACTTTATTTTCTACCTAGTAATTGTAAATAAATGCCCAAGAAAGTGTTTTCCTGTCTCTATATTTTAAAGCATTTTTTGGCATCAGAACCATACACAGTGCAGTATAACACCACACAAAGTCAAACTCAGTATGTTTTAGTGGGTATTGTACTCTATGTCAGAACGGCATAGAAGGAATTAATTCTTCAAAGGATATACAGGATCATCCAACTCCCTTGCGTAAATACGGCATAGTGAATTAAAATAGAACAACACTATTTGGCTATACTAAATAATGATATCATTTTAGAGATTTCTAATTGGAACATAAAGCACGAAATTCCATGTTAATGGATGGCACACAGTGCTTCAGTACATTGTGCATATGCATACTGTTTAAAACTTATGTCCCTTTAAATATATCAATTTCCTCAAACATTCATTATTTAAGAACAAACATTCCTTTTTAAAAACATATTGATTTTTATTGAGTGCTACATTTTTCTCTGCTCTATTCCCTGCCTCTCCCCTCCCCTTCAGCCCTCTCCCAAGGTCCCCATGCTCCCAATTTACTCAGCAGAATTTGTCTTTTTCTACTTCCTATGTAGATTACATCTATGTATGTCTCTCTTAGGGTCCTCATTGTTGTCTAGGTTCTCTGGGATTGTGATTTGTAGGCTGGTTTCCTTTGCTTTATGCTTAAAAACCACTTATAAGATTAAACTTTCAAAGCCTCCCTTTTAGCTTCTGTATTAAACCTATTGTGCCCTGCACACTAGAGATTCCTGTTCTTACTCTAACACAGTATTTGTCCATCTAACTGTCCTCATCCCTTCCATACTCATTCTTTTAGCCACAGGTAGCTACTATTCCACTTAAACCTTGAATATTGTTTTTTGTTTTGATTCTGCCAGATTCTATTCTATTCTATTCTATTCTATTCTATTCTATTCTATTCTATTCTATTCTATTCTATTCTATTCTATTCTATTCTATTCTGGTCCAGATTTATTTAACACAATGATGTCCGGTTCAATTTAAGTTGTTGAAAATGAAAGCATTTTTACAAATGATATTCTGTGACATATCTGAATATGTCTGGCCCGTTTCCCTTTGGTATGAATGGCCACAAGAAACTATAAATAATACTGTAGAGTCTAAAAGAAACCATAGAATAAAAGCTGAAATATTTTTCAGAGTTCACACATTTGTTTGAACAATACCCAGCTTAACCTTCAAATAAGTTATGAATATGATAAAAAGAAAAAATGTCACCATCAATATTCAGTGTAAAAACAAAATTATCCAAACCAAATGTCTTTTGTGTATTGCAAAGTTTTATAGAAATGAAATAATGCCTAGAAAAAATTATGAAATAAAAGTATTCAGCTAAATTTTTTTGAATGCATCTATTTAGTAAGGGGGCAGAAATATATTCATTTTTATAATTTATTTTTAATTTATCCCTTCCCTTAGCATCTTTCATTCTCTTTCACATACCTCTCCTTGCTTTCCTATCAAATTACGGTCTCCTTTTCTTGAATAATTACTATAAGTGAAAGAACTCAGAAAATACATTTATAAAACAACATACACATGGAAAAAATGGATCTGAGAAAAAGTATTCCCATTTTGCAACTTAAAAAGTACTGAGCAATATGTGAACTTATAATGAATGCTAAATATGTTTTATAAAACATCTTAGTAAATTTAAAATTAAGTTCTACATCTCAGAATCAATGAAAAGTTAACTTGAACCAAGCATATTATATTGAGATAACACACAAACAAAATTACTTATAAAATGTTTAAAAGTAGAGATTAGAGAATAGTTCATTAAGTAATAAAGTAAAACTGGGTTGATAACAGTTCTTTCATGCAGAATTAAGTTCCTGGGAAGGAAACTGAATAAATGCATGAAAGTGGCTCGTATGACTATGTCTGAAGTCAATCCTTAGTGAAGAGAAGTAAGTGGTTATGAATTTTAAAACTTATAAGAGGGAATCACAGCAAAGAGAAAGGACATACTGACTTTTAACTTGAAAAAAGTCAATTAAAATATAGAAAAATATAGCATAATATTCACTTAATGTGAAGCAAACCCAGGAGTTACTCATTTTGATAGGTTAACCAATGTTAGTAAAAGTTAAGATTTCTATAACCTTGTCACTATGTCTTCTTTCTCCCATTTTTTTTTTCCTTAGTAACAGAACTCCGACTGTTTATTTTTCTGTTAAGAAGTTGTCCTAGCTGGGGTTGTCCTTGTGGATTTCGGGAATTTCCACACTGCCTAGTTTCTCCCTAAATCCATGATGGATCTCTCTAGTAAGATAAATGAGGGGAGCAGAGGAAAATGTATAGGTCCGTAAAATCAACAAAAAATAATAAAAAATTTTAAAAAAGAAAAAAACAAAAATCTCTTTCCTTGGTCTCCATCTCTGTTCAGCTCTCAACTTGACAATAGTAAAGAGCGTGTCTGAACTTCCCTTCTCCTGTAATCAGATTTATGACTACCCTAGTTGTCAGCACAGGGCCTTCATTTAGTAACTAATCGAAACAGATGCATAGATCCTCACGCTAAGCTGTGGGCCGAGCTCCTGGAGTCAAGTCGAAGAGCTGGAGAAGCGATAATATGAGCAAAGCGGTCAAGATCATGATAGGGTAATTCACAGAAACATCTGACCAGAGCTAGTGGGAGCTCGCTGATTCTGGATTAACAGTTGGGGAGCCAACTTAGGACTGAACTAGGCCCTCTGAATGTGGGTGACAGTTGTGTGGCTTGGGCAGTCTGTGGGGCCACTGGCGGTGGGATGAGGATTTATACCTAGTATATGAACTGACTTTTTGAAACTCATCCCCTCTGAAGGGATACCTTGCTCAGTCTAGATACAGTGGGAAATGCCTTGGTCCTGCTTCAACTTGATGTGACAGACTTTGTGACTCCCCATGTGAGGCCTTACCTTCTCTGAGGAGTAGATGGGGGGTGGGTTGGAAGCCTGAGGAGGGGAGGGAAGGGGAACTGAGGTCAATGTAAAAAAGAAGATTCAAACAGGTAAATAGGTTCTTCCTAGTGAGAGGAACAGAAGGCTATTTACTTACTGTCTGTTTCTTTAAAGGTGGACTTCTGGGGAGAGCCCTGAAATACTTGATCCCAGCAGACATCTCATGCTTTTTCCCTTCCTTCTTTTGGCTATCTAAATCATATATGGTTAGCTAGAAATTTAGTACTCATCCTCAAAATTGGAAGGTATTCTTTTTTTTATTTTTTATTATTTAATTAAAAATTTCCACCTCCTCCCCTCCTCCCATTTCCCTCCTGCTCGGCCCATCTCCCTTCCCCTCCCTCTCCAGTCCAAAGAGCAGTTGGGGTTCCCTGCCCTGTGGGAAGTCCAAGGTCCTCCCCTCTCCATCCAGGACTAGGAATGTGAGCATCCAAACAGACTAGGTTCCCAAAAAGTCATTACATGCAGTAGGATCAAAACCCAGTGCCATTGTCCTTGGCTTCTCAGTCAGCCCTCCTTGTCAGCCATATTCAGGGAGTCCGGTTTGATCACATGCTCCAACATCCAGCTGACATTGGTGAGCTCCCATTAGATCAGCCCCACCGTCTCAGTGGATGGGTGCACCCCTCGTGGTCCTAACTTCCTTGCTCATGTTCTCCCCCCTTCTGCTCCTCATTTGGACCTTAGGAGCTCAGTCCAGTGTTCCAATGTGGGTCTCTGTCTCTAGCTTCATCCATCGCCAGATGAAGTTTCTATGGTGATATGCAAGATACACTCATAAGTGGATTCTAGCCATAAATAAATGACATTGAGCCTATAATATGAGATCCTAGAGAAGCTAAATAAGAAGGTGATGCCAAAGAAAAACATAAAATTATCCTCCTGATATTGGAAGGAGACAAAATTGCCAGACAAAAATTGGAAACTTGGGGGTAGGGATGGGGTGGGGAGAAGGGGAAATGGCGAGAAAAAAGTGAGAAGGGGAGGATGGGGAGAGCTTGGGGCAATGGGACGATTGGGATGGAGGCAGGGTGGATATAGGAGTAGGGAAGTATATATCTTAATTAAGGGAACCATTTTAGGGTCGGTGAGAGACTTGACTCTAGAGGTGTTCCCAGGTGTCCATGGAGATGTCCCTAGCTGGATCCTTGGGCAGCTGAGGAGAGGGAGCCTGAAATGGCCCTATCCTATAGCCATACTGATGAATATCTTGCATATCACCATAGAAACTTCATCTGGCGATGGAAGGCATTCTTAAACATATTGCTGTGCCATTCGAGTGTTAGTGTAGTAGAAAGAAATTGGGGTGCTGACAGGGCAGGAATGCCACCGGGGACCTGCTTTAGTCATTGGGAGAGTTCTTTATAAGGAGGAAGAAAAGAAGCCTCATCCCGCTCAGTTCTTCACCATTTGTAATTTTGTTTAGCACAATCACACATCATTTCTAACCAAAATAGAGAAAAAATGTTCGCTCAAAAACTTCTTAAATATTCAATTTCTGATATTAAACTGTAATTATATACTTTTTCCATCCACCAATCTCACCCACAGACCCAATTTTGCTCTCCCGTATTCTATCCCACAGAAACTAAATTTTTTCATTCAAGTAATCATATGAAATTTCTAAAAGACTCAATAAATACTTGTTCTTCATAATTTTCTACAGAGTGAAAGATTTACAGAGTAAAACCCTGAGAATTATTTAGAGACTAATATACATACTTAACCAAGACTTCAAAATTGCACTATTTTTAATGAAAAGTATAGAAAAGTGAAAAACAATATATAAATAATACTTGCGTTAAACAACATTAACTTTCAGATTCCAGGTTTACCCTATTTTAACTTATATTTAAGCAGTGGATTTGACTGGTCAGGGCACTTTTTGTTCATAAGATACCACATTCTAATAGTATCATATTTGAGGTTAGGACATCAGTGTAGAATCTGGTGAATACAGGACTTAGATTATAGTAAATCTAACTCATACATAATATTGATACAATTTAAATAAACATGAAAAATTTTGCATATTAATCAAAACAATTTGTAGGAGAAGACATTATAATTGTGTTTTGTAAGAAAAAAATAGACATTTTTTTCTATTTACATAATTTTTTAACCTTTTTTCAGTTTTCCTGTATATTTTTTAAGACTATAGACCTCTAGAGATATGACTTCTTGTACAAAATATGAAACTATACAGTACCTAACTATGTTTGATAAAAATGTTACACAAATCTGATTTTGTAATATTTGGGGAAATTTAATCTTTAGAAGTTACTTTATTTTTTAAACCTATGGTATTAAATGCGTGTTTTCAGACTCAGTAAAAGATTGTTTTCTGTTTTTTGATGTAAATAGTTAAGAGAGAGCAAACTCTGGTTTTGTACATAATTTGCTCTTGAACTGAGAAAGATGTTTCATGTGAGACTTAAAATTTTGCTTTCCTATATACAAAAGGTATCTGTGATTAAGAGTAATTTATAAATAAAAGGAGTCAGACGAAGGAAAACAACCTAAGTCAAAAGGCAAATGAATTTGGCCTCTTCCTGCCTATTTCCAATCTACACTTTTATAAGAGTGCACTATGAATGATGTATTTTATTTCCTAGATTTCTTTTCTATAAATGTCATGGAAATTATTCCAATATGGAAAAGTTCCATAGGAAAAATGCAATTGAGTATTTTTGGTATGTCAGCAAATGTATTTGAGCTTGATAGCTATGCATTCCTTAAAGGTCTACTTATTTACAAGTCCTGAAGTTATAAAATGTTATCCTCTTTGCCAATTCTTACAGACCAAACTTGCCACTTTTAGTTGCATTTATTCTCCTGATGAGAATTTGGAAAAAGACATTACGACTCATAGGAGAGTTTCTTCAAAGACAGTTTTTTGATTTATGGAATATTTTTCAAACATGTTTAGATATATCCTAAAAGTTTTATATATGCGATTTTCCAATGTGGTCTTACTTTTCTTCTAAAATGAAAAAAATTATATGCAGAAAAATCAATAAAAATGGAACAAAAACTCTAAGTAGCAATAGAAAGAAAAACTACAATAAAAATTTCTATCAACACACATTGAAATATTATCAATACAAGTTAATACATTTTCCCATATATTTTTGAAATGTAGACATCTCTCCTATTTTGGCCTTCAGCATATAAGCATTTATTTGGTCAAAAGGGCAGCACAGCAGAATTCTTAAAAAAAAAAAAAACAGTGAGTTCAAAATATGAGGTTATAATTTCAGAAAGCTAAAAAAAGGATTTGGAAAAGTATAGAATGAAGCATTTCTCTTCATGCAAAGAAAAGCAAGCAAGTGAAACTATAGAAGATGGTGGGTCAGAAAAAGAATTGGGTGGGATTTGAAATTATGTCTCATTTGTAGGTTTAAATGTGTCTAGAATAAAATACTTGGACTTTGAGAGCTGGGATTATGTGTTATTCCTGTTTTCTGCTATTAGTAGGGAACAGTCAGATCTCTCTTTGAAGGAGTATGTGACATTTTGATTGAATAGGGAACCAAAACAGCCTCAGAGCATTTCCTTAATGTCATGAAAATGCATCTGAGAAATTCATATTGTGCTGCAAAAAGCCTAGAACTGCTTGGTAAATATAGGACTTAGAAAGGTCATAAGGTTGGAACTCAAGACAATACTGTGTGAAAATACAGATGACATTGAAGTATACACAGGACAATGTAAGTCTCAAGGAATACCACTATAGTCCTATAAAATCTAGCTCATCTCTGCAGTGAAATTTTACTAATTAGAAAAATCTGAACAGACTCCTAAATCTCTAGATCACCTTCAATTAAACACAAGGGATAAACCTCCTAGGCATCTCTTTGAAGGCTGCTCAACATTTGTCACTGGCAACTAACTGAAGGCATAATTTGCCAATGTACAGGTAAGTGATGTTTTGAGAAACCCATAGTTCTGAATTTTCTTAAGTTCGCCCAACATTTCCTGCATTTATATATCTTAACAATATGCAATTATTAGGATAGACTCAAGCAACATAAAAATACGACATAATGTGCTGAAATTTTAAAGAAAAAACAATTCTATATCAAAGCAAGCCAAGGAGTTTTATAGCATAAAGTATTTCCAAATAATGGAAGCGCTCAATACATATTTCAAAGTATCACTGCAGTAAATTTTTGAATATATATGTGAATATGATGAGCAACATGAAATTCATTCTAAAAGTATACCCCATAGGAGCTCATGATCCTTTTCTCAGTTGGTAGTTGATATAAGTAGAAGGGTTTCTCTTTCATTGTGTTCATCCATCCCCAAATCCTCTTCATTAAAGTTCTTTGGCGTTCCTCCACAGCTGTCCAGTTTGTCATCTATTCTACACCTATAAATACTCTTGAAACTTCTATTGCATACACACAGTGTGCTAAATGTGTGTACACTAATAATTTAGATACTTATGTACAGCATGAGAAATGTTTTATATAGAGTGTTGTAAAATGTAGTACGTCTGTCTGAAACCGCACTTTTAGTTAAAAAAATAAAGCTGAAGAAAAAATAAGAAAATTTAAAAAGTTAAGGGTAGGAGATAGTTTACCGAGCAAAAGCCTTATGGGTTAAAAATGGAAGTGTGATAAGATTATTAATTTGGGAAATGTCTGTATGTAGAATCTAAGAAAGAGTAAGAATGGGGACTGTCTGAAATTGGTGGCACCTAGGGAGTGAGACGGTCATGTTACAAAAGGCTGGACTAGGAGAAAGGTTACAAACATTGAATGTTAAATATATACCCAAACCAAAGGATATCAATAATTTCAGTCATGATATTAACAGTCTGCATTTAACAAAGAAAGTACATGTGAAAAGCATGGCATGGAGGAACCTGGTGGGAAGTCACAGCAAGACTGCTTGCGGTAAAGAAGTCCATGAAGTTATAAGTGAGTGGTGTCAGTGACCTCAGCTTCCCACGAGTCCACAAAGACACAGGATAACAAACACATCTGCATAGATATTCATTCTCAAATTCTCATCAGTGATAAATGATCATATATTAAGTAGCACTCTTCAGAGAACCTATGCAAGAATTGCCTACATAAGTACTATCTTTTAAAAGCTTCTCTTTCATGATGCTTATTTAGGTTCATAGATTTGAGACACAGTGAAATTTATTCTGCTTCGAACTCTCCTAGGTGTTTACTGAAATGTCAACCAGGTGTCATCTGTTTTACTAATTGAAATGGCAGGACATTTTCTTCAAGCAATAGAAACCACTGTGAGTATGTGGCATGATGAATCCTTAGTGATGTGGAAGAGTGTGTCATGGTGTCAAGAACTCAGTGTCACTGGAGAAGCATACACATCATAAATTCATGGGCAGAAGAACTGTCATATTATCCGCATCAGTACTCAGTGATTATGGGGGCCCGACCTGCAAAATTAAAATATAGGAAGAATGCTGGGTCATTTTGTAGGTGAAATGAAATTAAGTAATTATCCCTTGAAATGAACACAGATTAAATGAAGAGATATAAAGATGAACATATTGTTGAAAAACAGATATGTCTCTAGTTAGATCAGCAATTAGTAAGGGGAAACATTCATGAGAAGCTCAAATGTCACCTCTGCTGTTATAGAAATGCATCATAACTATTATAGTCCCGTATGAACTGTGAATATGCAGCAATGTGTTGATAACTGTTCAACCTCCAAAAAACATAAAAAATCCAAGGGTGGGGTAACACATGCTTAAAATCCCAGCACTGGAAAGGAGGAAACATGAAGCTATATGGAGCTTACAATTCAGAAATTCTAGCGGACTTGGCAAGCATCAGACCAGCAAGCGGCATTGTCTCAAAAAAGAAAGTGGACACTTTCTGTGGCTTGACATCTGAGGTGAACCTATGGCCTGAGTACACATGGGCACAAACATGCACTTAATACCCACACATACATGTGCATGCACACACACACAAAGACACACACACATATAGCAATATATACATTTAAGATGTGCTCTGGACTCATTCAATCATATATTCAGAATAAATGCACAGTCTTTACCATCAATTATACAACTTTCTTTGAACATGACCCAACTATTCAGAAAAAAGGTACAGTTTGAATATAGTTTTATATGCAGAATATACAGGTGTGCTTCAAGCTCCTGCCTTGAGTTTCTGTCTTGACTTCCCTCAATGATGGCCTCTAACCTATGTGCTAAAGTAAGTCTTTTAAGCCCCAAGTTGCTTTTGGTCATGGTGCTTATCACAGCTACAGAAGCAAATTGGAACCATAACCAAGAACCAATTTTGACTTCAGGTTATATTTTAAGGAAATTGATTTTATTGATTTCAAACACTTCAGTAGTAAAACTTGTTTGTTTTGAACATATACGATAGAATCTGCTTCCTGGAAACAGTGGTGTCCTCATAGATTATATCACATCTGAACACCCCCCTCCCCCAAAATATTAGCACATATGGTATAGTGCTTTAGGGTCTTCAAGATCTGGCCCACCTCTGACAGAGGTGTTGAGTCTACCAATTGATTATCTTCACTGTTTGCCTTAAGATTTATTTATTTATATTTTCTGTTTGTGAATGTTTTTCCTGCTTGTATGTATGTGCTCTGTGTGAATATCTGGTGCTCCTGAGTTCCAGAAGAAGCCATTGTATGCCCAGGAACTAGAGTTACTAACAGCTGTGAGCTGCGATGCTTGTGCTGGGAATTAAACCTAGTCCTCTACAAGAGCAAAACATAATTTTAACCACTGAGCCAGCTTTTCTTATCTTCATAAATGGGAACATTACACAATATATCCATACTTATTCCATAAGTGAAGTCTTTCATTTGCTGTGACTGAAAAACCAATCTGTGAGGCATATTTGATAAATCAACCTAGAATCATAGGGAACCAGGGGCCCCCATGCTCTAACTAGTAATCATTATAATATGGTTGTTCCATTTTCTGCCTGGATCCCAGGTTCTCATAGTATTTTTACTTTTATCTTTAAAATTTTATTCTTTCATTGTTTCACAACTACATATATAATGTTTTTTTAATCAAAGCCTCTCACTCAATTATTCTATAACATTCTTTTACATTTCTCATTAAATTTCTTCTTCCTAAGTCTTACCCTCTGTCGGAACACAGTCCATGAATGGAGTCCCATGAAGAGATTTATGAGTTTTTTTGAGCAAACTCCAAAAAACCCAGAATAGTCTTGTGACCTCAGTTTCTTAAAACACATATGCTTTCATGCCCCTCCCAAGGTTAACAGGTAGGAGTGAATTTACTTCTGATTATTTATTAGAACTGGCTATTTGCTTTTTTATATGTCTCTATAGAAAAGCAAGGTTTTGCCGTGTACAGCTTGCCCTCAATAGTGTACTCTTTACTCACATGACTGCTCTAAGTCTCGGAATATTAACTCTCTAATGCTCCAAATAAAGTTTGCTATTGTTTAGAACTCTAGTCGACCTCATGTATCTGCTCCTTTCTCCCAGGTTTCACTGCCTCTAGAGAAGTAAATACTTCTGTTTTCATATCTCTACTTTGCATGTGAGTGTGTGTGTGTGCGTGTGCGTGCGTGCCCACTGTAGGATTTAATTAAGATTGCTTGCATCATGGGTGAGATAATATTTACTTAAATAAGATCGATGTCATTAACACCACTGAAAACTGACACCCCCAACCCGATATCTCTCATTTCTTCTCTGCAGGGAGAAGTGTTAGACTGATAAGCCTCATTCCCCATATGTGGTAGGAGGTTTACTTTCCCGGTCTTGTGCAGATCTTTCAGGACACTGCTCCTACTATGAGTTGATGGATGCACCTGTCACATCATGTCCAGAAGAAACATTTGCCAGCTTTCCTTTCCACTTCCTATGTCTTGCATTCTTTCTTCACAGTCTTCCCCAATGTCACCTAATATAGTGTCAGATTTAGAGCTGGGCAGTTAATGGTCTCTTTCTTTCCAATGCACTAATCAATTATGAAACTCTGTGTTTACCCTCTCTGCTATAGACAGAAACGTCTCAGACCAAGGCTTCAGGTACTGTTTGGCTTGTGTTATACTAGGGGCTACTGTTGCAAAGTTTAACTTTTAAAATGAACATAAAAATAGAAACTTTACTTTTTGTATCGATTTCAAGATTGTTAAGAAAAAAAATTGATGAGTGAGTAGAGGATTAATAGGTGAACTATGAAAGAGAGGTTTATTCCAGGAGAAGGATAATCATTAAGAAATTTATTTCAGGAAAATAGGATGATGTGTTTAGAGTCTAATAAGTATTTCCAATTTGCCATTGGATTCTCTGTATTTATCTATTCTAATTTTCCTGGTTAAACTAAAGAGAAAACTTTGTATGCGTGCATTTCTTTTCTAATTTGAGTTCCCCGTGAGACAATATATTTTTACCACTTTGCTCTTCATTTCATCTCTAATTTAGTATCTTGAATAAAAATGAAAATGTAATAAACATTTTCTAAAGTAGCTGTGTTCTAAGCCATGTGAGCTGCAGAGAAATAGTGCATTCGCTTTATGTTCTGTGAATGTTTGCGTTTTAAAATTTAAAATATCCGATTCACACATTTACTCCCTGAAAACATATCTGTTCCATCCTGAGAAAGGCACATAAGGGCTCCCATGTGTCTTGTGTAAACAAAGTGATTTCAAGTTGTATTTTTCTAGACACATCTGAACTTGTGAGTAATTATAAACATGTGTTAAAAATATCTTTGGAAAAAGTCCTCCTAAGTACTTACAACGTCAACAGCTCTCTGTGCTACACAGAAATACACACATTAGTAAGACACTGCTAGTCAGAACTCATCAAAATGTGTTTTAAGCAGGAGTTCGTACAGCTCTGTGCATAAATTCATAAATATATAACCCAGGATGCCTCTGTTAGACACTACTTACTACATTAACAGAGCTTACTCAGACAATGTAGTGGAAACTTACAATCTCCAAAAGATATTCCCTAACAAAGGTATAGATTTAACCACAAAGAACATTACAGTTTAGAGGAACAGGCACAATTTTAGGGACAGATGGTTTTTTGAATGGTCACAATCTTCTTTTCAGCTCAACTAAGTATCATCTGACATCAAACAAATATTTAGAAATTATCTGTACAAAATTTTATAACCTTGGAATGTATTTTTCAATTGCCTCCAGAATCTGTATTTGTCATATATGCCATATCGTATTTATGACTTTGAAGCACTTTTATTTATTGCAGGAAAAAAACCTCTAAGACTCTACTACAGAATGGGGTGGCATATGCAGGGAGTACTCCTTCAGTTTATAGTGCGGAAGACTTCACAATGATTCTGCTTATCTAGTACATTCTCAAGATGGTTAAAAAAAAGAAAAAGGAACTGAAACTTTAACAGATCTTCAGTCTATTATAAATAGAATTTTAAATCTCCAGATATGCTAAAAGAAGATTGGCACTGGATAGCCTTTGAGGGCTTGATAACTAACTGTGAAATTCCAAGGGCAGCTGCAGCATTGCTCTTGGTGTGTAGATAGCGACCAGTATGTGATGAGCTCTCAGCTGTTCAGTGATGGCTGCTAGCCAGGAGTCATTCACACTTCAATACCCGTGCCATTTACTAGATATTTCTTATAATTAGCATGGTATCCTTCTTTTATTTCTCTTTATAACTCTAACTCTTAAAGTTTAGAATGACATTTTTTTTTCTTTAAAAATCCAAGGGTTTTTTTTTTCTTTAAGAATTGAAGGTAATCTATAATATATATTATAATACATTATAATAATATAAGCTCTCTTTAGGGAAGCATGTGTTAATGAGGATTGGAAAATATGTATAGTGTTGGAATTGAAGATTGGAAATCACTGAAAAGATTTTAAGATAATAACAGGTCATTTGAAAAACAGTCAAGAAAATAACAATCTAGTGAAAATTAAGCCAGGATAAGAGGAAAACATGAGTTGCGATGGCATGTATTACTGCCATCTTCTATTAAGCTCCCTCATACGGGCCCAAAAATTCCTACAACACAGAAACTAAACTAGAGTAATGGGCATGCTAACAGTGTAGATTTGTGTCTTTCTTTTAATCATGATTATCACCAATACGTCTATAAACCCATAGATTGATTAAGTCACTTTCTATTTACCCGAAAACACAAGCTTGAAAATAGAATGATCAATGTCAAGTTTCTGATGATTTTCTCTTTGACTAAAACAGAACTTAAAACTCAACTCCAACTCTTGTACTCCATCAAGATCAAAAAGTGTTCCTAGGCAGACATGACATATTTAGGTCCTCATCTCATTCTATGTTTGCTTTGTCCTGCCAAGCGCCTTCTATTTCACCCTGCTTACTATTGGGAATATAATCCATTTTCTTTTATTTTTTATAGGAAAGAGTTTATTTGTACTTCTCATATCAAAAGGAATATCCATAATGTTACATGCGCCTTGGCATCAGGCTGCCTGGGGTGGGAAGTTGAGAGATTACAACATTAGCTTAAAATGTGAATTGGAGAGAGCAAACTGGAAGTGTGGAAAGCTGTACAATGAGAAAGCCAATGATCCAGTGATGCGCTTCAACTAGGTTCACCTCTTAATGGTTCTATAACCTTCCCAAATAGTACCACCTAAAGGGAACCGAAGAATCAAAAATAAGTCTATAGAGAGTATTTCTTATTCAATCCAACAGTTATGTGCCATTGTACAGATCAAAGTCAATACTTTAGCTAGACTAAGTATTTTACAATTATATTTATCACAAACCATACAATTAATTAGTTATCTTAGGAAATGGTTACTGGTGTATGAACAGAGTAGAAACAGACATATCAGAACAGTGCAAATACTCCCTGGGAACAGTAGAACGCGAACACAAGTACATTATGGTCTTTGCGTTATACATACATCATGAGTGTACTACGCTGCATGCAAACAATGATATATGAGACATGATATATGCACATATGGAACCAAAATATATGGAAATTTTAATAACATTCTCTCATTTTGTGTGAACTTAAAAATGTCATGAAATTGCAGAACTATTAATGCAAAAAATGGTAAAATCCATTCCTGCTCAGGACTTTGGCAATACCAGCATTAACCTCATTACCATTAGTATACAATTGGTATGGGGTGAGTGAACTATATTGACTATTTTTTATATATTATCTCATTTAATCTATACTATTTAGTCCGTAGATAATTATCATGGTTCCTGGTGTTTTCCAAATAAAATTAAACAGAAAGGTGCTAGATAAATTGTCCTAAAAATGGAGGCCAAAATGCCTGTCTAAGTCACACAAAGTTTTTCAAAGCTTTACCTACCTCTGGAAGGTAAAAAGAAGCTGGGTAATCTAAAATGTATTTATAAGTAGTAGATAAGTTGCAAGTGCCAAACTGGCAGGAATGCTGGGTGATGGAGTACCTCCCCCTTCCATTTTTCTTCACTCATTAATGCTAAGCAGGGCAACTGAAGTACTGGAAACTATTCTTAAATAATCAGTGAGATGACTCATTAGAATATCATAGTTTTCTTTTTGGGTATCTGAGAACCATTTGCTTGCCCTCTCCGCCACACATCAGAAAATGCCCATCTATTATTGAGGTATAATATGTGACAACTAAGTAAATTAATGAAGGGAACAGCCTGCAAATTATCATAGCAGTCTAGAGAAATAATTGTTTTACAAACTAAAGACATTGTGGGAAAAAAAAATCCCTCCTTTTCTATGTTTTCTTCTTAGTGTATTTAGAAGAGTGTTCTTGTGCATCCACTTAAGTGAATGTAAATGGAGAGCGTGGACAGCCTTGGCTTGTTCCTGATTCTGGTGGGATTGCTTTAAATTTCTCTCCCATTTAATTTTATGTTGACTATACCTCACTGTAAATTGCCTTTATTACATTTAGGTATCTTTCTTATATTCCCTACTCCTCCATTACTTATACTATGAAAGGGTAGTAATTACTACTGATAAATATGAGTAAAACCAGAAAACATCGAACAATGTAAAATGGTTATATAATAAATTATCACTTCTCATTGGGATTTTCTGTTAAGATCACAATTTCTTTTTGGCTGTGGTATTTTCAGTTCTAATTTTATCTTTTAAATCTCCTTACAATTTAACACTGTGAGTTTTAAATAATGACACTTAAACTTACAGCAATGACTAGATTTTATTAGAAATTATTGAAGAATGGGTTATTAAAAAGCATGATGACTTTGGAGTTTATGTAGATTATGTATTTTAGAGTGTAATGTGACTAAGATTTTGAAATTTTATAATTGACTGCCCTTTAAACAGACATTGTTATTAATACTGCTTTCAGTATACATAGTTCAGTGTCTGAGATTTTGGGTTGGGAGGTTTTCTTTCTGTGGGATTGATGATTAAATTCAGTATTTGTTCTGAAAGCCTAGACAATGATTTTACAACTCCACAGATACATATTTTTGATAAATAACTATTTGTTGAATTGTTCTCATAGCAAGATTCTTCTTGCTATCATACAAAATTCATTTCAATATGGCCACATAATGCTTTGTTCTTCTCTGTAAGATGAATTTATAGCAATCACAGAGAGTAATTTTGACAGGATTTCACAAAGCCTCTGTAAATACGGACCAAGAAGAATCATGCATAATATCAGCCCAACAGAAGAATGAAGCCAAGGAACTGAATGTGGAAATTTTTGTTTGAAGATTAGATTCAGTTGGTAAATCTCATTAATAAATTCAACAAATGAATATTGGGGTACTGATTCTAAAACATGAGCTTAAAAATTGTGTGAGTAGAAAACAAAAAGAATAGCCATAATAGTTGTTTGTGCCATTAAGACTTTGTTTTCAACTAGAAAGAGAACTAGGTTTCTGAATATTTGTAAACCATAAGACATATTCTGGACTTATACCTTGTGCTACATTACTTGCTTTCATTCATTTCCTGTGAAGCCAGTTTCCTTTGTGTTTACTGAAAGATATTCAGAATCTTCCATTATATTTTTATAGAAGATTTCTATCTACCATTTGTCTTAGTTATTTTTCTATTTCTGTGAAGATGCACCATGATCAAGGCAACATATAAAATAAGGCACTTAATTTGGTGTCACAGTTTCAGTGCCCATGGTCATCATTGTGGGAACCAGGTGACAGACAAGCAATCACTGAGATGTAGCCTCTGTTCCACAAGCAGAGAGAGAGAGAGAGAGAGAGAGAGAGAGAGAGAGAGAGAGAGAGAGAGAGAGAGAGAATTCAGAATAGTGGAGCTTTTGGAACTTCAAAGTTCACTCTCAGTGACACACCTTATCCAACAAGGCTACACCCAAAGAGTTCCAAAATCTTGGAACCGATTATTCACACATATGAACCAAAGGGAGCTACAAGTGGTATAAATAAATATGGTCCCCATATGGTCATATAGTTGAATGCTTAATCATCAGGGAGTAGAACTCTATGATAGAATGACGATTAGGATATTTGGCCTTGTTGGAGGAAGTATGGTATTGGGGGAAGGCTTTGAGATTTCAAAAGCCTATTCCAGGCCCAGTCTCATTCTCTGTCCACAGATCTGTAGAACACCCAGCTACTTCTCCAACACAATGCCTACCTGTGTGCTGACATTCTTCCAGCCATGATGATAATGGGCTAACGTCTGAAATTAATTGCTTTCCTTTATGAGTTATAAAGCCCCCAATTCATTGCTTTCTATCATAAGAGTTGCCTTTGTTATGGTGTGTCTTCACAACAATACAACAATGAGTAAGATGGGCCATTCTCCTTCAAACCACCACAGAATTCATTTAGGTTCCCCTCTCAACTTTCCTGTTTCATTTAAGATTCTATATTCCTTGGTGACTGAACTCTCTTTTACTTCCAAGAAATCTTTCATTTCGACTTTTAATTTAGATTTCTTTCATCTATGAGATATTTTTATCTTGCAAGAATTTCTATATGGATCTTCTAATTTCATTTAGGTAAGAGGTGTATTGTCTATATAATTAACCTAAACAAAAGTCAGTAGCCAAAGTATTCAATTATTATACACTATAGTAAATGAGAAAATATGACAACACTGTTGAATTATACACTACAGTGAAGAAAAATAACAAATCACCAAAATATTCAATTATTATATACTGACACAATGAAAATTTAAAAAAAAGAAAAAGAAGACAAGGGAAAGAAAAGAAAGAAAATAAAAAAGAATAAGCACAAGTTATTTTAATAATCAGTCGATGTCTGCTTGGAGTCTGACTCTAGCAATATATGATGTCTTATACAAATATCCAGAATCTAATGGTAACCAGTCTCCAGCGAGAGACCTGATTTAAACAATTTACTAATTAACACATGGTAAGATATCCACTTATTTGTCAAGATATGGACTCTATACAAATGTTATAATGTATAAGACCATCATCTGTTATAAAAGAACTCTTACTCCTACTATAACTGGAAAAGTGGCTTTCTCTCTCTCTCTCTCCCTTCCATTGCCTCTCTGACTTTTCTTCTTGTGTATTTTCTATAATAAAGGTATTTGTCTCATCTGGCATGGAAAATGCTTTACCCCTGCACTTTCAGCTTTTTGCTGTCATTCCCAGTCTGACATATGCAACAAACAAAACCATTCTTATTTTTATTCTAACCTACTTTTCTAAATTTTTCCTGTCCTAAGGAAACATTAAATAATTTAATCATTTAAAAACATAATCTACCATATTTACAAGAGTCAGTTTTATTTATTTCTGGTATTTATATCCTATAAAATTGTGGTTGAGTAAACATCCATGAATATTGAAAATTGGCTTCTAGAGGAAACAGGGTTGGGTTGAGGTGAACCTCTTTTGTTGACAAATCATTATGTACCTTGTTTTATGAATATTTTGGCTTGAAGATACTGTGTTCCATATATAGTAGATTCTGACATTAAATTCATAAATAACACTGCAATATAAACTTTAATGGTGTTAACAATATATTTTCTCTGTAAGGAACAACAGAACACTTGACAAAGGATATGAATTTAAAGTGTGAGCTAAAATAGGTAGTGGTTTGTCTCCTTTTTGACCTCAGTTGGAGATATATCTGTCAAGAAAGTCAAATATTTCTCACTCTGTGCATGGTTGGGAGAGAATGTGAAAGTTCAGCTGATTTTGCTGTCACAAATAAATATTAACAAGTGATTGAATTTGTAAATACAGGATCCAGAAGTAACAAGTAGTCTCTCCTTTTTACTAGGTCAAATATAAGCAAATCCTTGCCAATGGATTCAAAAAACTCTTTTTTTTTCTTTTTTTTAACCCAAGAATGCAGTGTTCATATTTGAGTGTTCACAGACACATTCTGACTTCTGGAATTGTGATAATGACTAATTTTATACTGAATTCTCATTCTGAAGCTCCTCATGTGTCAAGTACTTAATGTTAACTCACATAATTCTAATGAGGTCACGCGAATAGTGGAAGGAAAGTTAGGAACATACTCCTAAAGTTGAAGCCAAACATACCATAAAGCCAAGCACAGGAAAATGTCTTCCTGTAATAGGTGACAGAGTAAGTACTTGTCAGGAATAACCCTCGTGCAGTTACAAGCAATGTGTGTTAGGAGTTGACAGTGATAAATAACTTAGTAAAGCCAAGCATATATATTCACTTTTAAAACCAGAAATTATAACTCCAACACTCAACAAAATCTGGATAATGCACATTCTTTGGAAAAGAATAACAAGCTGTGAACTTTCAAAAACAAGAATTAAATATAAAATGTCTATGAAATTTACTAGCTCAGTTGCCAAGAATATAAAAGCACATCTTTATGAAGCAGAACATTTAAAACCCCATATTTGCAGAGTCTTGTCCCTGTTCTCAGTATATCCATGTTCTGTGATGCTTTTCCCAGTGTGAGAGAAGGAGAGAAAGTGAAACATTTATCTGCCTTGGCAAAAATGAGTGAAATTTTTTCTAAAGGATCTTGGCTAGAATTTGTTAAAGAATGGAACGTGCAGTCCTGGCTTTAGGTTCCTTCCCTAGCAATCCTGAGGAGTTAAATAGTTAAAGGCCTCACTGATGCTTTTCAAGTCTGGCCTTTGAAAGACCACTCAAGGTAGAACATTTTACATATGCCAAAAAGATTTCATCAAATAGTAGAGAACATTCCACCTAGGGAAAAAATCACTTAAAAACAAAACAAAACAAAGCAAAACAACTTTAAAACCCTCAGTATATTGTAGGCTAACTTTCTCTGACCTCCATGGGGAAATCATCCCTGGTCTAACACTCCCACTCAGCTCTTGTCTCAAGCACTGTCTGTTTAATCTGCACACCATCACCACTCTCTTTAAAGAGAGTCATTATACTAGGTGCTATGCTAGCAGGTGGACTATTGTAAACCATCTCTGTCCATTAACAAATCTATGAAAGAAGGGTGAGAAGGGCAGTTAATTTAGTTAACAAGTTGCTTTTCTACCACAAAATAAAAGTAATAATAACCACATAATGTGACTACCTTGAAAGTAGATTTAAATCAAAGGCTCCGAGTATGCTAGGTCTAAAGTGCTTTGAGGCAAAGAAGAAAAGAGAAACATTGAAAGGACATGATGTGAATATTCTCCTCAATGAAAGCTCTTGATGTACCTCTTACCTTAGAGTGGAGTTCCTGCACTAGAATGTTGGATTCAACACAATAAGTGGAGATAAAATTTGAAAGGGGAAAAATATGAAAGAAAATATTTAAAACTAGAGAAAAAAATTAAAATTCATACAAGATCTTTTCTTACTCCTCATATTGGCATACACTGTAACTCATCCCTGTGTTGCCTACTTGCTTCATTATTTCCCATTTTTGTTCTCCTCATGTGTTTTTGTCTTTCTAGCCAGAGAGTTTCCAAACTAAAATCTTAGACACTGTAGGTAATAATATTCATGTCTCGCAATGACTGATATACTCTCTATTCTTCATTCCACTTTTTGTTAAGATGATATTATGATAGTAGGGTTTTTGTTCATTGTCAATATTTTCCACTGAGGAAAAAAAATTCAAAATTGTAAGGTAACAACTGCATTTTAATTGACAATTCCTTAGTGTAATTATCAGTAGACATTAAAGGAAAGCCCAAGATGAAATCTATAAAGTTCTCATCAGTGATCAGGCAGGTACAGGATCCTCCTGATAGTACCTGTTTAGGAGACAGAATTAGCATGACAACCACACTAATAAAATATATCTACAAACCAAGCCATGTACAATGGAAGAAGAAGGCATGCAAGTGTACAACCACAAAGATTTCATTGGAAAACCCTGGGGTTAACAGTGAATGCTCTGAGATAGTTCACATGAAACTGGAACTGAAGCACAGCAATGGCAGGAGAACATGGTAGGTCCAAAGAGATGCTACAGAAAGGCCCCACTAGAGAGCACATGGTAGGTCCAAAAAGACGCTACAGAAATGCCCCACTGAAGAGCACATGGTAGGTCCAAAAAGATGCTACAGAGAGGCCCCACTGAAGAGCACATGGTAGGTCCAAAAAGATGCTACAGAGAGGCCTCACTGAAGAGCACATGGTACGTCCAAAAAGATGCTACAGAAAGGCCCCATTGAAGAGCACATGGTAGGTCTAAAATGATGGTACAGAAAGGCCCCACAAAAGAGAGGACAGAGGAATTCAAGGAGAGAAGATCTGAGAACAGTGGCCTAACAAAGTATGGTGGCAGCAGGAACTGACAAAATAAAAGCTGTGAGGGCACCAAGACACCTGTTGGTCATACTTCATTTCCAATATCCTGAAACAATTTCAAAACAAGGAATCATAAGCTAGGAATTGTTGTACAATATTTCCACTGAGTGATGATTGGTGTAATAAAAAGCTGGAAAGCCAATAGGTAGGCAGGAGGTACAGGTTGGACTTCTGGGTAGAGAGAGAACTCTGGGAGGAAGGGGCTTGCCAGTCAGAGAGAAAACAGAAGGTGCAGGATGGAAGAGAGAAATAATGCCACATAGTAGAATGTAAATTAATATAAATAGATTAAGTTAGAAGAGCTACCCGGGACAAGCCTACACTAAAGATCAGACACATAATTAATAATAAGTATTGGTGTCATTATTTGTGGGCTGACAGTTCTGATGAAAAAGCATACTACAAGGAAGGAATGAAAGGCGTGAATGCCAGGGACACATTCACCCTCTGAATCGTCTGTGTTCTCTGAACCATTTAACTTTTAAATCAGAAAATCAAAAAATTCCAAATTTCAGGATAAGATAATTTTTACCCTCTGTTTCTGACATCATAATTAGCACACTGAGTATTTATTTTGTCCCGATTGTTTGTTCCTTCAGTTTTCGAATGCATTCTTCAACATATTATATTTCAAGTAATTAGTTAAATGGAGTAATTACTAAAATCTCTCCTATATGCAATAAAAATGCTTTATTTATATATTTGAGATGTTATATGTCTTTGATAAAGTAGAATTTTATGACAATTTGATGTTTAAACAATATTTTCTTACAACAAATTAGATGTTAGATCTCATACAATTATGAATTTCCAAATGTGCTTGTAAGCTGTAAAGGGGTAGGTATCTTTGTTTTATTTATACAATACTTCCTATCATTTACATGAGTGGAAGGAACCACGTAATTTGCTTGAATTTCTGCTTTCTTTGACTAGCTCACTTGTTTTGTTGATTTTGGTTATTTCTTCTATGATACAAATTTGAGGAATTTTCCAAGTATCATTGATTCTGAATACATAAATAAATACTCTATCTTGAAACTCTCTTCCCAGACAATTACATTTTATTTTCAAACAACTTGTTCTTTAGAGTGGAATCAAAATTAGCTTCCCAACTATGAGCCACAATGTGACATATGTAAAATTTGTAAAAGGAATACCAGTAGGAAATAGTATCTTATTAGCAAATTAAGACCTGTGGTATCTTCTCTATAATTTTATATTTCTTTCAGTAGCATTTTTTGGGATAAGATCTTGTTGTTGAATATACCACACACTTTAGTCACATGACATAAAAAATCTCAAACTGCTACTGACATGGAAGCTTCATTTCTGTTGGCTTGTATAGTACTGGAGGGTGATTTGCAGGATAGGAGAAGAAAAGTTATTAACAGTATTACCCAACTGTGAACACTGTTAGTGCAGTGATATTCTCCCTGAAAAATAATCCCACTGGTGCAAAGTGACTTTCTGATTGGATTCCAGGCCAATCTATAGGCGAGAACTCCTGACATGTACTGTAAACCTGACCAAGAATCTTTGGTTGCAGATGTCATAGGTGCTAGAAGACAACATACTATTTTTGGTTTCCTAAATGAGGATAATATCAAACTGCCTTTTATACAACTACCTTGATAACTATTGGTTAATTCCCCAGCATTCATTAGAAAATCTTTTTGCATTGGGCTGTAGTCAACAAAGATGACTATTCAAAGTACATTTAGCAACTTCTAAGAGCTCAGCCCTAAATCGAGAATTGTGTCCCAAAGTTTTGAGGAACATTGCAGAAGAAAGGTGGGAAAGATTCTATGTGCCAGAAATTGGGGAGTGGAGCTGGAAACAGTGTCTTCGAGGTGCCACAGGGCTGAGGATGTCATGAAATTACTGCAGCTGTGCTGACTCTACAAGATTGGAAGCTTCAAATCTTGCTTCCGGAAAGGGAGAGGCCCGTGAATGTCCACAGCTTTCATGGGAACTATCGACAGTTAATAGTGACTGAGGCAAGATATGTTTAGTTTCTCAGTAACCAGTGGCAAACTGTCCGTGCTACAGAAAAAAACAAAACAAACAAATAAACAAACAAGCAAAAATAAAACAAAACCACACCTACTCACTCTCATAAAGGCTGCCTCTTGAAGCTTAGTGGGTCATACACAAAACGACATGGAGATAAGAATGAGATTTGTAAGGAAGAAAGGTTTCCGGGAAAGGTGAAAACAGAAGGGGCAGATAATGAGGTTTGAGAAAGTCTAAAATGTATTATATACATGTCTAAAACTGTCAAAAAGAAAATAAGGTCTGTAAGTATTTTCTCAAGCGCCATGAGTTACCCTTTCATTCTCTTGACACTTTCTCTTAATGTGTGAATGTTAGTAATTTTTGAAGGTCAGTTTATTGTGAGTTTGTGTGTGTGTGTGTTCTTGCTTTTGGTGTCAAAATCAAAAAAAAGAGTTTTCACATAAAATGGCTGTGTTGATTATTATCTAATTTATTTACTTTGCAAAATCAGATTTAAAATAATTTTTCCCTTCAATTTTGCAATGTTGACATTAAAAATAGTCTTGGCCTGTGATTTATAATGTACCCTAGTATTCCCATGTTTATCTTTATGCATATATTTGAATCATAAACCTAATATCATATTCCATTTATTATTTATTCCATTAATTATTTATTCATTGGTTAATGATAAAATCACAATTAGAATTGGACCAAGTACTATAGTTAAGAAAGGGAAAAGATACATATTCTAATTCCACAGCCTCTATAGCAAGCAAAGAAGAAGAGGATTTCCAATGTAAGCACTAGAACATGACCCCATGTAAAATAAGGTTAAAAAATTTTACTAGAGTAGAAACTGAAAACTACCTGACAGACTGTACTTAAACAGATTTTGTTTTGTAGATCAGACAGAGCATTAAGTATCCTCACAAATGTCTATAAATAATATAAGGGTGACCTAATCAAAAGTTTTATAAAACAGTAGTTTTTGTTTTCTCTTGGATAACAGCAGTTAATTTTAATTTCAATTACACCCACTGTGCTTTACGCTTCTTTTCATTTCAGAATGAATCCCAATTTCCTGAAAATATCCCAGGGCCCAGCCTCATTCTTCCTTGATAAATCGTCTCTGTAGACATAATATTTGGTACCTGACCATTGGGGCATATTATACTCAATAATGACATAAAATGACATTTGAGAACATTTAAAAACTGTGCCACACCACTTAAAGTCTATTTCAACATCCTTATTAAAAATATACTGTTGAAACAGCTGTGATCAACTTTTGTTTTACCAATTCTAGCAAGTATTTTATTCGCAATAAAGAAATTGAAGGGCTATGAAATTTGTGTGGAACCATCTGCTTCTGAAATTACTCTCATACAGAGGTTTAATCCTCAGTGGTTTTCAACTACTTATGACTGTAGAAATGCATTGTACTTTTATGCCTTCAGTTAACTAAGAATACCTAATTCTACTCTATCATCCTTTAACAAGTGTGGCACTCTGTTTTGAATGAAGAAGGCATGGCTAGTACCCAGGACTTGAACTTGATGATGAAACACATCACAGTGTTGTGTTTGTGTAACCTATTAGCAACTCTATACATCTGCTAAGAAGCATATAGAGAAATGTGACATATGATCCCATTTATAAAAACACAACTTAAAGATTTAATGTAGTTAAGAGCAGGTGGGTTTCTATAAACAATGAAAAAGACTGGCCTCCATCAACATTCTGAATAGGATTGAGCCATATGTTGCCATACCTTAATTTTCCTCAGTCTCTTAAAAATATGATCACCCAACAACATTCTTTTCTTTCTGTTTGTATTTCTACAGGCATTTTTGACCCATTTTAATTAACAAAAGTAGTTCATATGCAAAGCTGAATATTTGTATTAGGATATTTAGGCAAACTTAATTTTTTAACATGAAAATGTCTGTTAAAATGCAACTACTTCTATTTGGCATTGGATAATGAATTACTGTGCTCCTCTTTAAGGAAAATTGCTTTTCCCTATATTCTCAAAAATAAACATAATATTAAAAACTACAACTATTTCTGAATCGATGCCTGTTTTTATTTTCACTTATAAGATAATTTCCTATAAAATTTATAGTCTTTAGATTATGAGCCTGAATCTGATCTGTTTCTATAAGTCTGTCCTGTGTTCCTCAACTACTTCTAAAGGTTTGCCTCATCTTAATGTGCTTTGTCTCAGATGGTTCCTGGAGTTTCAGACTCAGTAACAGAGTCGCACTGAGTTAAGATTAAGTCTGCGTAGCACACTGTGAGATACCAATCCTCATTTCTTGGTAATGAAAATTTGGGTTACATGAAAGTATATTCACTCATGTATTCTTATAGAAAATATAACAAATGGCATTATGGAAGAAAAACTAATCATATGGCACTGATTATAAAAGGAGCCTTTGTAATATCTGTAATAATCTTGATGGTTTTAGAATTCTTTGGCAAATATGGTTCATTTGTAATTAGAATGATTCTAAACTGGATACTTTAAATTTATAAATACGTGCATTTATGTGCTCTGGGAGATTTATTTGTTTCATTCAAACACTTTGCATTAAACTTTGTATTTATATGATCCATAAAGAAGTCAGTAATTATAATTCAGTGTTTCGTGAAAGCTGGTGTAATATGTTGAAGTGTTGGTAAATGTATATTATATAGAGCTTGATAATATTCTTTACATCACAGTGCAGTTGACTGTAGCAAATAATTTACAACTTCTCCTATGGACCACATTTTAATATTTAAGTACTATGAATAACCATTGTTTCAACATTTCAATTAATTCAGATAATATTGTTTCATATAGATGTATTAGGCAATTAGAATATTATGATCAAATGCAATGTTCTCCCTACATAAGGTACATTTATTTAAACTTTACAGCAAAAGGGCGATAAACAAATTAACAAACAAACAATGTATAAACATGTATAGTTTATAAAAAAAACTATGAAAGAAAGAAATTAATTACTGTCAAAATTAAAGTAAATGAGTTTACAAGACTAAGTAAAACAGTTTTAGAATAGAAAATTATGGACTTCAATCTATATTCTTGGGTTTAGGGTCTTAGAGTTTCAGAATTTTGACAGAAGAAAAATAATATCCCCTCATATGGTATATGATAGTGATTTAGAGCATAAATACACTGGTCCTTACAGATAAATACATTAGTGAATCTATAGTATTATGAGTACTATAATAAACCTTTTTATTAGTGAGAAAATTATTTTATTATGATATAAGCAATGTTCAAATATGGTATCTCATCTTTTAAAATATGTTATGAAGTTATTTTGTGCTACAAGATGGTTATTGTGTCTGTTGTGCTGATTCTTCTTATTCCTTCAAATTTTAGACATAAAATAATCTAATTTTCCACACAGTTGGAAACTAAAATGAAGGTTGGAAGCCAACAATATAAAAATATAGCTCAACTATTATATAAAACACATATAAATTACATATCCTATTAAGAAATACCTGCTCTTAGTTTCCTTAGTTATTTTTTTTTTTTACTTAGGAACAATATAATATATACAAAGGTAGTAAATAATATCATTAGCATATAAATATATAGTTTCAAAGTAATATATGAAATAGACACTAAATATATATGACTTTGATTTTATCACTACTGTTTCATAGAGTTGACTAATAAATACAGTATATAGGAGCTGTGACAGTGCTGGTTGTCACCTTCAGTGGATCTGAATTAAACTAAGAGACACTTTTGGGTTTTTGTGCAAGGGAATCTCCTGGGAAGTTTGACTGCGGAGCCAGAGCATCACACAAACTAGGTGCTACCTTCCAGAAGTGGCCTGGATGAAAGGAGGTCTAATGGAAAAGTTGCTACTTTTACCTGCTTGCTTTAATTTCTTGCTGGTATGTTTATCCTGTGGCTGCTACTGCTGCAGGCATCCTTTGCTGACATCTGAAGGAAGATTCTTTGGCTTTTAAATGTAGATGAAGACTCATACCTCTCTTGAAATCTTTTAGGTCTTCATTGTAAAGTTGAGGTTGCTGAGACCTCTAGCCTTGTGGACTGAGGAACACTCAGGTTCACAGCTGTCCAGTGTATACACAGTGTCCTTTCTTGAATTGTTTAAGACCAATCTAATTAATACTTTTTACAACATATATTCATTCAAGTACTTCTATTCCCTTCGAGATTCCTGACTAATGGCAGCACTTTATAAATTATAAATTCTACTATATCTTTTGTTCATGAGTGGATTTTCCTGTCCTGCCAACCAGTTCCCAAATAACCACAATGAGATCTAGTGTTAATGATAAATACTCAGCCAATAGCTTAGGCTTCCTAATATCTAACTCTTACACTTTAAATTAAGTCATATTTCTTATCTACACTCTGACATGTGACTTGGTACCTTTTCTCAGTACAGTAAGTTCCTCTCCTTCTCTCTGCATCTCTTCCTTTTGATCTTCAGAATCCCCCTTACTTTCATGATCTCTTTTTTGTCTTCTAGTCTAACCTAGCCTTTACCTGTCCCCCTTACTTTCATGATCTCTTTTTTGTCTTCTAGTCTAACCTAGCCTTTACCTGTCCAATTAAAGGCCAGTCAACTTCTTTAGTAAACCAATTAGAGTGACATATTTTCACACAGTGTAAAAGACTATGTGGTTTTTTTTTTCTTACAGTGCATTTGCCTTAGTTAACAAGGTGATGTAGACATTGTACACTGTGTTCTACTGTTCTCTCCAGCTCTGCTTACAGGAAGACTTCAATAAGTGGTGTTTCTGATTTTCCCCTATGCCATGCTCTATTCAACTCAAGGATGTTACCTAACTGGGGTGTTGAGTGAATAACGAAATGGAAGACACACAGGACATAGAACAGCTGCAATTTGATGCTCTAGAGTTTTGGATGAGGAATCCACAACTCCACAGAAGCTTGCATGTTTATTATACAGTTGAATAAGGACCAAGGTTATTACACACAGGTAAGCAAAGAGGTAGGGTTAGTGTGGGGCTAATATAAGAAGGTAGTAGAAGCAGTCTTTATAAAGCTAATCTTCAGGCCATAAAACATTCAATGGGAGAAGGCTACAGTGGACTCTCTGTGCACACGTAATGAACCTTCACAATCAGAACCAAATAAAGCTTTGCTATGCCCCTGAGTCCCAAATGGGAAAAGCTTTGCCACTGCATGGATCTGGGATATTAGTCCTTAACATAGCTGTACCTTTGCCAAACAATGTACATTCACTCATATACTCTTTATGACTGTTACTTTTACCTGCTTGCTATAGTTCCTTGCTGGTATGTCTACCCTGTGGCTGCTACTGCTGCAGTAATCGTTTGCTGAATTCTGAAGGCTGCTTTGCTTTGGGAGGAGTTTTCTTCAATGCCTTTGATGTACAGTGATTTGTTCCGTTTCTTGATTCATGCTGGGTTAACTAATTATAGGTTAAAACATATTTTAGAATCAGAACTGTGTCACTTCTACCATCGTTCTTCTGGTATCTGATTTATTTATGTCTTTGTAATTCCCAGTGAGCTTTTGAATCATCTTTTCTGTTGGTATTTAAAATTCTATTGGGATTTTGGTCAAGGTTAGAAAAAAATTACCAATTACTTTGATTGAAATGAATGTTTTAAAATGTCTTCTAATCCATTCATATGAAATCCTGTGTCTCAGTGTATACTGTCATTTTATTTCATCAAGCTTGTCTATACAATGTCTTCTTTCATTATTTATTGCTATTAACCTTATTAGAGTAATAAGTAGCAAAAATTAAATTCCTCTATTATAAATATAATTTACATATAATAAACATAAAAATATAACAAATGTATTTTATGTTATATCTGTTATTTTAACTATTTCAGATAAAAATCTCAAACTAATGAGAACAAGACCCAGGCTCTCAGATTCACTAGGCAAGTCCTTTGTCATTAAGCTCTTCTTCCAACCAGACAAGTTTTCTAACAGTTGTATCCCTTTAAGTCAGGGATGGTGTTACCTCCAGATGTTCCTTAATTATACTGGATTGTTTTAGTTATCCTTGTTTTTTTGCTTTTCCATTTGAAGTTGAGTATTGTTCTTTTGAGGTCTGTGAAGAATTGTGTTGGGGTTTTGATGGGGAACAGTAGTGCTACTGACTTTTTAAAGTTAATCTTGTATCCAGTCACATTACTAAAGGTATTTATCAGCTGTAGGAGCATACAGAAGGGAAAAATATCATTACAAACCCCAATGGTGACAGAGAGGGGGACCTCTAAAATATATAAAGAACACAAGAAACTAAGCATCAAAATGCAAAATAATCCAATTAAAAGTGGAGTACAGATCTAAATAGAGAATTCTCAAGAGAAAAGTCTCGGATGGCCAAAATATACTTAAAGAATTATTCAATGTCTTTAGTCATCAGGAAATGCAAATCAAAATGACACTGAAATACTTTCTTACCTCTTTCAGAAAGGCTAAGGTAAATACACAATGACAGCTTGTGTTGGAGAGGATGCACAGTACGTGGAACACTTTTTCACTGCTGGTGGGAGTACAAACTTGTACACCCACTTTGGAAATCAATATGCTGTTTTCTCATAAAATAGAGAATCAACCTTCTTATAGAACCTGCTATACCATTCTTGGGCATATACCCAAAGGATGTTCATTCATACCACAAGGACACTTGCTTAGCTGTGCTCATAGTAGCATTATTCATAATAACTAGAACCTAGAAACAGCCTAGATGCCCCTCAACCAAAGAATGAATAAGGAAAATGTGGTACATTTATACAATGGTGTGTTACTCAGTGGTAAAAAACAAAACAAAACAAAAATAACAAAACAAAAACAAACAAACAAACAAACAAACAAACAAAAAAACAATGGCCTCATGAAATTTGCAGGCAAGTGGATGGGACTAGAAAAATTCATTCTACGTGAGGTAACCCAGATCCAGAAAGACATGCATTGTGTGTACACACTCTTAAGGGGATCTTAGGAATAAGATATAGGATAACTAACTAGCAGTTCACAGTTCCAGAGAGGTTAGGTAACAAGAATGGCTCAAAGAGGGATGTACAGACTTTCCTAGGAAGGGGAAATAGAAGAGATTCCCCTGGGAACTCAAAGCAGGGTTTGCGGGCATGGTGGGGTGGAAATTTGATGGAGTGGGATGGGCGGGCTAGGTATGGGAGATTGCTGTAGGAATTCCTACAGCCAATAGCCTTTAAGTTACCCATCCATTTGGGCATGGCCTCTCGTACTATTTATACTGATGTAAAGCGCATATCTAGCCTCTTTTTTAAAAAATTAATTCTTATTGAGCTCTACATTTTTTCTGCTCCCCTCCCTGCCTCTCTGCTCTCCTTCAGCTCTCTCCCAAGGTCTGCATGCTCCCAATTTACTCAGGAGCTCTTGTCTTTTACTACTTTCTATTTCCCATGTAGATTAGGCCTATGTATATCTCTCTTAGGGTCCTCATTGTTGTCTAGGTTCTCTGGAATTGTGTTGTGTGGGCTGGTTTTCTTTGCTTTATGTTTAAAAACTACATATGAGTGAGTACATGTGATAATTGTCTTTCTGGGTCTGGGTTACCTCACTCAAAATGATGTTTTCTAGCTCCATCCATTTTCCTGCAAAATTCAAGATGTCGTTATTTTTTTCTGCTGTGTATACTCCATTGTGTAAATGTACCACATTTTCTCTGATGACTGAAGATATTGAACATTTCCTTAAGTGTCTTTCAGCAATTATAGATTCCTCTGTTGAGAATTCTCTGTTTGGGTCTGTACTCTATTTTTTATTGGATTATTTGTTCTTTAGATGACCAATTTCTTTAGTTTTTTGTATATATTTGGAGATAAGATGCAACTGGCTTATGGCTGCGGGATTTAGTGCTGTTCTTCATTTCAGCAAAGGATATTGATTTGTGAGTCTACCCCTAAAGAAATAACCCTCTCTTATTCTTAATTCTTAGCTAGTGTGGGGTTTATTTTAAGCATCTGTCTTCATCTGATGCCCAACATGGATTGGGAGCAGGACAGAGTGGGAGAGTAAAGAAAGAAATGTCTTGATAAGGGGGTCAACTTTAGGGTTAGAGAAAAATCTGGTGTCAGGGAAATCTCCAGGAACCTACAAAGATGATCCGGCTAGAACTCGGCAATGGTGGAGAGGGTGCTTGGATTGGTCATTTACTATAATTAGATCGATGACTATCCTAATTGTCATCAGAGAGCCTTTATCCAATAACTGACAGAAGCAGATACAGAGATCAAGAGCCAAGCACTGGGCTGGGCTTCAGAAGTTCTGGTGAAGAAAAGATAAGGGATTGAAGAGTCAGAGGAGTAAGGTCATGATGGAGAAATCCACAGTGATAACCTAAGCTCATGGGAGCTCGTAGACTCTGGACCAACAGTTAGGGAGACTGCATAGGATGGGACTAGACTCTCTGCATGTGTGTGATGGTTGTGAGACTGGTCTGTTTGTAGGGTTCCTAGCAGTGGGATCAAGACTTAGTTGGCACTTAGCTGGCTATTGGGAATCTTTTCCCAATGCTGGATTATATCACCCATCCTTGTTTCAGGGGTAGGATCTAGGTTCTGCATCAGATTCATGTGCCATGCTTTGTTCAAGCTCATGGTAGGCCTGCCCCTTTCTGAATAGAGATGTAGGAGGGGTGGATGATGAATGGGTAGATGGGAGTGGGTCAAGGGAACAGGAGGGGAGAAGGGAGATGAACCTGTGGTCAGTATGTATAATAAATGAAAAAGTGCTAATCAAAAATACTTTTTTTTAAAAAATATTTATTTATTTATTTATTATGTATACAATATTCTGTCTGTGTGTATACCTGCTGGCCAGAAGAGGGCACCAGACCCCATTACAGATGGTTGTGAGCCACCATGTGGTTGCTGGGAATTGAACTGAGGACCTTTGGTAGAGCAGGCAATGCTCTTAACCTCTGAGCCATCTCTCCAGCCCCTCAAAAATACTTTTAAAAATTAAAAAAGTATTCTGCAGATATGAATTACAAGGAATACTCTTCAAAATGATAAATATCATTAATTCCCATTCAACATTGTAATCATTGTGGAGAAAATAGAAGGTTTTTCTCAAAAGATTAATTCATAGC
This sequence comes from Chionomys nivalis, assembly GCF_950005125.1. Taxonomy (NCBI): domain Eukaryota; kingdom Metazoa; phylum Chordata; class Mammalia; order Rodentia; family Cricetidae; genus Chionomys; species Chionomys nivalis. Next base: position 25,683,350 of record NC_080105.1, read on the forward strand.
AAAACTTCTCATTCTCACAATTTCTGTTGACCATTTACTGGAGATGCAGAGGACATGACAGTCAATGTAGAAAAATCCAAAGATTCCAACAAGACTTTTCATCTATAAATAAATTGATTCAAAGAAATTCCAGAATATGATATCAAAATAGAGAAAGTCTATGATATTTTATATACATGACAAGTTGTCTTGCACAAAAAATATGCCAAGAAAATTATCTTATTTACAATTGCATAAACATAAAATAACAACAGCAAATTTACGCAAACATGTGATTATTTATTTTTCTGAAAACTATATAGTCAATGATTAAAGATGCCAAGAAAAAATGTTTTTCATGACTTTGAGCCTGTTGTCCCTTCAATCCTTTACCCCTTCCTCTTGTAAAAGATAGAAAGCATGAAGAAAACCAAAGATCAGTAAGCAACTTCAGCTCTGATCCAGATTGCAAGAAGCCACCCAAGTAACCTCAGTTGGGGATGAATTTCCCTGTGGTGTTTTAGTGTTGTAGGTGTCAACCACAAATAAGCCTTCACAGGAGAAGCAGGTGATTGATGTAATTGATTTTTCCTCTACAGAAAATGTCATTCTTTTATGTACAATTGTATCATAGAGAGAGATAAGATTGGACGATTTGAACAAGATGTAATTATCAATTATGGGTTCCTTTTGTGTCTGTGGGCATTATCTTGTAAAGACTGCTCCCTTTTATTTGAATATTTGTAAATAATATAGCTACCTTTACTCTCAGCAAGTTGCAAATTTTGTTCCCACACAATATGATTGTAATTAAGAAAAAAAAACCCTAGGCACTCCTATTATCTTTTGTATGTTTTAATAAAGAATAACAGAAAACTAATTCTAAGGGGAACAATGAAGCCATGACTAAAACGCACTACAAAATATTTTTTGATAGCCTTTATTAATATTTTTATGAACCTTTTAAGTTTAAGTGACTTTTAATGCAACAGGCTACTGTGAGGTCTGTCTCTGTGTGCGTATACACTCCCTGCAGCACACACACGATATCATACATTTCGGTCTTTATCACAGTGGAATCAATAAAGTAACAGACCACAATGCATTAGCATCATAAAGGAAATGTAATAAATGACTTTATAACTGCAGTAAAAGTTGCATGAGCTCCAGCAGCTGTAGTAGGGATGTTGCTACAGTACCGCTTTACAACCTAATGGTCCTCAGTGGGCTGATAATATTATGTGTGTGTGTGGATGCCAGTAATTTCCAAGGCCTGGATTTCAATTCAATAAATAATTGAAAGCACTTTCAGACTTTTCCATAAAATGTTTAATAAGAGATCAAAACCCTCCCTCCCTGTAGTAGAAAAATTAAATAGTTTTTTATGGGAGTATTTTATGATGGAATTCTAACGACTAGCTTTGGGGGAAGCGCTGTGTTTAAACACTGCAGTTGAAAATAAAGAATGCTTCCAAGAACTTGTGTTGCTTGGAATTTGATTAGCAACTCTTTGCACTACGATTTTTCTTTATGGCCTAAGATTCCGACTTAAATTTTGAAGACTGCCTGTGAGATCAAGGGTTACTGATATCAGAATTTAGAATGTACCACAGCCACACAACAGTGTAGTCAAAAGCTTTGAATAGGAAAGAACAAGAATGTTGTAGTGAATCAGAATTTTTAAAATGCTAGAGGAGGTATTCCCATTCTGAACATATACAGCTTAATATGTGTTCTATATAAGCTTAAGAAGAGAATATGAAAACAGTTTTCTATGCTATCCATAGAACAGATGATATGTGAAATAATTATTCTCTGTAAGCATGGAAACTTCACAAAATGTGCAATTTTGTAGATTGGGATTTTATTCAAATTAAAGAAAACTACCACAAATTATAATGCAAATTTCTGTTAATACATGTGCTTTAAGAAAAAAAAAACACAGAAGTATGACTTATTAACTGTTCCTAGGTTGTTAAAGATCTCAATTCTGCTTTGGCTATTGGAGGCCTTCGGGGAATTAGTAAACACGCTACACTGATTGAATTGAAGTTGCTCATCAATATTGCAAACATTGTCAATTACTCCATATGGCATATGTTCTTACTTCTTCAAATTTGCATCTTTAGTAGGCTGTCATCTGAACATGATATGAAAAGACAAAAAAGTTATAAAATAGTGGAATCCTTTAAGGCATGTCAAACTGTCTCACTCAACAGATATGTCTATGAACTGATGTGTCAGATGTATTCTAACAGAGAACTGAAGTGCTGGTTTGTTGAATAGCATACACAAAGCTCAGAAAAAGGAAAGAGTGCTTCTTAACCTTCCATAATATTTCTTTCTGCTCAACTTGCATTCTTTTCCCTTTTTATTTTTCTTCCCATGTCTAATGTCTCACTGAGATTTAAAAACCCAGAAAATTTAATTATATTACCCAATGCACTCACTTTCTGAACATTTCTTAACTAAGAGATCTTTTGTGTAAGTTTTAATGCCATTAAAAATATATATTCAATAGCCTTTATATAGAAATGGCAATGATATTTTTTTTAAAAAACAAACGATGTAAGTCTTCCAACATTGTGTAGTTGAAGGAAAGCTGAGTATCTGGATAGAAGTCTTATTTTTCATTTTGAATACTTTGATAGTTCTTGCATGGAACGTACAGGAACCTAAAAGGGCAAATCACGGTGCTTGGAAGCAGTGAAGATAATTAGAGATGAGAATTAGACAGAAAGAGATAGTACTACTATTTGTCCCCTAGACATGAAATAGAAGAAGAGGAGTCAATTGCTTTGGGTCTTCCTCCTTCTTCCATAGTTTCACTAATTCTCCTTTAACATTATTTTTCTTCCACTTCTTGGTATTTTTTTTTTTTTTTTTTTTTTTATTCTTTTTTAATTAAAATTTCCACCTGCTCCCCGTTTCCCATTTCCCTCCCCTCCTCCCAAATATTGCCCCCTCCCCCCACTCCCCTCCCCCAATCCCCACTCCTCTTCTCCTCCCCCCACACCATTCCCCCTCCCTCTCGATACTGAAGAGCAGTCCAAATTCTCTGCCCTGCGGGAAGACGAAGGTCTTCTATCTACGTCCAGGAAGGTGAGCTTCTAAACAGGCTAAGCTCCCACAAAGCCAGTTCATGTATTAGGATTGAAACCTAGTGCCATTGTCCTTGGCTTCTCATCAGTCTTCATTGACCGCCATGCTCAGAGAGTCCGGAATCAACCCATGCTTATTCAGTCCCAGACCAGCTGGCCTTGGTGGGCTCCTAATAAATCAGTTCCACTGTCACAGTGGGTGGGTGCATCCCTCGTGGTCCTGATTTTTTGCTCTTGTTCTCCCTCCTTCTGCTCCTCATTTGGACCTTAAGAGCTCAGACCGTTGCTCCAAATTGAGAATCTGTCTCTACCTCGATCCATCGCCAGATGAAGGTTCTAAGGTGATATGCAAGAAATTCATCAGTATAGGATAGGGTCATTTCAGGTTCCCTCTCCTTAGTTGCCCAAGGTACCAGCTGGGGACATATTCCTGGACACCTGCGAACCCCTCTAGAGTCAAGTCTCTTGCCAGCCCTAAGATGGCTCCCTTAGATAGGATATATACTTCGCTGCTCCCGTATCCATCCTTCCTATATCCCAACCATCCCAATCCCCCGAGCTCCTCCCATCCTCCCCTTCTCATATTTCTCATCCCATTTCCCCTTTGCCCCGTGCCACCTCACCCGCAAGTTCCCAGTTTTTGCCCTGCAATCTTGTCTACTTCCCCCTCTCCATGCGGATGACTATATGATTTTCTTTGGGTTCACTTTCTTATTTAACTTCTATAGGATCACACATTATATGCTTAATGTCTTTTATTTATGGCTAGAAACCGATTATGAGTGAGTACATCCCATGTTCCTCTTTTTGGGTCTGGGATACCTCACTCAGGATAGTGTTTTCTATTTCCATCCATTTGCACGCAAAATTCGAGAAGTCATTGTTTTTTACTGCTGAGTAGTACTCTAATATGTATATATTCCACACTTTCTTTATCCATTCCTCCATTGAAGGGCATCTAGGTTGTTTCCAGGTTTTGGCTATTACAAACAATGCTGCTATGAACATAGTTGAACAGATACTTTTGTCATTTGATGTGGCATCTCTTGGGTATATTCCCAATAGTGGTATTACTGGATCTTGGGGTAGGTTGATCCCAAATTTCCTGAGAAATCGCCACACTGATTTCCAAAGTGGTTGCACAAGTTTGCATTCCCACCAGCAATGAATGAGTGTGCCTCGTTCTCCACAACCTCTCCAGCAAAGGCTATCATTGGTGTTCTTGATTTTAGCCATTCTGACAGGTGTAAGATGGTATCTCAAAGTTGTTTTAATTTGCATTTCCCTTATCGCTAAGGAGGTTGAGCATGACCTTAGGTGTCTTTTGGCCATTTGAATTTCTTCTGTTGAGAATTCTCTGTTCAGATCAGTGCCCCATTTTTTTATTGGGTTCATTAGCATTTTAAAGTTTAGTTTCTTGAGTTCTTTATATATTTTGGTGATCAGACCTTTGTCTGTTGCAGGGTTGGTGAAGATCTTCTCCCAGTCAGTGGGTTGCCTTTTTGTCTTAGTGACAGTGTCCTTTGCTTTACAGAAGCTACTCAGTTTCAGGAGGTCCCATTTATTCAATGTTGCCCTTAATGTCTGTGCTGCTGGGGATAAACGTAGGAAGTGATCTCCTGTACCCATATGTTGTAGAGTACTTCCAACTTTTTGGTATTTTTCAACTATAGTCAGCTCCTGCACACAGTCTTCTTTTTTTTTTTTTTTTTTTTTTTTTTTTTTTTTTTTTTTTTTTTTTTTTTTTTTGGTTTTTCGAGACAGGGTTTCTCTGTGGCTTTGGAGCCTGTCCTGGAACTAGCTCTGTAGACAAGGCTGGTCTCGAACTCACAGAGATCTGCCTGCCTCTGCCTCCCGAGTGCTGGGATTAAAGGCGTGCGCCACCATCGACAGTCTTCTTTATGAGCAAAAATGTTCAGCCTGAAGGTCGTTCCCTCAGTCCCTCTGTGACTGCTGCATACACAACAAGCATCATTTCTATGACTGGATCTCCCCATATCTCTGTATGCTGATTTCTTTGTTATACATTCTGTAATGTGTTAAGAATGGCTCATAATAATATTTTCAGCCACTATGAAACCCAGACTGAAAACTAGCTCTGTATCTCTTTTCCAATCACATGTCCAGGGAACTCTTGACTGTTACAACTAGACAATGTGGAATATTTAAGTCCTTTATGCTACAGTTCAAAGACCAATAATTTAAACTGGTCAAATTCAGTGTACCTACCTGGCGATTAGATGGTTCATTGCTGCTAACTTGTAACACAGAAGAAGCTTCCTCCCAATCTTAGCATTGTATTGTACCAACTAAGGGAATGTATGCAGTTCCAAAGAAATCCCATGATTAGGACTACACCAAGTCTCTCTCCAAAAACAGTTCCAAAGATGACAGAAACTTAATGAAATAAAATGATAAATGGATTAAACCTCAATATAAACACTTATCAAACAAACTTGACTTCATACATCCATGTGTCCCACTATTTAGGTTTCAGAAGTATATAACAGAAACTCAGCTAATGAAGAAGGGATGGATAAAGAAAGAACTATTCTATATAGGATAAAATAAACCTTCGTAATGAGTCCGATATCAGTGAGATGAGAATTTATTTATTTTTTTAATAAAAGTCTTAACTATTTACTTAATTTCACTGATGTGTTGCACATGGGAAAAAAAATCTACTAGTAACCACGATTCATCCAAGGTTTTGTTTTAGGCTTCCCTTTCGGTCATGGAATACATTTAATCATGTTGGTTAGCTTCCACTTCACATGTATTCAACTTCTTTTAGTAAATATCAAGAAGATCAATTGTTAGATAATACAATAAAACTGTGTTCCTTAAGAAATTATAAACTGTCTCCGTAAATGGCTGAGCCATTTTAATCTCTGACATTAATTAAGACTTCTGGTTCCTTCTCATCATCATGACCACCTGTATTGTTAGTGCTCTGTAGTTAGGGAAAGGTAATACTTAGTGGTACTGTTCTGATATTTTAATTGTATTCCTGCAATGAAAATGATATAATAAATCTTTAACGAGGAATCCCTTAATGCTTTTTTAAATTGAGGGCTATTTCCTATTAAATTTAAAAGTTCTTTACATATTATGATTTACAATCTGCTGTTGGTTTGCATGGCTTTTGGGAATACTCTCTCCCCATTATGCAACTTCCTTTTGTTTTCTTGATGGAGTCTTTTAAAGAGCAAACATTCTTAATTTTCTTGATGACCATTTTATGAATTCTTTAAAAAGAGCCTCCTTGGCCTTTGAGTTTACAGACCACTTAATGAATTAAATAACTCTACCCAGAGAAATGCTACATATATTTTCTTTTCAGTAAGCTGTATTATGTAAAAATTAAAATTTATTTTATATAGTACAAGGTGAAAGTTATAATTACTTCTTTCATTTTTCTCTCCCTCCTCTTCCATCCTTTTTCCTTCTCTCAGCTCCTCCCTTCCTTCCTTTCTTGTCTCCTTTCCTTCCTTTGTTGCTTCTCTCCCTCCCTTCCTTTCTTCCTTTGTCTGTTCCTCTCTCCTTCCTTTCTCCACCCCTTCCCTCCTTTTCCCTTTCTTCTTCTCTCACTCTCACATTCTTGCTTTTTTTGCTGCATTTAAAAAAAATAACAGGATTTTTATTTCTCCATGTAGCTCATACTCACTACAGACTTTACATTCTCCAATTTTTCTGTGACTACCTCCATGCAAGGTGCCTCTTTTAAGTTTAAACTTTTGATGTACCTAAAATTCTAAAGTAAATCATATCAGAAGTTATTATCTCAATTACTTATAAAACCATTTTGAACTAGTCCTTTCTACTTGATTATCTGTACATTAGCTTTGACTTTTCTTAAATTTCAGAGTAGTCCTTTTCTTAACTTCAGCAACGTTTTGTTTAATTTCCTTTTCTTCACTCTAAGGAGGCTGTGGTTTGTTTTTTCTTATAACAGCTCCAAGACCATTATTGGTTGCAGCCCACACATGTTGGCTTTGCTAGCATTGCACTTCAATTCAGTTAGAAATATTTCCTTATTCTCTTTTACATTCTTCTTTGAGGAACATATTACTTAAACAAACATTTTTATCTTTTGAATTGGGGAATATTTTTATTTATATCTTTTTTTGCTGTTTATTCAGTTCTGTTGTATGGAGAGAATAGAGACATTAGGAGTTTTTGCTCTTGTAATTGCTATTCAAATTTATTTTACAACTTGATAGTCCTATTCATTTTGTGATTGTGTCATTGTGCTTGGTAATTGTATTCCACAGTATAATCATAAAGTTCAATAATAAGGTACCATTCATACTCCTGATTCAGAGTGTCATTTTTCCTTCTAATTTGTCAGGAATCTTTTAAGTGGATTCTTAAAACATGTAAGTTAAATATGTCTTTATCATTTTAATATTCTTAATTTTTTCTTTATACAACTCTATTATATTTCATATGTATAGTATTGATAATTTGTCCTTTTGAGATATCCATAATTCTAGTAAATTTTACACATTTGTCCTAGAATACTTCCCTAATATCAATGTATCCTTCCTCATTATCTTCTATATATGCATATTACAGAGACAAGCACATATATGCACAGAAACATTAAAGAATATGTTAGCCTAGTCAGGTAATACACATAAGTTATTATATATTATATGATTATATGAGCAAATTTATATACAAATGCAGGTATAGACAATAGCAGTGATATATATTCAACCTCTTAATACATATGTGGTAAATTATTGGACGTCTGTATATTTAAATGTATATACATATATACTTTTAATGTTTGTTAAGCAGTATGTCAATGGACTTTCCTTTTACCTCACTCTAGAATTCCCTTTAAATTAATTTGTTTCTCCTTTTGTGTTTCAAAACACCGAACAAATCCAACTTGAGGAATGGCTTTGTTGGGGTTTCTATTTCTGTGACAAAACACTTGGCCAAAGGCAACTTGGAGAGAATAGAATTTATTCTACCCTATAACACCAGGGTAGGAAAACAAAGCAGGAACACGGAAGAAGGCTGCTTCCTATGAGATTGTGAGATTGCCTTCACTTACTTTCTTACATAGGTCAGCCCCACTGGCCAGGGAGTGGCACCACTCTCAGTGAGCTGGCAATCACTCTTGAGAATATTAACAGAGATGTTTACAGACCAATATTAATGAGGTATTTTGTGAGCTGAGATTCACCTTCTGAGACAACTCTAGGTTTTGCGTCAATTTGACAGAAAATCAGCCAGCACAAAAAAGGAAGGATTCATTTAGATTATCTATTCAGATCATTATCCATCACCCAAAGAAGTCAGTAAAGGAACTCAAGCAGAGACCACAGAAGAATACTATGTGATAGCTTGCTTACTTTAGAATGCTCATCTGCCTTTCTCATACAACTCAAGCCAGCCTGTCCTAGAATGCCACTGCTCCTAGAGGACTAAGTGGGACTTTTTAATTAGCAGTCAAGGAAATGTCTGGGCTAAGTTCTTCTTCTCAATTAACAAGCCAGGGAATGTCTGTGAGACCAAACTCATCTAACAAGTTCCTTAGATGAGTTTCCCTCTTCTCTAGTGTGTCAAGTAGACAACCAAGATTATCCAATAGAGGTTTTAATTTGAACCTTTTTGCCTATATCTGTTACTCTGGAAGTCGAGATTTTGCTTTTTTGTTTTATTTTTTCCAGGTTTTAATGCATTCTGTTATCTCATGTAATCTTCTCTGGCTTGGTTGATTCTTGTTCTCACTTTTTTCAGTGCACCAATTCTCTGGCATGGACATATATTCTCTTGTTTCTAAGTTTATGGATGAGGGACTTTTCTCTATTTGGAATTCAATTTGCGACAACGCTCTCTACTGCCCTTTAATATCTGGACAGTGAACTTCTTTGGTCCAGTTGAGGTGATGTTTCTTCAACATAAACAGAATCAGGATAGCTTATTTCTATTAGAACATTGCTCCCTTTCAGATTAGAACATAGTTTTGATCTATGAAGCCTTAGACTGTGGGTAGAAATGATGGAACTAGAAAACTGAAAGTGAAACCAAACAGTCCATAAGATGGAGATTCAAAGACATCTACACTGGCTGAATTCAAAGCTATTTTCTTCAATATGTTTACCAATTGACCCCAATGACAAATTCTGAACATCATTACCAAGCAGAGCTGCAGTTCCGTAAAATTCCAGAATGAAGTCATTTTTCTTGAAACAAACCACAACATCAAAATTTTCCTCCAGCAAAAATAAAATAGTAATAGCTAGCATTATGTAATCCCATTTGTCAGAGATACTTCAAATGCCCATGTAGCTTAAACTCGACTCCCTCAAAGCATCCATAAGAATTAATATTATTATCCCCCCTTACAAGGAAAATAAAAAAAAAAGATGCTTTAAAAGTTTATTCTAAATTACAGTTGAAACTGCTGGGACTATAATTTAACTTGGACCTTCTCTTCCCAGTACTTAGCATACTATGGCTTGCTGTCCTGCAAAGGTACGCCCACCTGGCTTTACAAAATCAAAGCACAAGGACTTTCACTATCTACCTTTCTTAGGACCAAATAGAGCTTCCATTTTAAATAAAAACTTTCTAATGTAATGTATTTTTGTATAACAAATAATCTTATTTGTTTATTTATTATTATTATTTATTATTCTTGGAAATGTTCATACGTATTTATAATGTATTTTGATTATATTCATTCATTGCTACTTCTCCCCAAGCTCCTCCCTAGTGCCCCCTCCCTTTCTTGACATTGAAGAAGGTTGTAGATTTTTGGTCAAACTTACAAATTTCAAGACAGTTCCATAAATAGATGTGGATAGTAAATCCAGTATATACTTGGTTACCAACTTCCTAAGCATGGTGAGTGATATACCTTTTATGTCTAAGGATAAGGCATGTGTCCCCACCACCCCTCTTGGGTACAGAGTCTTTAGACAAAGCCCAAATAACAAAGGGGACTAAGAGCTCTCTGAAGCAGGGATAATTGAAATAGAATGGAACATGAGATAAATTAGGAAAGACACTTTTCACATGAGAAAAACATGATTTGAAGCAGGAAGAACAGCTATCTCAATTAATAAAAGCTGTTCTCTCCAAGAAGTTACATAAACAGCAAATGGGGGAAATATTTCTTATAACTGTGATAACATCAGCTTTATATTTAGGCTTGACTGTTTCTTTGAAATTTTTTTCATGGAAGGCAGATGTATATTTCAATTACGCTGGATGAGTAATACACATCTTTAGATGAATAACTATGCAAGTTTTATATGATACATAGAACATAAATATATGTGTAATACTTTAGGAATTTCAGAAAACTAACTAGATGTGTAAGTGAGCAATTGTAATCCCAGCATTTGGGAGGCTGAGAATCACTACATGCTCAGAGTCAGCCTCAGCTACATAGTAAGTGTGAGGTCAACCTGAGCAATAGAATAAAAAACTTTTGAGTAAATAAAAAACAAAACAAAACAAAACCCTGAGACAATTACAACAACAGATATCGCAGAACTTGAGGGTGTTTTGCTTTATTATTATTTTTTAATTTTTAAACTTCACTATATCTATTCTTTGATTGTTTTATACATAGGTACAATATATTCTGATTATTACCACGACCCTTTCTTATTAGCCTCTAGTCCCTGTCAATTTCTTTTCCTTTCTTCCATACATGCTCTTTTTCAATATTCAAGAGTTTTTGTTTTGTTTTGTTTTGATACCCAATGTGTTTAATTAGAACCATCTCTGTGAATATGGGTTTGGAACTCTCCACTGGAGCCTGGCAGCTCACCAGCTTGCAAAAGTTGCACATGCGAAGTACAAGATGGAATGAAGGATGATGTGCTGCTTAAGGACAGTGACAAAACCAATTGTCTAATGTGCTCAGAATGAGAAGTTTGTAGAGGAAACTTAAAGACAAGATACAGTTTCCTCTAATTTACTGAGATTTTAGACATCATTTTGCAAGGGTATCTGTTTTATATAGGGTACAAAATTAAGAGATGATGTGATTGTCTAGGAAAAGACCATGGAATAAGAAGTGTTCACTCAGGAAAACTCATCTATGTAAACCTCGCAAGAAAGAATTGAAGAATGTCTTACACCAGGAGGTAAGTTGTCATTTAGAAACTATGGAAATTGAAAGATCTGTCTGCTTTCATTTTTACAGTATGACTTAATGGCACGACTTCATTTGAATAAGAGAGGAGTGGATCTAAGGGACTTAGCCTACTTAATAGTGTCAGTGTCAGTGTCATTTACTCAAGAAGAGAAGGAAGGAAGTGAGACACATTCATTTGTTTTATTGTTAAATACTAGGAGCTGAAGGAAAGACATGGATTGAAGAGATCTATTATAAACTTAGAAAATTTGAACTGTCTTGTACTTTCACATAGAAATGCCACAGAGACAGTTTCATATTTGAGTAGATATTATTTAAAAATTGGACATTGAGATCATATATATTATGATCATTGACTTCCAAGTGACTATTTCTGAATCACTGATACAGAAATTGTTGAACCAGCCTTTCTTCAGCAGATTTTAACCTAAGGCAAAGACATACAAGACACTCTTTGATTAATTCTCACAGAATGTCACATTAATTTTTCCACTCTTCATTTATTAAATATATATTGAAATGATATTTTTAAATGTTCAATTTGTAGAGATATACTGGATGTAGTAGTAGGGACAAAGAATATAATGCCAAGCCCTAGAATACTCTAAGATTTATAGCTCCTAAATTGGAGAGCAGATTAGAAAGGAGAAGGTGTTGTTTCTGGTGGAAAACAAGAGGTTTGAAACTGTTTGAGGAAGATGTGATCACCTGTGTGAAGTGTGTATCTAACGGAGGTCATGGAGGTGCTTGAGCAGAAGAGGTTGAGTGTACTGGTCATGAATGAACCAGATCTGCCTTCCAAGGAAGATACAGGAGGAGAGGGTGTAAGGATTCCTGTCTCAGTTTTCTTCTTTTCTTGTATTGAAAAGTGTTACAGTTCAAAGAATGGAAGCTGGTTTCAGCAGCAGCGCTGAGAAGCAATGAGGCCAAATTTGTATTTCTAAGATGGGACACGTGGGATGTTACATGTTAGCTAGAGTATCAACAAGAGTAGGAAAAGTTAGCTATGTGAGAGATTAAAATTTAGGAGTAAATTTTTTATCTGGAAAGAAATAACAACAAATGTTGTATGCTGTATAAAAATGGGAGAGTAGGATGTTTATTTAGCATTATTCTAAGGAAAAGAAAGAACGTGACCAAAGAGACTGTGGAAATACACAATAAAATTATAAGTAGTAGAACAAGAGAACATTTGCTCAGCATGACAAACTGAGAAAGGGAGAAACCATGAAAAAAGAGCAGGGACCAGAACACGACAATCCCACAGTGCTAGGGTCTTAATGGATGGTTTTAAACTCGACTCTGAATCAAAACCTGTCAGCATGAATCCTAATTTCCTCTCCTTTTATCTGGCTGTAGGTGTATGGGGACAAAATAGCCATAAAGCCAATTTCTGCTTAAGGATCTTAATTACCTGTCCCATCATCTATATTATAATTGCATACTTTATAAGCTTTCAGGGGAGTTTGATTCCAAAACCAGCTTCCCTGGGTGAGAGTCATGGTTGGAATGTCCTCTAGAAATGGCCCACCATCACATTACTGTCCTCGGTCTTCTGTAAAAGAGCAGAATATTTTCCATTTTGAAAAAGGACATTAGATTTCCACTTAGTTTATATGGTTTTTTTTAAGGTCTAGAACTGTTTCTGAAAATATTTAAATATTTACCTTTAAAACAAACTGAGATTTGCTAAGATTACAGGACTCTGCCTTAAAAATTAAGTAAAATTCACTTTCTTTTAGTACTTCCTTGCTCCATTCCGGAGTCTCCTGAATTCCAAAATCTCTTTCATCCAATCAGACTCTTAGGTCATCCCTTCTTCTCTGCTACCTTTGGTTCTACTATAGGGCTGTGCTATCTGTTCATTTGATACAACGGGTTGGGTATCTTTTGCTTCTTGTGCTTACAGAGTGTCCAATAGGAATGATCCTAAATAATATCTGCCATCTAAGAGCACACTGTCCACATGCCTATGTTGTTCCTGTGTGACTTTCAAATATGTCCACTTGAAAAATCCAAGTCCAGAAACATTTTATACTCTTGAGCATGAGCATATGTGATATCCTTGTATCTGGAAGTCGCTAGTGCAATTTCAGAATCGATGTTTTTTTCAACCACCTTTCATCAATATTCTATTGTTTACTCTAATGAGGATTAAGAACTATTTTCTAAAATGTATTTCTCCAGCATTACTGAAGACAACTAAGTACAGTTCAAATTTCTTTTGACCTCTAGCCTCCAAATAATGACAAAGAGACTTATTTTTTTATTGCAAACGCTTGGTCTTAGCTTAGGCTTGTCCTACAACCTTTCATAACTGAAATTAACAAGTTTCTATTCATCTACATTCTACCATGTGACTTTACTTCTCCTCTACTCTGTACCTACTGTATCCTTCATTTCTTGCTGATGAAATCTCCAGGTATAAATTCATCCTGAGTTTCTCTCTGTATCTGGAAGTCCCTCCTATCCTCTTCCTGTCTAGCCATTGGGCATTTATCTTTTTACTAAACCATCAGAAAGCACCTTGTCAAAGACTTATCTTTAAAGTATTCAAAAAGATTACCCCACAACAATTAAAAAGGAAAATTCTCAGATTTTCAGATAAGAAAATCTGATTCAGTAAACCTGAAATTGGATTATAGAATTGGTATCTTAAATAATTCTTTATAAGAATGTGACATATATTATATAAGGACCAATTTTTATAAATTCTCACTTTAAGGACACAAAAGCATCATAAATATTTTCAAACTTACTATGATTTCTAAGAAGAAAAATATTATGATGATGGAAAATTGAGTAGCATCACTAACATAAACCTTACTTAGGATTTTGAATATTATTTCTTTTCTTGGATAGATGTAAGTGGTGTGAGATTCGACTGACCCTGTACAGTTGCAATGAACTCTGATTCCCTCAGCCTTACACTCATAGTGGCAGATAACTGATGCTTTACAGTGTCCTGTGTGGCTAATCTGGGGGTTTGGTCGCTAGAGCTATTTTACTTGTTTTTAATTTACATTGTTCTCAACTGGGGATGCAATTATCCAAATGCAGTGTGAGATAAAAAAAATACAATATTTTCTATGGGGATAAGTAATAAGACTCTGTTTATTACTCTTCCTCCTCCCCATCTTTTTTGATTGTCAAAGACTAAATAAGACCAAGAATCAACTAGACTAACATAAAAAATAGGTATATTTTTATTTGTTTTGTTTTTGAGACATTGCATATCAGTTCCATGTGGTGTTCATACTATGAAAATGCTTTCTGGGGACATATATATTAGGGGACCCACACATTTTAATTTGTTATGAATGTTTCCTATGGAACATAAAGAAGGTTGAATGGCTGAACAATTCATCTATTTGTCACAGGTTTTACCTTTAATTTTCAGCATAAATTATTGAGCAACAAGCTATCTCTCCAAGTTTCCAGTTCCAGTTTTTTTTTTTATCTAAGCAACAGTTTCAACTTGAACCACATCTACTGCATGGGTCTTGTCTTAGCTCTGATTATCATTTCTCTCTTCCCTTCTTCAATTTGTTTTGGAAATATACTTCAACAATAAATGTAATAGTTGTATGTGCGTGTGTGTGTGCGTGTGTGTCTTTGTCTGTCTGTCTCTGTCTCCTTGTGTCTGTTTTTATCTCTGTCTCTCTCCGTTTCTCCCCTTACAAATCCTAGTTCTTATTAATCCCTTTAAAAATCTATTCTTCCAAACACTTAGACTTCTGGGTATAAAGGTGATTTTGTCAGTGAATTCAACCTTTCTTGGTGCTTCCGGGCCATCAGTTTACTCACTCTCTTTTTTTACCTTCTTCACTTTCAGAACTGGCTTCATTACTACTCACAGACCCTTCAGTCCTTGACATTCTGGACTTTCCTTTCCCATTTATCTAAGCGGAAGGTCTAATGCCACTGATGCTTGCAATGATCTCCCTGCTTTTGATGCTCACTCTTACCTCTTTTCAGAGTTAGCTATAACTGACCATTTTTATCTTTACTACATTACTAAGGTCCTTCCAGTTGGGGCTATTTCTTATGTATTATTTTAAGTATATGTTTATACTTTGTGCTGACTAGTTTTATGTCAACTAGACACAAACTAGAATTATCAGAAATGAGGGAACCTCAATTAAGGAAATGTCTCCAAAGACTGTTTTACAGGAAAGCCTGCAGAACAGTTTTTTAATGAGTGATTGACGGTCAGGAGGAAGCTCGTTTCAATTGGTGCTATCTGGGGCTGCTGGTCCAAGTGTCTATTTTTTAAAAAGTAAAACAAGCTACGACAAGCAATCCAGGAAGCAGCCTCTTGTGCCTCTGCATCAGTTCCACCCTTCAGGTTCCTGCCCTGGATTCCTTAAATGGTGGACTATGATGTGGAAATATATGCCAAACAAACGCTTTCTTTTATTTCTAACTTGTTTTGCGTCACGGTGTTTGTCACAGCAACAGAAACCCTCACTATGATAGATTTATAGCTATAGAAAAAAAAGGAAGGAAAGAAGGAAGGAAGGAAGGAAGGAAAGAAGAAAAGAAAGAAGGAAGAAAGAAAAGAAAGAAGGAAAGAAAGAAAGGTAGAAAGAAAGAATGAAAGAGAAAGAAAGAATGGATGAAAGAAAGGAAGAAAGAAAAAGGAATTTTAAAAATCACTAGTGTAGACATGGCAAAAAAAAATTTAATTTTTTAGAATCTACGGTACCAGCAATAGATTGAATAAATGCATGTGTTGGTGTCTATTTTTAAGTGCAAAATCTTAAAAATGTATTTTATATTTATCGCACCATAACTTTAAGGAAAATTCAATTCAGTATTACACAGTGAGAGGTCTTGTGATTAGAAGATAATAAGAGAATTTTAGAAGTTGAAAAATGGCATTTGGATGTTGAGCACAGTATTTTAGAAGAAAAACGTCAACAGTCTCCACGGAACTACCATTTATCCTTATGGGAGACTTACTTCTTTCCCAAAGTTTGACTGGAGACATGACTCACCTACTTTTGTTAAAGGAATAAAACATGCAAATAGCGGTAGCTATGAAAAAGAGTTTTCCAGTTGTTAAACTATTTCTTTTTTAAAATCTCTCCTCGTTTACCAGTCATTGCTCCCTTTGCTGTGTAGATGTGGGAGAGCAAATTCTTAGTATTCTATAGAGATACATACTTGATCCCTTGACCCTCAAAATAGCACCCTTGGCACTGAAAAAAAAATCCAAGTAAAGGTTATAAAATCAATTTCCTTTCGGTGTCCATGAATCTCAGCAGTGTTGTCTCTCCAGAAACAATCACCCTCCTCAACAATCCATATTCTTTGGGATTATGGAAAGCCAATAAAGGTAGATATCTTAGATATCTGTTTAGGCTCATAATTTGTGTATTTCTTAAGGTTGGGGAGGTCATATGTGTTGTTTAAAATTAAGGCAGAGCTGACAACAGCAAATTAGAATAGCTCTAAAAGAGATAAAAGGACAAAGATACAAGGTTTTACTAAACATTATCCGAGATGAACACTGCAAAGAAAAGAAAATGATATGAAATAGTTCTTTTAAAAGAGGGAGGGGAGACAAGTCAATTAAATTTTAAATCAATTTTAAGAATGAATGTTGGTGTTTAGGGCCATTTTTTGATCACAATTTTACAAATCTACTGGAATAACAGAGCCTAGTGGAACTTTTGTTTTTCCAAATAATCAAACTTTCAGAATTCTAAATGTTCCAGTAAAACAGTCTTAATTTTTAAATGAATACAAGAAAACAATTTGACATGAAAAAAATAAAAGCATTTATATTGGGAAATTATTGACCCCATATGTGCAATTTTTCTTAAATTGTGCCCCTCTGTGTGTGTGTGTGTGTGTGTGTGTGTTTATGTGTGTGTTTGCCACAACACTGTGTGGAATCTAGAAGACAACTTGTGAAAGTCTCTTCTTTCCTTCCAACTTATGGGTCTTTTTTTTTTTTTTTTTTTTGGTTTTTCGAGACAGGGTTTCTCTGTGGCTTTGGAGCCTGTCCTGGAACTAGCTCTTGTAGACCAGGCTGGTCTCGAACTCACAGAGATCCGCCTGCCTCTGCCTCCCAAGTGCTGGGATTAAAGGCGTGCGCCACCATCGCCCGGCTCCAACTTATGGGTCTTAAGTATTCAAACTGATTGGCAGGCTTGGTGCCTTTATCCATTGAGCCATCTTGGAAGTCCTAATTATGTGATTTCTAAATTGTGTAGGATCACTAAATCTGATATAGAGAACAACCATTTAAAAGTCCCACACTGTGTGGCATTTTCACCTTTTCATATGAAAATCAAATTGTCACTGTGAGTTTTCTTACCTTCGGTTGTGTAGAACAAGGTATTAGTTACTGCTTTCTGTCATTTCTTTTTCTACTGCTTTAAATATGACAATTTAGGAAGTGTGTATTAGGTTTTCAGAAAGTATTAGCATGCATTTAAAGTATAGGCATCACACAAGGCTGTAGAGAAGTTGTATTTCTTCCCTTGAAACCTTGCCAACATTCAATTTCTGGTGGAAAGCCAGGTCTATCTCTCTCTCAGCTCTTTTGCTTATGCTTAACTGAAGCATCATCCTGAAATTAAGAGCTCTGTTACTTCTTAGGAATCCAGATGATAAAAAAATAAGAAAAAGCAAAGGAACGCAGAGTTCATAAAGGATGGCAACTCAGTGATGGATCTAGGAGAGTTAGACTATGGGGTTGGGAATGCATGTGATCAAAATATAATGTATGCGTACATAAAATTCTCAAAGAACGAATAGAAAACATTTAACAGCAACAGTGATATACAGTCCAGTGAAAAAAGAGGTCTTCAAGAATGATTTATTAACGCTCAGGAATGAACTTGGAGGCGCAGTCAGACAATACTGGGTTGGACTAGCCATCTTGTTGGTTTTAGCGATCAACTCTTGTGGATATTCTAGTCTTCCTATACTTGTGCTTTCCTATTGGAAGGGAATTCCAGTGAGTACTGAAAATTCATTTGCATTTAATTTCCAACTGCTTAAAATATTCTTGACCCCATAAGGTAGGAGTAAGACAAAAGACTGTATTAACATGATACCAGAAAATGAACATACCAATTGAAATTCACAGGATACATTCATAGTTAAAAGTGTGTGTTAAAGCTGTTGCTCCTTGTGGAGGCCTGAAAATGTGAGCTTGTTTACAAGTTGATTAAAGATCAGGGATTTGGGACTTTCCTCTAGTTCCTTCAAGGTTATTGTGATTTTACCTCAAACAACTGCCCCACCTCGACCCAAGTCCAAGTGTTCTGCTCTCTCAAGGCTATTGTCCACAGGTGTGTCTAATTGCCAGAACTTGTACTCCCGGAGCAGAGAAGTAGATCTCCTCCTACCTCAAACAAAAGCTAAGGATTCAACTAAGTTCCACTTTCCTTTATGAAGATAACTTTGGATTCCACCCAGGGAGTGGTTTGCCTACAGAATGTTTTGGTCTTAGGTGGTTTCCTATTCTTAAAGTGACTTAAAACAGAAATGAATAAAAAAGAGAGCATTTGAAGGAATCACCAAATGATTAGCTTCTAGGGAATCTTGGGTAACTTAGATAACTTTGGATTCCACCCAGGGAGTGGTTTGCCTACAGAATGTTTTGGTCTAAGGTGGTTTCCTATTCTTAAAGTGACTTAAAACAGAAATGAATAAAAAAGAGAGCATGTGAAGGAATCACCAAATGATTAGCTTCTAGGGAATCTTGGGTAACTTGGATGTCATTTGTAAAAAAACAAACTTTATTTTCAATTTGGCCTAGAGATTCACTGTTAAAAATTATATCATTATAATATATATCAACTTTATGTGACTAATAGAATTTTGAAGCTTCACTTCCAAGTGGCCATCTAGCCTTTATATGCAATTATTTCAAGCCTAAGCTAAATATATGTTACTTTTCAAAACAAAGAAAAAACAACAGATGCGATATTTTATTTTCTATTGCGACTTCTAGATAATCAAATTTAGCTTTTCTAAGATGGCTCACTGAAAACTACAAAATGTTTTTCTTCTAATAATATTGCTAATCACACAATCAGCTTTAAAATATGGAAACAAATATTGCAAGCATCATTTAAATGAAACAGTACAACCAAGATGGTTTGCCTTTTTAGTTTCTAAAGATTCAAATTATTTTTTCATGCTGCAGAAAATGTTAATTAATCAATTAGAAAGAGATATTGCCCCTATGCTGAGCTGGGGCTTACTTGTTGCCCTGGTGAATAGAGCTTTCTAACATACCACCAGGGAGTAAATTCAACTTTGTGATAATTTGGATTATTAGGTATTTAAAAGTAAAAGCTCAGCTAGAATTGCACTTTTAATACAAACAGTATTTTATTATGTTGTCAGCTCCCTAGGGGGAGTCACTCTTTCTTTTGTAGTTCTTTTTTTTCCAATTCTCATAACTGATAGACATAATAAGAATTTTAGATAATAGCAATAGCAATCAGAAAAGGAGTCGATTATACACACACACACACGCACATGCACATACAGATAGAGAGAGAGAGAGGTGAATTGTATGATTCAAGAATATTAAGGATGTATTATCCTTCCTTTCATTGTTCATGCTTATTGTGGTTTGGAAGCGGTATAGAAGAGTGGTACATAGAGAGACTCATCAGATAAGAGTCTTCAAATTAAAGGTTTGCTGTATTTTTATTTTTTTTTATTACTCTCCTGGAGATTCGTTAAGGGCAAGGTTTACAGATAGAAGCAACAAGCAATGATAGGAAATTTATCTTTTCCTTCACTATTCTTACTATCTTTTTAATGTAAATATGTAGATTAAACAGTTTCCACAAGAAAAGTACACCGATTTTTCCTTCTGGTTCTGTACCGAGAATGTCTTTATCATAAAGAGCTCTCTGGGCTTTATTATTTGATACCCACTTTCAGGTTCGTATCCCCAGCATACATTGTTAATCTCTGAATTCTTGAATCCATCACTAGCAAATACATACTCTCTTACTTAAACTTGATCAATTGTAAGTCTTGACTGTATATTTTATTTTTTGTTTACTGTAAATTAACAGAAAAGCATAAAATGAGTTATTATTTTTGGTCATCTGAGAATCTTATTTTCTACAGAAAAATAAGTAAGTCACGATATAGCAAAGAAAAAGAAAACTGGGGTTGCAAACAATTATGAAGGATAAATAACTAGATTTGTAGTTTTGTAAAATAGGTTCTAACTGATCGTGTCAGCTAAGTTCTTGTGTTTACATATGAATATCCTTAGAAACCTCAGGGAATCCTTACATACATCCTGTGAGGTAGAGATTGATCATGATCAGTACCATTCTCATTTCTGCAGATGGCAAGCCAAGCCTAGGGCTTTGGACATGGGTGAAGGCCACACTGATGGTGGGTTACAAATACCGCAAGCCTTCTGCTTCATAAAAGAATTATTTTTTATTAACCAAACCTGCCACTTAAGCTTCTTTGTTTGCGAGAATAATTGGAAATAATTGGGATTATTATTAATATCTGTATTGGTACAGAGGTCTGAATTGCAATTTTCTCCACCGTTAACACCAGCCATTACACTCATTTAGCCTTGCTGGGATATTTTTGGGTTCAATAATTTTAAGCAAATAGGTAACCTAAAAAATTTAATAGGCATTTCTGGTTGACTTTTGCTCTTGCCACAGGCAGCAGTTTGGCAGGTGTGTATGAGTCTTGATGAGACTGCCTTATAAAATTATAAGGTCAATTAGAGCACCTAGATATATTTTGACCAGCTCTGTACTGGTGGCAACTATAAATCATAATTGGCTGGTAGAGGGTTTTACTGTTGTATCTATGGTTGATTACTCTACATTTAATCCCATTTAAATGAGAAAACTGATTTTACTTTCCAAGTTATGGTTATTTACTCAAGTATAGTCTCTTACAATGGCCACCGAAACTTATCCAAGAGATCTGTAATGACCTTAACTCCATTCAATACAATATTTCTTTAAGAAGTTCAAGAAAATGCATATACAGCTCTCTCTGATCTTATCTAGATGAGGAAAAACAGAACACTCTCCACTCATGAATGCTCAAAGGAGTGGATTTATTGACATTTTTTTATGTGATAGAGAAAATAGACACTAAATAAGGCAGGTATCTGTGAGCTCCCAATAAACAAATTACCTAAACTTTGGTATCAGTGGTAGTTGAGAAATGGTCTCCATTCAATATTCCACTTTAGATAAAATAGATCAGGATGATTTAAGAGATAATGAATAATAGCAATAAAAGAGAAATTCTTTATGTTAGCATATTATTTTAGAATACATCATATAACAGGTGATTTTTTATTTATTTATTTATTTTTTTGGTTTTTTCGAGACAGGGTTTCTCTGAAGTTTTGGAGCCTGTCCTGGAACTAGGTCTCATAGACCAGGTTGGCCTTGAACTCACAGAGATTTGTCTGTCTCTGCCTCCTCAGAGCTGGCATTAAAGGCCTGCGCTGCCATGACCCAGCAGCTGAATATGATTTAAGGGTTGTGCTTTTCAAAATGGTTTATTAGCACTCTGAAGTTCACAGATAGCTCAGATAGCTGCCTATGAGTACTGCCTGCAAGTCTTCAAAAATCATATTTGTGGTCATTGAAGTACAACCTTTTATATTCCTTATATTTCTATCAAGCTACATGGATGCATTGTATATGCAGAAGTCTCTCTGATGACAGTTGGGCTAAGCAACAATCTATTCATATAGCAAAGTATTGTTAGGAATCATTTCATTAACTATTTTTCCTTTTTCTCAATATAATTAGGTTCTATCCTAGGTCTCTGGGCTGTCCGGCTTCTAAGTTTTCGACCTCCAGGCAGGCAGTGTTTCGGATGGACTTCCTCTAATGATATGGATTTCAAGCTGAAGCAGTTATCAGCTGGCTGTTCTCAGATTTTTACCCCAGTATGTCTTGTAGGCAAGGAAAATTCTAGGTCAAAGTGTGTCTGACTGGGTTGGGATTCCAATGCCTCCTCTGGAAGTCTTGCTTACTTATAGAAGAAGGCTGATTCAGACTCCGTATTCCGTCTTGCTAGGAATCGTTGCTAGGGCTACCCTCATGGATTCTTGGAAGTTTCCATTGCACAAGTTTCTAGCTTGTCCTAGAGATGCCTCTGATTCCACAAGTCTTTCCCAATACTCTCCCCCTCCCTCCTAAATGTTTCAGCATTTTTTTGTTGTTTTTTTTTTGTTTGTTTGTTTGTTTGTTTTTCGAGACAGGGTTTCTCTGTGGTTTTGGAGCCTGTCCTGGAACTAGCTTTTGTAGACCAGGCTGGTCTTGAACTCACAGAGATCCGCTGTTTCAGCTTTTAAAACCAGGCCTATACCAAAGATGTTACAGACCTATTTTAAGGATAGTTTGATAAACAATAATGCATTCAGAAAAGTATGGTGGTTTTCGTCATGCTATATGAGAGATAATCTGGGCTACTGATTTGTTACTTAGATTATGAAAACAAATATTATATAGAATACAGAGTCCTATGACAAATATTTCAAATGGATGGGCAGTGGTGGTGCATGCCTTTAATCTCAGCTCTCGGGAGGCAGAGGCAGGCAGATATCTATGAGTTTGAGGCCAGTCTGGTCGACAAGACCTAATTCCAGGAAAGGCTCCAAAGCTACAGAGAAAGCCTGTTTTGAAAAACTCAAAAAACAACAAAACAAGAAACAAATTTTTTAAGTGATACTTATTTTATTTAAATTGTGCTAATGAATTTGTAAACTCCTTATTAAGAATTTTGTTGAAAAATGAAGTCATTGAATCCTGAATATAATTTATTGAGAACACTGTGCTGTCTTACATATAAGGCTAGGTTAGGTAATGCTTTATAAATTTCCTGAATCTAAAATAGTAAATTGTTGGTCCTTGGAACTTGCCTTCAATATTTGTCCATATTGACTATGTGTCTAAATGTCAGAATATATTTAAAGTCTAAGCATTTATGATAAAATTAGGCACAACAAAAAATTGTTGATGTTATTCAGTAAATTCAGCCTACTTGGCCTCTCAAGAAGTAGCATCTTGATTATGTCAGTCCTGCTGAGTAAGTGCCAGGCTGGAACTATTGTAGTGAGCTGTGACAAATTGGGCTATCCGTAATTTTCTATCATGCCTGATTCAACTATTGTTGTGTGAACATGGCTGGTATTATCTTAGTGCAACCACCTGGCTTACCACAATTCAAAGCTGTTGTTACAGCAAAGACAGCAAGAAGGCTGGCTGATGAAGAAGCTTTTGAAGTAGATGGCAAAGGAAGCTAGGGGTGATGATTATGAAGGTGACTATCCACAGGTCATATTATCTCCCATCAAGCATTGCTATTAGCAGTAGGTCCTGCTTCTGGGGAGCTTCTCTCTGTGGATGCGTAGTACCATAATTCCACCATATATTTCATATTTCGCCAAGCCATGTTCCCATGGTTCTCCTTGCACTTCCAGATAAAAGAGTATTTGTCAAAAGACCAAAAATAGTGTGACATGTTGCATATGGAGACACTAAACAATGAGATATAAGGAAGGCAATGATTTTGAAAGAAAACATTTGCAAATATGCCAGTGTACAAGACATGGTTTGGAGTCAGATGAATATTCTTTAATACTAGATATTTTACTAATTGCTATTTGAAATTTAGAAGCTTTCAATGGAATTTAGTTGTTCATTGTTATGGTACAGGATAGTTGTACATTGATCTTTATGAAATACAGGAATAGGTAATAAAACATTTTATGTAATGAATATTTATCACATGAAATAAATCTTTACACATACATAGACACAAAAAACACACATTGCAATAAAAGATATCCAAGTCGTGCTCAAACATACACACACACACACACACACACAAAAGCACACATTGCAATAAAAGATATCTAAATCCAGCTCAAACATATACACACACACAAAAGCACACATTGCCATAAAATACATCCAAGTCCTGCTTGAAACATAGTAGAGCATCCTGAGCATCTTTGAAAAGAATATACATTCTAAAGAAAACTCAAAAAGCAAGTGAACTTGATATATTTATAGAGATATTGCTAATGGTATCTAGAAGCAAAATATGCTGTTTATCAAAGTTATATCTTTTACAGAGAATATTTCAACGCTGAAAATATTTTGTTGTTGAAATTCAATGTGAGGTCAACACTTGGCTGATAGAAATATTTTGCCTATATAGATCTACTTACTGAAGAATTCAAGCCCTTGTATTATTCTATGTCATTGGATATTGGAACTTGTAGATTTGACTGATGAAATACATCTTGATGAACTAATTTTCTTGCCTTGTCTTGTACTGTAAAATATTTTCTGATCCTGTGAAGACGAAAGTTAAATGCAGAGTGTATTGACCAGCATGATAGAATTTATCCTGAAAAGACTTTTGGGAGAGATAATGCTATATTCTTCCTAAGAAAATCCCTCTAGATAGAAATAGAAATATTAGCACATCTAGCTTTATTATGTGATTTTGACTTAGAGGTAATGTAAATGAATAAAGAATGACTTAATAGATGTCTTTATAACCTTATCTATAATTAATGACAGACTTCTAAGTTTGAAATAGGTATCATTTGGCATTGTATGGATAACAACAACAGGTAATATGAGAACTACAGAAAACCTTTATGAACAAGGATGGGTTAAGCACTGCCCATTTTACAATAATGGAAAGTGTATATCACATCAGTGAAATGTTTAGTATTTTGCTCCTATGGGCATTTAGTCCTTAAAGGAACCTTCAGAAGTAAGTTGTCATAATATCTTATTTAGGCAACTGAATCCTGGGAAGATTAAAATACAACTTCTATAAGTTAAAAAGACTTCGACGGTGATTCATAGAGGAATGCTGGGACTTCAATTTCCTTGTTGCTTAACACCAAACACTATAAACACAGTAGATTGCTGTGATGTTCTAGGGGATGCTGCAGAGAGTACAAATTGTCCTCCTAACATCTATAATAGCACTCTTCTATGTCAAAGAGGTATATAAGCTATTGACCCAATACATACATTTAAAGAATGCATATTTTTAAAACCTTGTATAATCTTCCTTTTTTAGGTGTAATGTTTTCCTTAGGTATGAGAAAATGCATAACAGTTTTAACCATATTTGTCCAGCTCAATTCTGAGGATGATACTTTCAAACAAGGGTAGTGAAACAATTACATTTATACTACTTCACAACTCTTGTCTCTTGGGCTTTTGTCCTACAATGGAAATATAAAGACTGAGGCTCTAGCTTTTGTGCTGAATCTCTAAGAGCCCTCAAAGCTGCAGGTCACATACTGGCACGATAGTTTAAACAAAAGAATTGTCTTTGATGAACTGTCTGCACTAAGCTGCACTATGAAGCATATACAGGTTGTATCTGAGACAGACTTCATTTTATAGAATTCACCTTCCTGTATAAGCCGGTTTTTATTTTATGAAGAGAGAGAAATGATCTTGACACAAATTACCAGATGCTATTTTAATAGATAACAAGAGAAAGGTAAGATGTCTTAAAATTACTCTTAATTATTTTTAATAAAATGGGATCAAGAGCTGCAATGTTGATCTATTTCGAATTTTTCACTCATCATCTTTCTACTTTTCCATAGATAGTTCTCTCTGAATGGAACTTGAGAGTTTTGTAACAGTCTTAAGAGTATCATAAAACTAAACACCAACCCATTGCCATATTTTTAAAAAGTAAAAGAGACACAAATGGAAAGAATGAAAACAGACCATTATTGCCTTTGGTTTATCGAAATCAAATATATCCTAGGATGAATTGTAGAAAGACTGAAAAGAAGAGGAAAAAAGAAAGATATTATAGAAGAGACGAAAAGTGGGATAGAGAGAGAGAGCTCTATTGGTTTGTATTAGGGATACAGTTTCTGCTGCACAGCGCCTCCCACTTTCATGAATCATGCCTTCACTAAAGGTTAGATGATGACAATGCTGCTCAGTAAAGTTTCTGTAGCAAATATAGTGAAGATGGTAATTACAGTCTGTGAGAAAATCTCTATGCATCCTAATGGAAAGGAGATGAGGTAACATCAAACACCAAAAGGAATTTCAGAATTCTGCCAGTCCTTGCTGTAACTGTGCATCAGGGTCAGACAGGAATAGGTAAGGCTCTTTGATATTATTTCTTTTCTCAGAAAACCATGTGGGATAT
Organism: Chionomys nivalis; assembly: GCF_950005125.1. Lineage (NCBI taxonomy): Eukaryota > Metazoa > Chordata > Mammalia > Rodentia > Cricetidae > Chionomys > Chionomys nivalis. The sequence continues at coordinate 25,709,759 of NC_080105.1, forward strand.
AGGTTGGATTTAAATAGAAACATGACTCTAGTGATAGTCAAATATTTGATTACTGCTTGAACTCTGAATTTCTGGCTTTTATGGCTAAAATATGTTTTCCCCCTCACTGGTTAACAATATTACATACTGAAGCAGCAGAATGTACCAACAAGTCTATTCTTCTCTTGTGTCTCTTAAATTAAGGCTGAACAAAGAACACTAAAGCAGAGAAGCTGAGCAAGTACATGTGGAAAGGCACCCTAGGCTATTTGAGGAACTCTGTGACACTGCAGTTTCCTATAAATGTATTTACTTATACAAAGAAGTGACATGCCTAGTGAGAAGAGAATGGACTGGTTGACAGCAAAGCAAACTAAACAAAACAGAAAGCAAATGTAGCCACTATGTCAAAGTCAAGAAAACCCAGGAATAGTAATTGAATGAGTGAAAAAAAATCAAATAAAATGTTCCCTCTCTAAGATAAAACTCGAGATAACGAAAGCCAATGATTTTGTTTGAATACAGCTTAATTGATGGTTCGGAGCAAGTGAGACTTTCAATTTTCTAAATGATTCTTTCTATTGTGATCTGAAAACAAAAGAAGAAATGAATAAGTTGCGTGTACTCAGTGGTACCTGGCATTGAAGAAGAGCAATACCTCAGAGAACAATAGTGTTTTCAGGATGAATGGTTGCCTAGAACTCAATTTTCAAGGTTGAAAAAAATGTCAGAAAATTGTTTATAAGATGCCCTAGTACACAAAATTTCTAATCTGCCACCATGGTTAACTTGAATAAAGTAAGAATTGTTTTAAATGTTTGTCTTTGCTCCTGGTCACCGATTCCTTCCTATCTTACTTTGTTTGGATTTAAAGGGAGCAGCGACATACTGCTTATAATTATCATGCTGGTAAGAGATGATTAAGTTTCAAACTGGGCAATGTATTTCTTAGAGGAAGTGAATGAAGAGATTTGGAAATTTTGAGTAGTACCTGGTACAAATCAAATTGTCTTTCATTTTGGTTTCTCAACTTTTTATTTGCTGGTTTTTAAGTTTTCAAGATACACACGTAAGCTTGCAAAAGTGAAGATAATGCTAAATGTCCAACCTGTTCATTTAAAATACATTAAATTTATCTGCCAAGATTGGGAAACAAGAAAATTTGATTCTAACTCTTTTACTTTCAAATATTAACTCTTTTCATAATCTATAAATCTATAATCAACCAACCATTGTCAGTACTACATTTGGGTTTCTTATTTTTGATTTTTCATCATTATTTATATATTACTCACAAAAGAGAGTAGTTACGTTTTATATACACACACACAAACACACTCATTTATTTGTGTTTATTTACACTTTTTTTTTTTTTTTTGGTTTTTTTGAGACAGGGTTTCTCTGTGGTTTTGGAGTCTGTCCTGGAACTAGCTCTTCTAGACCAGGCTGGTCTCGAACTCACAGAGATCCGCCTGTCTCTGCCTCCCGAGTGCTGGGATTAAAGGCGTGCGCCACCACCGCCCGGCTATTTGTGTGTATTTAAACACATTTTAAGGAACATGAAAAAAATCATGTCCAAAGAACTAGAATTATTGTGGTTTCTTCTATGTTCTTCATTCCCTTCCTCACAGTAAATAAAATTACTGTTTTGAATTTTATGCTGTAATCTTGTGTTTCTGGGAAACATACTTTATTGCATATGCATATATATGTAATATTACAAAAAAGAGCTTATGAGTTTTAGTTGCTTTTACTCAATACAGAAATTGAAGCACACTTTATTTGATCTTTTAGATTAGCTCCTTTTTCTCTCTTTATTCTTTATGAGTCATTCTCACTCTTTTATGGACCTGGGAAACATTTATCTCACCATTGCTAAATCCTATCACATGCATTTAGTATAACATTAATTCTTGCCTGAATGGTAATTTTATCCTTGATTCTTTGCTTATTTGAGTTTTTATTATGAGAAATACCAGTGCACAAATTCTTGTGTAGGTTTTCCATTTCAGATGTTAAAATAGAATTTCTGCTTCATAGGGAATAAATGTAGCACTGGAAATTTTTGCAGCAGAGTGTGGGATTGTGAGTAATTTAAAAATAAAGAGTAACTATTTTTTTCTAAGATTATTCTGTCAACTTATATCTTAAATAAAAGGTTTAGGAATTCAAACTGGCATTTTTTCCTTTGATTTTTTTTTTAACCACCTCTAATACTTAAGATTTTGAGCCATTTAAAATGCTAATACTTTATGAAATATGGAAGTTTATCTCAATGTCGCCTTAATTTGTATATTTTATTATGAATTGTAGTTAAAAATTTTGCTCATCTTCTTTGTAATTTCTTCTTATATGTCTTTCATGCCTTTCCAATTTTTACATAATGTTGTCATGTTTTGATTGGTTATTTTTTTCCATAAGAAAAGCCTTATTTAATATGGTGCATGATATTCCTCAGGTATGTTCAAAAATTTCTCGAGAGATATAGCCATCAGTACTGACTTGAGGCTTTTATGTTGGTTATAATGTGAATTGAGATGAGTAGGAGACCCTTATGGAAACCAGGAGCTGTGCACAGGAGACATTGGCTGGAGCCTTATTAGTACCTTGGCCACTTGTGAGACAAGAGGAACGGTAAAGCAGTGTTGAGTAACCTCGTAAAGGAAGGTTGGATAGGGGAGCAGGGAAACTCATATCTTAGTTAAGGGAGCCACCTAAGGGTTGGCAAGAGACTTGAACTTGGAATGGCTACCAGGTGCCCAGGGCAATGTCCCCAGTTAGTTCCTTGGGCACCTGAGGATAGGGAACCTGAAATGAACCTATCCTATAGCCATACTGATGAATATCTTGCATATCACCATAGAACCTTCATCTAGGGATGGATGGAGATAGAGACAGAGACTAACACTGGAGCACGGGACTGAGCTCCCAAAGTCCTAATGAGGAGCAGAAGGAGCGAGAACATGAACAAGGAAGTCAGGACCACGAGGGGTGCACCCACCCACTGAGACAGTGGGGCCGATCTATTGGGAGCTCACCAAGGCCAACTGGCCTGTGACTGAAAAAGCATGGGATAAAACCTGACTCTGAACATGGCGGACAATGAGAGCTGACGAGAGGCCAAGGACAATGGCACGGGGTTTTGATCCTACTTCATGTTCTGGCTTTGTGGGAGCCTAGACAGTTTGGTTGTTCACCTTCCTAGACCTGGATGGAGGGGGGAGGACCTTAGACTTTCCACAGGGCAGGGAACCCTGACTGCTCTTGGGGCTGGAGAGGGAGGAGAAGAGGAGTGGGGGGAGGGGAGAGGGGCGGGAGGAGGGGGAGGGAAATGGGAGGCAGGGAGGAAGCAGAAAATTTTTTTTTCAATAAAAAAAAAAACATAAAAAATGAGGCTAGAATCTCATTACATAGTATGAGTTAGGGATCTGTCTTTATTTTGTCCATTTAGTCAATTTATTCAGTGCTTTTAAGTGAGTACTCTTCCTTTTCCATGAGATTCCCTATGCCACCTGTGTTTTATGGCAAATCCCAGCAGGCAACATCTATATAAAGATTATTATCACATATTTTAAGCCATCCTTTAGTTTAAGGTCATCAAGTTATAGCCTATAGGTTAATATGGCTATTTTGTTTTGTTAATAAATTTGTAAAATAGTTACAGCATTTGCTTTGGGTCTTTTACACAATGTGTTTCCCTGTTTATGTATTTGGGATAGAAACCATATGGTTCATAAAGTATAGTATAATTATTATTATTTCAACTATTTTTATTCTTTTTTAATTAAAATTTCCACCTGCTCCCCGTTTCCCATTTCCCTCCCCTCCTCCCAAATATTGCCCCCTCCCCCCACTCCCCTCCCCCTATCCCCACTCCTCTTCTCCTCCCCCCACACCATTCCCCCTCCCTCTCGATACTGAAGAGCAGTCCAGATTCTCTGCCCTGCGGGAAGATGAAGGTCTTCTATCTACGTCCAGGAAGGTGAGCGTCTAAACAGGCTAAGCTCCCACATAGCCAGTTCATGTATTAGGATCGAAACCTAGTGCCATTGTCCTTGGCTTCTCATCAGCCTTCATTGTCCGCCATGCTCAGAGAGTCCAGTTTCAACCCATGCTTATTCAGTCCCAGACCAGCTGGCCTTGGTGGGCTCACAATAAATCAGTTCCACTGTCACAGTGGGTGGGTGCACCTCTCGTGGTCCTGATTTCCTTGCTCATGTTCTCCCTCCTTCTGTTCCTCATTTGGACCTTAAGAGCTCAGACCGTTGCTCCAAATTGAGTCTCTGTCACTACCTCGATCCATCGCCAGATGAAGGTTCTAAGGTGATATGTAAGATATTCATCAGTATAAGATAGGGTCATTTCAGGTTGCCTCTCCTCAGTTGCCCAAGGTACCAGCTGGGGACATCTCCCTGGACACCTGCGAACTCCTCTAGAGTCAAGTCTCTTGCCAACCCTAAGATGGCTCCCTTAGTTAGGATATATACTTCGCTGCTCCCGTATCCACCCTTCCTATATCCCAACCATCCCAATCCCCCGCGCTCCTCCCATCCTCCCCTTCTCATGTTTCTCATCCCATTTCCCCTTTGCCCCATGCCACCTCACCCGCATTTCCCAGTTTTTGCCCTGCAATCTTGTCTACTTCCCCTCTCCAGGCAGATGGCTATACGATTTTCTTTGGGTTCACTTTCTTATTTAGCTTCTCTAGGATCACAAATTATATGCTCAATGTCCTTTATTTATGGCTAAAAACCGATTATGAGTGAGTACATCCCATGTTCCTCTTTTTGGGTCTGGGATACCTCACTCAGGATAGTGTTTTCTATAAGATACCATCTTACACCTGTCAGAATGGCTAAAATCAAAAACACCAATGATAGCCTTTGCTGGAGAGGTTGTGGAGAAAGGGGCACACTCATTCATTGCTGGTGGGAATGCAAACTTGTGCAACCACTTTGGAAATCAGTGTGGCGATTTCTCAGGAAATTTGGGATCAACCTTCCCCAAGATCCAGTAATACCACTATTGGGAATATACCCAAGAGATGCCCCATCAAATGACAAAAGTATCTGTTCAACTATGTTCATAGCAGCATTGTTTGTAATAGCCAAAACCTGGAAACAACCTAGATGCCCTTCAATGGAGGAATGGATGAAGAAAGTGTGGAATATATACATATTAGAGTACTACTCAGCGGTAAAAAACAATGACTTCTCGAATTTTATTATTTCAACATTTTATCAAGACTTAGTAGATTTAAAATAAAGTTTGAATGATTATGCATAATGATACTTTATCCTTGCATCAATTACAAACTTCCAAGTACAAATCCTGAATCAGGGACCTTCCAGACTAACCCTTATGCAAAATATAAGTGTACCTCCTACATTTCATCAAAGAAGCTTCTTTTACAAAACACACAGATTGCTATAGAGATCTATAACTAGTCAAAATGCAGCAAATATAAGTGATGCTCAACTCCAATGAAAACAATAATTACACCTAAGCATCCTAGAAAACCACAGAAGAGTGGACAGAAAGATACAAAGATCTTGAGGACCATGAATCCTGTCTTCTAGATGGGACAGGAAAAGTACATTTGTGAAACATTAACAATATAGGGACTGAACAAGACTGGTGTGATGGCAACTCCAGTTTTGATTGAAATGTGGGACATTTCAGAATCATACCTTTAGATGAGAAGCTACCAGTGGTCAGTAGCTGCAGAAAGAGTGTATTTGTTTCCTTATACTGCTGTGATAAGATAACAAAACCATCTTGGGGAGTAAATGGGTTATTTGGCTTACAGGTCATTGACAGAATCTAAGGCAGGAACAGAAGTGAAGTCTCTGAAGAAAGACTGTTGATTGACTTCTCCTGATGACTTGTTCAACCTGATTTATTATACCATAAGGGTCCACAATAGCGCACGCGCGAGGGAAGTGGGCACCACTCCCAGGGGCCTAGAATCTCCCGTATCAGCCATTAATCAAGAAATAAGGATATGCCCTATGGCCTTTCATACAGGCAGTTTGATGGAGGAATTTTCTCAATTAAAGTAGTTCCTGTTCCCAGATAACTCTAGCTAGAGTCAAGATGATAAAGCAAACAAAACCAAAACAGTACAGGAGGAAGAATCATTTCTTCTAGAGATGAATTCTCACACCCAATATCAAGTAGACAGCCCTGGAAATAAGTACATAAGGGAAACAATGCTAATTAGACTCAGTAGATTGTATATACATATGTATGTAACAATGATAACTGAAGATGAAAATGTCATGAATTTGGGAAGAGGAGAAACATGGGAGGAGTTGAACTGGGAAGAGAGGAGGGTCATGTATGGTGTAGATGAAATGTTCATGTTTAATATTCTCAAAAAAAGTAAAAAACATTGTTCAATTCAGTAGTGTAAAAGCATCTTTAATGATATGAGTGCTTTATAGCTTGTATTTCTGAACCTAACTACAATAATACCTGTGCACAGCAGCAAACTAGAGATATATTCGGGCACAATGGAAGGAAATGTTTTTCTAATGTGAACCTTTTTGTTTATCCTCAAGAAAAAAGGTTTCTGTGAACTCATCCTCAGAGCTCCTGTCTCTTCAAGACCAGATGAGTTTTATATGTTTATTTCTAAACCAGCTATCCCCTAGAAGAGCAACAGTGACATGATTAATATAGCAGTAAGATATCTACTTCAGTAATGGTGTGAAACAAACATTTCCAATATGTCAGAGACTTCCATTGTGAAATATCTCTCCTTTATAGGTCTACAGGTCAGATGATGTAGCTTTAATTCAGAATGCAGGTCAGGCCAAGGTCCTCTCTACATTGACTCACTTTGGAATTAATGGCAAACAGAACTGTGCCTCTCTACTGGGGGGCAGAGAAAATCTCCCAGAGGGCAGACAAAACAATGCAGGCACATGAAAGGCTGCTGGCATATATTATATCAACTTTCCATCATTGAACACAGCCAGTCACTAAGAGAAACTTAGAATAATGCTAGAAAAAAAAATAAACCTCTATCTCAATGGACAAAATATTGTAAGGCCGGGTAGCAAAAGGGTATGGATGTGTAATTCTATCACAGGGAAGGAGGAATAATTAAAACAACAGACAATATTTCACAGCAAGCTTAGATGACTCAATATTTTTGATTGGACAAAAGGATAAGATTGTCAAAAAGATTTTAACACCAAGATAGGAACAAAATACTATAAGTCCTGCTATTTTTTCTATAGCATTCTATCTGCTATTGTGCTATTCTGGAAAACATAAAACTCAAGGGATAACTTTAACATTATCACAAAGATAGATGACTAGCAGAGGAAAGCAAATTTTAAAATATTTTTGCACTGTATAACTTACATAGATAACAAGACTTTGTTAAGTACAGTAGAAAGAAAGCTGATTCAAGCAGGTCCCCTTTTAGTCCTTGTCACTTAGCATTAATAGCTTAAATATTTGACATTCAACATTAAATAGACATCCTTCTTTATTATAACTCTTCTTTAAAGTGGAAGGTTTTAAATTTTTTATATTGTGACGCATAAACTATCATTTCTTTCTACTTTTTGTGAACTGTGCTTCTTACCAGGGATATAATAATTGAATTGCTTTATCAGTTATGGCTATTGCAAACTGATTTCCTGATTTTATCTTAAGTCAGAAGAAATAACATTTTTCAATTCAGAACACTGACAACACATCTATCAATCTCTCGTCTTAGAAGTAAGTTAATTTTGTTCTCTAAGTTGCTTTATGCATTTTGAAATGTCATTAAAAATAAATCTTTCTCCAGCCCTATTTTTCCCAACTGTATCTTACTAATGAGAACAGTATTTGTGCATGCCTGTCTTTCTTACAAGTGAGCTCCTGGCCATTAGCACAGGCTGGGGGGGGGGGCAATACAACAACGAGCTGCAGGCCAGTGGAGCATATAGTGATGGAGGAGGCACCAGGGTGGGACATAAGGAAGATGGTTTTAAGGAGCAAATTATAAGGCCTCTGGGAGCTATCATAAACTGCAAAATGGCACTAAAGGACAGCACAGAGAAAATCACCAGAGAAAGACAGATGGGTGGGATGATCAATAACTACCTTGAGAGAATTGGTGGATAGAGTCCTTGAGGAAAATCTAAATAAATAATAAACAGAGTTACAACAACAGCTCATAGCTAGATCACAGACTGAATGGTAGGTATATCCTGGAAAGGTTTGACTTAGTAGAATACAGCTGCTACAGAAGGTCATTCTACAATTTCAAGTAAAAAAAAAATCCAGAAACTGGTTAAGTAATTATAATTTAAGTTAACAAGGAGCACTTTGAAACTTTAGGAAACAAATTATTTTTTATAGTCATCTGTGTGCTTTTAATTCACTTTTCCATATAATCAGTATTGAAATTATAATAAAAATATGTAGACAATCGTGTAAATTTAAAGTTGAAAAACAAATTAGTTATTTACCTTTTCAAAAATAATTAAACCTAGACTTTCTCATCAGTCTACTTTGGGTTTTGTGCATGCATTTGTCCATCAAAATTTGAGAATATATCATTTTCTCATTGATTTCTTGGGTGATAAAGCACTTACGCAAACACATCACTAGTTAGAGCACACGTGCTCAGACGACCTGCTTACAAACTCCAAAGAATTATAAACACACAGGCATTTAGAAGATTGTCAAAATAAAGGATAGTAGGATGGGAATTTTGCACATTGCCAAGTCACTGGAAATATAGACTCAACTATATTAAAAATACTGTTAATGTGTTTATAATTTAAGATGCATATTTTCTAGGCCTACCATATGACTACAAACTAGGTAGCTCAAATAATAATAAATAATTGTAGTTTCTCAGGGATATTTTGTTTGTTTGCTTTGTTTTTGTTTTGTTTTGTTTTTGAGACAGTTTCTCAGGACAGGCTGTCCTGATTCTCACTTTGTAGAACAGGCTGGCCCCGAATTCACCTGAGATCTACCTGCCTCTGTCTCCCAAGTGCTGGGATTAAAGGTGTGTGCCACCACTGCCCAGCTTAGTTTCCCAGTTTTGACTACTAAGCTTCTGTGGTGTGCAAATTTTCCTAGGAATGTGTGACACAAATATCTAATTAATCCTTGATGGGAAACCCAAAACATATCAAAACAATGATTCTACAAAGTCCAAGTTGGTGAATCAATGAGTTTACTAGGGTTACTCACAATTGTTTGGTGATGGATCAGGTAAATTGCCTCACTGGTGTTTTCTGCCTGACTTGAAAGCAGTGTGATTCTGGAGTGGAACGAAAATCTTTCAAACCTAGTAAATCTTGGGGAATTGCTAAGACTTGTGTGTTGTTGCTTTCTGAATCTTGTACTGTGCCTTTTTCAGTCCCACCAATCTGCTCCCAAATAATGACACTGAGACTTATTAATTATGAAAACTACATCTATAGCTTAGTCTTCTCCCACTAGCTCTTATAACTTAATCTGTTTACCATGTGTTATTTTACCTTTCTATCATTCTGTATGCCTGACTCTCTCCATGTCTCATTAGCATCTCCTCTATGCTTCAACTATCTCTTCCACTTCCTATTTCTGTCCACAAGTCCTGCCTATACCTCCAGCCTAACTATTGACTATTTAGCTTTTTATTAAACAAATCACTGCAATTTATCTTCACACAGTGTGCAAAAATCCAACCACATTATCTCAATGAGTCTCCCTCTACGGTGGAATGCTTTACTCCAGAATGAATACCTAAGACAATAATGTTCGCAGCCTGGTAACTTTTGTTAGCCCTCTGAGTCTTACACATTTACTTCCTTCAAAATAGAAATAAGTATGTGTGTTTCTGGTGTGTGTGTGTGCGTCTCTGTGTGTTTATGTGTTTAACAGTGTATACATATAAGTCTGTGTCTGTTAAAGGTTGATTTCAAGAAGCTTTCTACAGATCTCTTTACCTTATTTTTGGCACATGATTTCTAGGTGAACCTGGATTTTCGGTTTCAGTCTGTCTGGCTGATCAGTGACGCCCTGGGATGTGCTTCTTAGTTCTGGAGCTTGTAGAACTTGCTTCCTTCCATGTACATGCTACTTTGATTCTGGAAATCTAAACTCAGGTATTCGTGACTGTGAAGAAAGCAGTTTTTCCACTGGGCTTTCATCCCAGTCTTTGAAAAGATTACTTAATGTTACTCCTCATTTTCTTTCCTATAAGTGTTCTCTTCAGGAAAACCATACTATCTATAATTTAGTTCATTATTAATGTATTTTAAATGTATGAAATTATCGAAATATTCAGGACAAAATGCTTTTTTTTTTGGTCAAGGGGGAAAGGTTATTTAATTGGAGTAGAATTCATGTCTAAATAGATTTTAACTTACCTTCAGTGACAATTATAGAGATAGAAGTCTTTATGTATGCACATGAATCTAGCTTTTTTTCTGTTTCTTTCAATGTTCTTTTCAAGAAAAAGACATGTTTCTGTACTGTTTCTCATTGATATTCTGCAGATACATTAGTGTTTACTTATTACATTGGAAAAAAAGCCTTACAAAGTATGAAATCACAATTATCTTTCTAAAATTTGCATTGAACATAGTTGATTATTTTACCTTAAGTCCATTTCTCTTTAAATAAGATTTAATTTTCCAAATGGTTTAACAATGGTGCAAACTAGTATTTTACTGAAACTTTCCAAAAAAACACCATTATAGTCATTTGGATACATGAATTATACATCTGGAATTTTATTAAAATTCAGCATTTTTGGCAGCTTTCCTCTGGCGTTCAGCACTGGCATCATCCTGATGTGATAGCTCTCATCTGACTTATTCCTCAGCAGGAACTTTCCTGATTTGGAAGCCTGGGGAAAATAAATAAATAAATAAATAAATAAATAAATAAATAAATAATGCAGTGCCTCTTAAAAGCTGCTTTCTGAGCTAGGATTTCTTCCAAATCCTAACAAGTCAATTTACTTTCTCAAGAACGCCGTATCACAGCTTACATTTTTACCATTGCAACCACAGTGATAGCAAGATTTGATCTCCTCAGCACTTCTCTTTCTCTCTGAATGACCTCTTCCAATTAATGAAAACAAGGCGAACCTCCAATCCTCAAACACACCTGTGGCTCCTTTTCCTTGTAATAAATTATACTCATACAATGAAGGACTCCTGTAATCACTAGGACTCCTTTGAAATAGCATTTAGTTAAAACAAATTTAGAATACTTTTTTGAGCTATGAAGATAGTAGCAAGTGTTGAATACAGAATTTTCTGATTGTATTTCCATCTTCGTTTCATATCTTTTAAGGAATCATTGACACTTTGAAATTTATAATATTGACACAATTTTGTTAGAGAAACTTTGCCCTTAACCACTGAACTGTCTTTACAGCCTCTGCTTTTGGATTCAGACAGACATGTCTTATGTAATACTTTCAAATTCATGTGACCTTAAGTTTAAGCACAGTTAATGGCAAAATAGCAACTTTACTTGAGCTGAGGTAATGAGTCACTTAAAACAGTTAACTAGGTCCAAAAAAGAACGTGTACTAATAGCAATAAAAATGAAGGGAGTCATTTATAAGTAAATTGTTTATAGTCTTCAAGCTTCAGCCAAGCTTCCTAATACAACCACTTTCTTTACTTTGCATGCAAACACCACACTGTGTCCTCATGACACATTTTCATGTCACATAAAGAGGTGCGAAAGCCTAAGAATGGACATGGACACTGTCTGACAAAAGAATACTGACCTGGGACTCTTCCTTCAACTTTCTAGAGAAGCCAAAACCATCTTCTGCAACAACTTGCACTGACCCTTATATATTTAAATGACTGAGCTGTTCTATAGTTAATCTTGAAATTGAGTACTAATTAATAAAGTATTATGTTCTCTAACCAGTGAGAGGCATTTGTATATATGTACTCTGTCCTATTTATACATTATTTTCTTGTAGATGTACATTTCTGTAGCCAGCTTTCAGGTTTTGATTTGACCTATTCCATCTTATTGCTTTTATTGTGTTGATTTATAATTAATCTATATTTGTAAGTATGGGGATTAATTCTGACAACCCTGGGATATATAATAGTTTCTTGGTTGGCTCTCCTATGTACTCCTTGTCTTCAATAGCTAGAGCTTGTAATAGCAAGTCTCTTTGAAAGTTTAGAGGACTCTGCTCCATTGTTTTAGCTTCCTCATTAGACATGGCCCATTGATTCCCTGTCATTTTATCTCAACACCATGACTTTGGCCTAATCTCCAAGTTTGTTCTAGTACAACTGTCCCAAAAATGTATTCTTTCATGGTTCACTGAATGTCTTTTTAAATAAATATTTTAGAAACTTTGACCACTTTCTTAGGCCTTGAAATTTAATATTCTGAATCAATAGGACTGGATAGGGTTCATATTCTGAATTTTTTGTATGTCATAGGTCCCAATGTCATGAGCTCACAGAAATACTCTGATTAATAAGAATCAAATATGTTATGATCTAGCTAGACAGCCCTAGCTATTATTATAATCATACCACACACACATTGATGTTGTAACAAACTTAGGCTTAGTGGTTGACTCTGAGATATATTATCTTTTCAAATATTTCCTGATATGTTTGCTCATAAAATATTTCAAAATTAAAATTGTTTAATTTATGTGTATATGTGCCCTGTGTGCAGGTGCATATAGAGATCAGATGAACATATCAGAGACCATGAAGCTCGAGTTACAGGTGGCTGTGTATTTTTCCACCGTGTACTGTGAATCAAACTCAGATCCTCTGTAAGAGGAAAAAAACACTCTTAACTGATAAATCATCTCAAACCCTCATGTTTTCTTTTAAGACTTAAAGTGCTATAAAATTTTGTTATGCAAAATATTTGAAGATCACTGAAAACTTAAAGTTTGATGACATCAAAGTTGGATTTAAGAAGCTGTAAAGTATATATTTACATATTTTATTGAAAATAAAATTTCTTCCTTTGTAAAACATATTTTGAGGCTTCTTCTTTAATATGAAGCGTAGAAAGTTTATTGAATATTTACTATGTGAAAGATACAATGCTAGACTTTATGAAATTTCCAAAATAAATAAACAGGTGCTTTCCAAATCTGAGAAACTGTGACACTGCAGTCTATGAGGAACATAAAGGAATTTTACATTGACTATATGAACTAAATTTTTTACTGTTCGCCCAGAAGTAGCTTTTAAAAATTCTAAGATGAATTTTTATACTCACTTAATATCTTGACTTTAGAAAATTGGCATCTGTGGTTCATATTATGAAGGAATTCTCTAGCACATCTAAGAATATAGCAAGGACGATGGTTCCACTGTTTGTCAAAAGGCTAAGTTACAGACGGTAGACACAGCTCAGCAGTTAGAAATGCTTACTGTTCTATCACAGGAACATAGTTTAGATCCCAGCACACACATTGTGTGGCCTTCAAACACCCATAATTCCAACTCCAAAGAATTAGGTAATGTCTTCAGATACTTGTGCGCCTCCAGACACACGTGCATATATACACATTATGCACTGACAGACAGACAGAAATAAAATAATGTGGTTTTAAGTCAGATCATTTTCTAACACTAGATTTCAAACTAACCTGGCAACTCTGATATTATTCTGATATCTTGAAACACTATGTTTCAAGATTCTTAAAATCTACACAAATATAAACTATGAACACTAAAAGATATATCATATGTAATATCTTATGTAATATATATAATTTTTTGATGAGAGCAAATCTTGGAAATGCACATGATTATAACCACTTTTCACAAATGAAAAATAGAAATGAATTCTTCTCTTTAATTTTAATAATATGAAAGCTATGATAAAAATCTTAATATATGCTAATCTACAGGAATTAAAGAGGAAAGAACCAACATTGTTTGTATAAAATGCTTCAGAGATGCAAAACCATTGACAGAAAGTTTTCAAGTCTCAAAAACTATGCATTTTGATAGTTTTCTCTATTAGATCACAGATTTTACTTAGTAAAGTACTGTTAAGGTTCAGTTCACCAGATGGGAGAGAGGAACATGTCAAACATATTTAATAAATAGTGAAGAGGAGAGATCGTTTCCATTTGTTGGGTTTTTATTAATCTTCATAAAACTTCAGCATGTTTGCCAAGTATATTTGTACAGAAAAAAAGTTTTTAAAATTTTGTTTTTTTCTGCTAAGTTTCTGTTACCACTCCCTTCATTAATTCATACCAAAACTATTTATTATGAGAACACTGAATGTCAGAAGGACAGTAGTTTTACTGAGAATGCGAATTAATAATACAATCTTCAGACATAAAATTAATTTATTTTGTTTGTGAAATTATTTGATAAAATTAGAATTGATTTACCTCCTACATTTTAAAATGCATCCCTGTAATGAAAAGCAATGCATTCCATACAATATCCTCTTGTTTATTAACCATTAATCACAGTTCTGCCAGACATAGCCAGGAGGAAGCCCTGTGCTAGACTGCTTACTGTGTAATTAAATGTTGTTCTCTCACAATGTTCTCTGTTACAAGAGGTTCTTTCTGTTGCAATGAGAATAATTATTTCTTTTTAATAAGTGGTCCATGGATAAATATTCTGTTGATGTTTCTAGAAAATGCATAATATGAAAAACTAGAATTTGAAGTTTAAACAGCCCATTTTCAGGACCCTAGAAATTACAGACTTCTAAGTGTAAAAGTGAGAGTTATAATTCGTCCTGATATCATTGAATATATTGCATTTTGTATGTGTCAAATACTGTTGAAATATACTGGTAGTAGAATAATCCTCACCAGCATTGTTATGGAAGATATTTATGAACTTCTCTGATTGTTATGTGCAAGTTACTACACTCCGTGTTCTGTTGCAGAAGTCTCAGAGAACTTCAAGAAAGATTGAAGTTCAAAGATTAAAGGAACCAGAGGCACTGGACGATTTCAAGAAAGTAGTGTTTACAACAACAGGGCAGGTGCATGTCAAAATTCGTAGTGACTGTGACAGCATGCACAAAGTCATGAAAGCTCAATCAGATATAACCTGCCGTGGAGAGGGTAAGTTGGCATAGAACTCTGCTTTTAGGGTGCTATTTGCATTTGCTGATTGCTGGGAGTGGGAGAGTCAGTTGTGATTAATGATGTGGCTCTTGGTAGGAGGTCAGCTACATGCTAGGGAAACCACATTTCCAGGATTAGCTGCCTAACACAAAATAGACTCAATGGGAGGAACAAAGAGGAAAAAACCCACACCTTTGGGTTATTTTAAGAATTTGCTTATGTTCTCCCTCCATCTGCTCCTCATTTGGACCTTAAGAGCTCAGACCGTTGCTCCAAATTGAGTCTCTGTCTCTATCTCCATCCATCGCCAGATGAAGGTTCTAAGGTGATATGTAAGATATTCATCAGTATAGGATATTCAGTGGAACTGATTTATTGGGAGCCCACCAAGGCCAGCTGGACTGGGACTGAATAAGCATGGGTTGAAACTGGACTCTCTGAACATGGCGGACAATGAGGGCTGATGAGAAGCCAAGGACAATGGCACTAGGTTTCGATCCTAATACATGAACTGGCTTTGTGGGAGCTTAGCCTGTTTGGACGATCACCTTCCTGGACCTAGATAGAAGTGGGAGGACCTTGGTCTTCCCGCAGGGCAGGGAATTTGTACTGCTCTTCAGTATCGAGAGGGAGGGGTAATGGAGTGGGGGGAGGAGAAGAGGAGTGGGGATAGGGAAAGGGGAGTGGGGGGAGGGGCAATATTTGGGAGGAGGGGGAGGGAAATGGGAAACGGGGACAGGTGGAAATTTTAATTAAAAAAGAATAAAAATAAAAAAAAAGAATTTGGCCCCTTCTTCTGCTTAAAATCAAGACTTTAAAACCATATCAGTAGAGGCTTCCATGCTATGACTTTTATTAGAAATACCACATTAACTACAATGGTTGAGTATAGGGTTGAAGTGAAGGAGGAAAGCATTAGAAAACGCTGCAGTAATACTTCTTATTGGTAATACTAGTATGGGCATGCTGGATATTGCAGGTAGATCAGGGTACCTGATTTTTCTTTGTCTAGCTGTGACTTCTTAGATAAATGGGTTCTAAGCTTTGCCTTATGTCATTAGCAGATTTGGGTTGCTGTCTACCAAGACAAAAAGCTACAGATGGATGAGCTTTTGTTTCTTTGTTTTGGTTTAATGGAGAGGATCTCAGAAATTCAGTCCATTCTGTCTTTGTTTTCCCTTGTTTTTCCAGACTGAGATGCCAAATAGGAAGTGGCAGATGGATTTTTATAACGGGAAAGAGAAACGGTGAATCAAAGGAACAAATGTAGAAATCTCCAGTCATAACACTACGTTAAGAGTAAAGAACCTGCAAGAGGTTAGCAGATGAATGAGAATAGACAGAAAGGAGAACTAAAGATGAAGCCCTAGATACTAGCAAATGAAGAGTTTGGACCAAATACGAAAAGGAACAAACAGCAAGAAGTGTGAAGAGATACTGGGAAACCAAGAAGATGTAACGTACTAAACACTCCTTTGGTGTGTTCAGTGGCATCATTGCTTTGCATTTATTAATATGATACAGTGGAGTTGAAATCAGTGCACCTCAGACTGTACAATGAAGCAGAACCAGCGTGTGCCTATAACTGTAAGGTCAGCTTCGCACTCAGGAAGGGCCTACATTTGGTTTCATGCTCACTTTTCTTAGTGTATACAGCTTAATAACTTTTCCATTTTTATTTTATGCTAGTCCCATGAGGTGATTCCACCCACATTTGGATAAATTCTCCCCTGCTCACTTAAACCTTGCTAGAAACATCCTAACAAAAATTCGTAGTTGTGTTTCCATGAGTGTCATGAAAATAACAATGGAGATTAGCCACCACAGCTATTATGTGCACGATGTATAATGGGAAAAGTTTACACAGAGTTTCTGTCCCTGGGACAGAATTTAATCCCTAAGGAAAAGGTGCTCGTTGTCTTTCAAAATAACATACAAAACACATTCCTTCCCACCTTGATTTTGTTTACTTTGGAAGTACTACCATAGATATTGTACCATCATGAGTATATAAATTTTTACATCTTTCTCTGTTGGATGTTTAATTAACATCAAGAAGTCCCACCAAGAAGAAGGGACTAAGTAAGTCAACTTTAATTTTTTTTAAAAAATTTATTCTTCTCTGATACATTACATCCCAATCTCAGATTTCCTTCTCACCTCCCTTCCCAGTCTTCCTGTGCCTTCCTCTCCCCAACTCACCATTTCCCTTAAAAAAAGAGCATGCCTTTCAGGCATATTAATCAAATACAGCATATCAAGTAACAGTAACAGTAGGAACCTTTCCTCACATTAAGGCTGGATGAGGCAACCCATAGGAAGAAAAGGGTCTCAAAAGCAGGCAGGAAAAGGGTTCTCAAAAAAGTCAAAGACAGCCCTCCACTTCCACTCTTAGGAATCCCACAAGAAGACCAAGCTACACAACCATAACATGTTTGCGGAGGACCTAGATCAGGCCCATGCAGATTCCCTGATTATCTCTTCAGTCCCTGTGAACTCCTGTGAGTACAGATTAGATGGTTCTGTGAGTTTTCTTATGTCCTTTATTAACGAATCAAAGAGTACAATTATCACTAAAGGCATATATGAGATATCAAACAGTGGGGGCTCTCCAAATTGTTCAAACTATTCTAAAATTTTTATAAGACATTTCCAAGACTATTGCATTTTATTATAAATAAAATATAACCCCAGCACCAAAGAATGTTAGAACTAGATTTGTGAGAGTGTTTTAGTTACTTTTATTCTCTGAGTTCTAAAATATCTTAAATTTCGTTATCTGATTTGTTATTTTAGGATGAAAACATTGTCCCAAGAAATTCTGGTCTTCTAGGCTTTCTGATGTCACTTTATTGGCTTGGATATGTAGTTATATTTTTTTATTACTTAGTAGCTAGAATTTTATAACTTATATTAAAGATAAAGATATAATTTTACATCTCAAATTACTTGCTAAAAGAATGATTTAATAGTCAGTTTTGTTTTTCATAGCTACTCTAGATAGGTGATTATTTTATAAGTATGTTACTTATTTATTATGTCAAACTATAGCATATAACATGTATTATTAGTTTTTAAAATATTATTAAGAGCTTATTTTTCACATAAAAGAAATAAAATCTCATTTAAGTGACATCTTAATCACTCTTATAATCAATATATTGTTATGTAAATTCTGATGTCTCATGTATTAGCTAGTATTGTTGCTCATTCTTTTTGAAAGATCTTTCATTATTCTTAAATATATATATATATATATATATATATATATATATATATATATGTTTCTACTGAGACATAATACCATGACTAAAACCAACTTAGGAAGGAAAGAGTTTATTCAGCTTATATTTCTACATCACAGTCCATCATGAGTAAAGTCAGGACAGAACTGAAAGAAAAACCATAGAGGGATATTGCCCACTTCCTTTTGGCCCATGGCATATTCAGCCTGTGTTCTATACCTCAGGGCCATCTGCCCAAGTGTGCTTTCACCTGTAATGGGATGCCCCCCCACACACACACACAAATCAAACACTAGCAAAGGAAGTCAGGACTGCGAGGGGTTGGTCCAACCACTAAGACAGTGTGCCTGATCTAATGGGAGCTCATCAAAGCCAGCTGGTCTGGGACCGAACGTCAAGCCGGACTCTCTGAATGTGGCTGACAACGGGGGCTGACTGGGAAGCCATTGATAATGGCACTGGATGTACTGGCTTTTGGGGTTTGGATGCACACCTTCCTGAGCCTGGATGGAGGGAGGAGGGCCTTGAACTTCCCACAGGGCAGGGTGCCTTGCCCTCTCTTAGGAATGAAGGGAGAAAGAGAGGGTGGGGGGGAGCAGGAGGGGAATGGGAGTAGGGGAGGAAGTGGAAATTTTTTAATGGAAAAATAAATAAAAAAAGAATAAAAAAAAGAAAATGCCTCATAGGTTTGCGTGCAGTCCAATCTATAGAGGCATTTCTCAACTTTGTTCTCATATTCATAGATAGCTGTAGTTGTGTCAAGTCAGTGTGGAAATGAGCATGTAAGTGAAGGAGCCAAAGGGACCAGACGTGTCAAGTTATTCTAAAAGTGGAGACAAGGCCAGTTTGTGATGCCAACTGAGCACACTTGAAACTGAACTCAAGTTCCTCTAACAGGAGTAAGTGCTCTTAAATTCGTAGTCATCTCTCCAGCCCCCTATTTCCATTTTTAATTTAAACCTACCACATGAGTTTCTTTTAAAAGGTTTTTAAAATTCGTTTTACATGCCAGCCACAATTCCCCCTCCCATCCTTCCTCCCACTACCCTGCCCTGCCTCCTCCCCACCCACCCATCTCATCTACCTCCTCCACACGCTAAGGCCACCCATGGGAATTCTGCAAAGCCTGGCACATTCAGTTGAGACAGGACCACACCCTTTCCTCCTATGTCAAGACTGAGCAGAGCATCCCCATAGGGAATGTACTCCATGAAGCCAATTTGTGCACCAGGGATAGATCTTGATTTCACTGCCAGCCTTGCAAAAAGACCAAACTACACAACTTCACATGCAAAGAGGCTAGTTCGGCCCTGTTCACACTCTGCAGCTATCCAAATAGAGTTTATGAGTTCCCACGAGCTTAGTTCAGTTCTCCATAGATTTTCTTTTATCTTGATCATGACGGGCTGGTGCTTGGCTGTCGATCACTGCATCTGCTTGCATCAGATATTGGATGAAGGCTCAATAATGAGTTAGGATATTCACCATTCTGGTTACAAGGGAAGCACCTTCTTACGTATTGCTAGGAGTCTTAAATGGGGTCATCCTCGTGGATTCCTGGGAATTTTGCTAGCACCAGGTTTATCTCTAACCCCATAATGGTTCTCTGTCAAGATATCTCTTTCATTGCTTTTCTGCTCTGTCTCTCCTCCAGCTAGACCATCCAGTTCCCTCATGTTCTCTTCTGTGTCCTCCCCTCTAGAGCTCCACTCCTACCTCCAGTTTACTAAAGCGATCTCAACTATTTCCTCTTCCCAGGGTGATTCTGAAGTTTCTTTCAGGGTCCTACTTGTTACCCAGTTTCTCTAGAGCTATGAATTGTAGTCTGCTTATCCTTTGCTTTACACCTATTATCCACTTATGAGTGAGCTCATACCGTGTTTGTCTTTCTGAGTTTGGGATACCTTACTTAGGATGATATTTTCTAGTTCTGATCATTTGCCTGCAAATTTCATGATGTCTTTTTCTTTTTTCTTTTTTTTAACCACTGAGAAATATTCCATTGTGTAAATATACAACATCTTCCTCATCCATTCTTCAGTTGAGGGGTGTCTAGGTTGTTTCAGGTTCTGGCTATTATGAACAATGCTGCTATTAGCACAGGTGGGCAAGTGATTTTGAATTTTCAATTATACCACAAGAACATATGTTTCATTAAAAAAAGACTTTATTTCTTTCATTTCTAAAAATATGTAATTACTTTTATTCCAAATATGTGCAGAATTTTAAAAAGTACCAATTATTCTTTATTAGTGTTTGAATATGAACTTTTCTTCTAATGCACATGCACTCAGTTCTTGTCCTTCACTGATGTCAGGTGTCAGGAAAATCAGGAGGTGGTTATGCTAACAGAAGCAGGTCACTGGCTCTGTACCTTTGAAGGTCATAATAAGTCATCAGCCTTTTCTGTTCTCTTGCAATTGTTTTTCATACTGAGGTAAAGGTGTCCTCCATATGTGTTTCTAAATAGCAAGACATTTTGCTCAACTTCATAAGGCTAAATAACCATGCACTGAAATAACTAAAACAATGAACTGAAACAAATCTTTCTTATATTGGTCAATGAAAGATTAAAGAAATTGTTTATTGTCTGTTGTACAATTTTCATTTCATTTCTTTTTTATACTATTAATATGATCAAAACATTTTAAAGCAATGTCTTTTTTTAAGCAAACTTGAGCAATTTCTGCCCCTAAATGGATAATTTTCCTTCTCGGAATCATGGAACCAGTAAACAAATCTAGAGTTGATTGAGCAATGAAAGAAAGTTTATATTTTGGCCAGAAAATAAAAATCTGTGAGAAATTACTCACACATAAGCTGTCCAGTTAAAAATAGTATGGGGCCCTTTAAAGATTCAACATAGACAGGGAAGGGTCTGAGTCAAGGTGTAGCGAAATTATCATTGCCTTTTCCATGTTGGAGTTGAGGGCTCACTTGCATTTAATCCTCATACAGATAAACTTGAGGTAGCTGGGCAAAATGATTTTGGGAGAAAAGAGTAGTGGGTGGACATGGCATCATTTTTAGCTGAAGCCAGTTTTTCCCAGTTCCATTGGCTGGCTGGTTTAGTGCAGCTACCCTGTTAAAAGCGACAACCGCTAAAAATATGAACAGGATCTATGCACAGCTCTTTTACTGGCTTTAGGACCCTACTCCTCACACTGGGTCACCTAGCTCAGCCTTAATATATGGGGAAATTCTTTATCGTACTGCAATTTGAAAAACCATGTGTTATTGATACTCAGGAGAGACCTGCCTTTTCTTAAACAGAAACAGAGGTGGGGGAACAGATTTGTGGGTAGGAACAGAGAGGGCTGTGGGAGGGGCTGGGATGAGAGAAAGGAGGGGAAACTCTAGCCAGGTGTTGCGGGAGCTCCTTCCACTCCTTCAGCCAATAGCCTCTGAGATACAAGCCCATTGGGGCGTGGTCTCTCTCCCTTTAAAAAAGCAGCCACTTCCCTCTGCACTGGCTCTCTCTCTCTCTCTCTGGCTTCTGGCTCCACTCCCGCGACTAGGCTCCTTTCCTGATTGTGCAGAGGGCTGTTGTCTGGGACAGTGATCTGTAAGTTTTTCCTCTTTAAATAAATAACCATTCTATTAATCATAATTCCAAACTGGTGTGGGATTGTTTGTGACTTACGCCTTCAGCCAGGATATAAAATAAATAAATTAGTTTATTTTAAAAAAAAAAAAAGCTAAAAGAGAGAGATAACTGCTTAAGAAAAACGCGTATATTAACTTAGGAAGAGTACTAGACTTCTAGAAAAGAATTCCAGAACAATACCAAAACTTTCTTTCAAGTCAAAAGCAAGAATTTTTATAAAAGTTAGTTATACTGACTTCTGAATATTCCCAAGACTTATTCTAGCTTAAATGACTAGAGGTAGGGCAGGTAACTCTGGCCTCAGTCCAGGCTATTCCAGGCCGTTTCTGCCAATCTGTTTATCATCAACTATCTATTTGAAGGCTATTGCTATTCACCCCTCATACCTAGCCTTGCTTCCATTGTTTCCTTAAAAACCCTGTTTCTGAAAGCAGGGCAATCACCTCTAAACCTCCATTTCTGCCTCAAATTTTGTAGTCTTGCAAACTTCTAACACACTCTACAAACTGAAAAGAAAAATAATTACACATACTTCCAAGTAGTTGACCCCAATCAATCTTAGACTAAATAGCATTCAACAACTGATTTAAACAGAGAATGATTTGAAGTATATGTTAAATGTGAAGATTAACAAAATATGGGGCAATATTCACTGAGAAAATCAGGTTTTACCAGGAAATTACACTGACAGAATAAGAAATCGTTTTAAAATTGACCTCATGTAGGTATTTAGAGACTGGAAAGCACAGTTGGATGTACCTGGTGTCTGAGTTATTTTTTTCTTGTCATTAGGGTAAAATCACCTACTGGAAACAACTTAAGGAAGGAAGGCTTAATTTTTGCCCCCAGTTCCAGGATTAGTCTGCCACAGTGGGGGCATCATAGTGGCAGGAGTGTAAGGCAGCTGTGCATGTTACTCACAAAGTCAAGACATGGAAAGTGATTCAGGGACATCCATGCTCATCTACTTTCTTCCTATTTTTGCAATGCTGGACATAAAACCAGGGAATGGTACATCCCATGTTTAGGGGAGTTCTTTCAGTATGAATTGATATATTCTGAGGATTGTTTATAAGGTAACTCTCGATCCTGTTAAGTTGAAATCAACATTAAACATCATATCTAGTAAATTCTATACCATGCTTCCTTCTCACTTTGAGCTACAGAGTAAGAAAATGGTCAACATTTTAGAAATCTGAAGTGGACTGCCTGTCCCTAAAAAGAAGAAACAGATATAACTCATACTTTAAAGACTGTCTTAGAATATTATCTTACAAGATCATGAGCAAAGTTATGTCTTATTATTGAAAACTGTTCTCTGAATGTTAGTCCTTTCAAGTCTACAATTTGTGAGCTAAATCACACCCTTTGTATGCACTTCATCTACAATGCCCATGTTTCTTGCATATTATCTTCTTTGTATTCAAAAGAAATACATTCCTTTTATGTAAAAATATAAAGTCTTTTCATTTCCAAGATCATTGTTCTTTACACCTTCCAAATATTAAATACATAAAAATGCCAATGAGAAAGTTAAAAATGATGAAGGAATAATTGGGCACAGGGGATTATGCTCTACTATTATTAACACAAAATTAATCAAATGCTAAATAAGAGGCTTAAAGGCAAGTTTTAATATAGAAATGCATGAAGAATTAAAAACATTAATTGAATATGACCATAAGGTCTTATTAATGGAGAGATGTATATGAGGGCTTTCTTCTGTTTTTAACTAATATATGAAATAAAAGTTCAGCATCCTGAGTGACTTGTTTATAAAAGACATGTGAATCTTGTATAATTCTAAAATTTAAATAGATTAAAAATGCAATTATAACACTTAAACTATGCAGCCAAAGAAACTTTAGCTTCTACTTATCATAAATAAGCTAGATTGACTAATAATTGTACATTTGAAACTTGGGGACAATTTATGTTCATAATGCTTGTTTTAACAAGAGAATAGGATTAGGCAATTTAATAAACTTAAGGGATGCAATTTAACTTTTCTATGCACCACTGAGGTTTATGGTACTGATGTGTCTCTTTCTAAGAGAATCTTGTGTAACAAAGAAATAGGATATGAGCAGAATAGATTCTATAACCCATAGATTCTACAGTACAGTGTGTGTGTGTGGCGTGCGGGGGGAGGGCGATCTTCATAGATTTAACATACCCCTATCATAGTAATGGAGCAACTGTAATTTATTTTTTTAACCATTAAATCAGTTATCTAAACATACCCAAGTCTATGGACATGGTTTATTCTGTTATTAATCTTCTGAATAGAGAAACACACTGTCCAGAAGTCCTATTCCTTATCTATGTATGATCAAAAGGAGGCTGGTTTAGTTAGTTTATAAGGGACAACTATAATTATACAGCAAACCTAGTTTTAAAAGTTACAAGGGACGTCCATGCCCAACCCTGCTTGGATGGCCAGAAATGGAAGACTAGAGAACCACCCAGCAACCTATGGTAGAATCAAATGTGTCTGTTTTTGTTTTTAAATCAATGAAATTATTCCTAATTATATCAATGCCTTGTCCAATTGTCATAACTGGTACCAGATAGGAATGGCCTACGGCCAGGCAGTATGTGGAAAGAGGGTCTAAATTGGAGGTCTTCATCTGGTCCCTTCTATCTGAGATAAAGGAACCCTGGAAAAGAAGTGGAGGAAAGACTTAGGACTCACAGGAATGGAGGATATCAGGAGAAAATAGTCCATCGAATCAAGTAAGGTGGATTCACAATGGTTCACAGAGACTGAAGGAGCAAATACTGGGCCTGCCCCGACTCGTCTCCTTGTATGTTATTGCTGTTAGCTTCGGAGTTTGTAAGACTCCTAGCAGTGAGGAACTCTTTTGCCTGCTCGTGAGACTCTTTCCATCCAAGTGGGTTGTCTTGTCCAGACATGATATGAGGGAATTCGCCTTGTCATAATGTACCTTGATTTGTCCTCTTTGGCTGTCTTCTCTTGGAGGTCTGCCCTTTTCTGAAGATGAAGACAAAAGGGACTGAATATGTAGAAGAAGGGAGGAGGGGTTTGGGGGATGTGGAGGGTGGGAAACTCTGACTGGGATGGATTATATGAGAAAATAATCTACTTTGAATTAAAAAGAAATAAAAAAGTTATAATCTACCAAGAAATACTGAATACCAGGGAAGTCGTTCTCCCAGAGAGCACACTCATTGGTTATCCAAAATCAAATGGTCATCCCTATAAATTTACATACAAGCAACATTATATAGACCTTTGGGGGGAAATTGTTTAAATGTCTGTTAACTCCATCTGATTCATTGTCCAACTTAACTCTGGTATTTCTGTATTGTACTTTTTGTTTTGTTTTGGATGAGATCTTTTTTATCCCAGTTTACTTTCAAAAGTTATTAATTCCCTTGCCTCAGACTCTTGACAGGTGAGATTACAGTTGTACATTTCCATGTGGTGTTTTTGGTATTTTTGGGGTATGAATTTTACATGTTGTTTACAGAGTTATAACAAAGTTACCCACGTTTATTACCGTATGTTCTGTCTCTCTCATTATCTCCAATAGTGTTTGTTTTACAAAACTGAGTAACCATTCCTGATTTCAGTAGGATGTGGCATTTACATTTTTTCTATCTTTGAATCTAAGGTCCTCATGCTTGCAGGGAAAACAATTTTTTACCAACTGAACCATTTTTCCCAGCCCTGAATTCATGTTTTAGAAACTTAATCTTTCAACTCATGTACTAAATGCATTTTGATACAGAGTCTTTGGGATAATTAATATTAGATGACCTCACAAGGGTCACCGCTATGATGACAGCTTTGACCTTATAAGAAACTAGACTCGGTATGCTTCCACTGTCATTCCAGGTGATACTTATGGTCCTGTCATGACAGAGAAAGGAGGTGCACACTATGCTCTAGGATACTACAGCTTTCAGAGTCTGGTTTTAATAAAATAAAATAAAATAAAATAAAATAAAATAAAATAAAAAGTTTAACAAACTTTCAGAGTCAGTTTCTGTTATTTAATAGTTTCTCAGTTTTAGTCAGAGGACATTTAATACATAGAAAATTATTACAATTAGGTGGGACTGTTGAATTATGTATTATTCACTTTTGGTTGATGTGATACAATACCGCAACGCAAAATATCTTATTTAAAGAGTTTATTACTTCAGCCCTAAATAGTGGGTAAGCCACGGAAATAGGCAGCTGAAGCAGGAAGCTGAGAGATCACAACTTCATCTTCTAACGCAAATGGGGTTAGCCAACTAGAGGAAGATCATTAGACTTCCCACAGCTAAAATAATGCTACATACACTGAAAAATCTTCTTCCTGGTCAGTAGTTCAATCAGTGAGGCTTCATCTCCTGCAGGTTATAGAACCTCCCAGAGCACCAGGAATTGGGACCAAGTGTTCACACCTGTGAGTATGTGCCTGACATTTCCCATTCAAGTAACCACAGTTTAGAAATACTTCCCTTCACGGGAGCAGCTTTTGAACTGGTAATACATAGAGGCCAGATGAAAAAAAAAAAGTGAATAACGGACAAGTCTATTTTTCTGTGAATACAAGGTAAGGATGATTCTCCTGGGAGCTCAAAAGAGAAAACAGAAGAAACTCTAGTATATGTCAGGAAAAGAAAATGTAAACTGTGATTACAATGCTGATAGAGATGTGAACAGTAAATGGTGTTCTGCTGAGGTCAGAAATAAGAAATGTCAATTAGTAGTTGGACTGATGGTTCTTTACAACGTTGGGAAGAGTGTAGCTGGATGTGTCCATAGCCTTGTACTTTCCAGGATATAGAACTTAGTCCCAGAACTTACCAGATAGAAGAAACTTTCATGTGACCAATCATTCTGACTGTTGTGAGGCTCTCTTATGCCTCTTCTAGATAAATGAGACAGCAGAGAGATGACTCAAAGACAATAGGAAGATGGGGGACATTCTCAGCCTGTCTGTGCTATAGAGAATAGCAGATTTTTCAGAAGAGGAAATGGGGATGTAGTTCAAAACATTTATTTTCAAATGACTTATTCTGAATGAATGCTGTTAGACAATGGGAGAAAGAAATACTAGAAAGCATTTCAGAGATTTCCCATGATGCCTTTCTCATCACACACCCAAAACATTACAGAAAGGATTTGAAGGATTAGTCAGCCTTTCCAGACTGCATCATCAGTTTCTTATGAATACCGAATATCTAAGTTCTCAACCATGATCATATTTCTGGGATATCTATAAGAAGACTATTGGGATGGAAATACATCTATAAAGATAAGATAGCAGAATATTTTGCGACCATGTTTTAATAGCTAAACAAGGGAATGCTGTTGAGAATGGATTATTAATGAATGGCTATATTAAAGCGTAGCAGATAATAGCAGGGGCTGCTGAAGTGGCTCAACATTCAGAACACTTGCTGTTATTGCACAAGACTGGAATTGAATTTTGAACTCTTGTATGAGGTGGCTCACAACTACTATTCACTTCAACTCTAGGGGATATAATCTCACCTTCTGACCTCCATGTCACCTGCACTTACAAATAACTACCCCCCCCACACACACATACACACAGAGAGACATACACATTCACAAACACACTTTAAAAAATAAACGAAAACTAATATTAGGCTGTAATTTAACATAAAATCTCTTGCTCGTATCAACCTAAAATGTTAGCTTCTAATTGGATTGTGTGATAGAAGAACTCAGGATAATGTCCATACGCATCACAATTTAGGGGAAGAAAAAGTTAAAGTTAGGAAACTCAGACATGTACTTAGGTTATTTCTAAATCAATCATCGAGTATAGGATAGATATCCTAGCACGGGATTCTTTGAATGGCAGTGTATATAGCATTACATTTTATTGCCTTTTGAAAGAAAACAAGCAATATACCAGGAAAAAAAAAACTCTTAGAGCAAGTTACTTACTTAATCAGAGGTTAAGTATGCTTTCATCTTTTAATATTGTTATTTATTTGTTGTTTAATTTATAATAACTAAGAGGATTTTCTTTACAGATTAATTGAAATGATTTTATATACATTGGAAATGTATATAGATATTATTTGGGCATGTTTAAGAGTGATGTTCAAAATAAATTACATTTTGATTGTTATTTATCTTTATACTTACAAACATAAAGCTGTCTTCAGGGGAACAGTCAAGATAATTAATGGGGTAGCTTACTGAACTAACTTGAGGACCTGAGTTCTGACTCCAATACACACTTACAATGGTGGGGGGCGACCGTGCATGCTCATGACCTTAGTTTTTTGGGGATAGTGGCAATGGGGAGCATACAGAAGGATTTGGGACTTATTGTGTATAAACTTGCTCTGGTTAACTGAGAGACCCTGTTTGAAGAGAATAAGGTGGAGGATAGTAGAACAGAACATTAGAGGTACCCTTTCTCTATTACCCTGTAATAACCCTCCCCCAACTCACACAAAAAAGTGGAAAATAAAACAATTTTGGATGTGATCTTCAAAAGTGTACATGTGCGATTGTATCTGTAGAGTGCTCTGTATTGTAGTACAAACATGGATTTGGAAAGACTGAAAACACGAGGTTGGCATTTTGGTTTAATTTTAGTAAAGAATGGTATAACCGACTTTAAAAATTAAGGACTGTAGACTCATATTAAATCACAAAACAGCTCTATGTTTATAATGTTCGGAAATCAATTATTTTGTGTATAGACTTTTGCTTGCTAACATGCAGTGTTCATTAATAAAACATAGTTTTTCTTTATTATAGAGAAAGCAAATGTTCCATACATCACCCTAGAGAAAGACTATTTAGAAATAAACAAGCAATGCCCAAAGAGATGTGTAATTTAGCAAAAATAGCCGCCCAAGTTGAGTTATCTTTGGGGGAAAGGAAATAGGAGATAAACAGTTATCCTGAAGGGAGCTGATTTGAAATAAATTAAACATTTTCCCAACTTTAGAGAGAGATCAAGTATTGGCTCATACCACCAGCAGCCATTCACAACAAAGAACACCCAAAAGACATTTAAACAAATGTTTGTTTCTTTTTTTTTTTGTAGCCCTCTATTTGTAAGTATTCTAAATTACTCACAATCCATTAATGATCTCATTTGTATTTTGGAATTAATAGAAACAATCGTGGATTTTCAAAATTCACATTTTAATTATTTTCCAAATAATTTAAAATCTTCTCTCAGCTCAATATTTATTACTTCACTCTTATTTTTTCTTTTAATCAATTTCTCATATTTAAAATTTGGCATTTATATTTTTATTAGTGTCATAAGTTTACTACAATTCATCTCTTGATTTAATATTACAATAAGCTTAATTCTATGCTAAACAGTAAAAATTTAATATTATATTGAATTGTTTTATTTTTTTAAATCTGGTTCAGAGAGTACCGTCTGAAGTTTAAATAGCCAAAAGTTTGCAATCCACTGAGTTATGGCGGTTGAGGTAATGTGTTCTACTTAGTATCAGACTCCTTGCAGGTAAGACAGAGCAGAGCACATCAATGGACCCCACAAACTTCTCCAGAAATCTGCTTTGCATTTTGTTTCACAGACTCTCTATGTCCCAAATAGCTACCCTAATATAAAGAAGCTTTTCCACCTTACATTCTATATTCAGTCTACTAGCAGACAGAAACCTTATTTATTTGCATTTCCACAAGTACCACCGGCACCTTCATTAATTATCTAAATCGTAAAGATTAATTTACAAACATCCAGATAGATTCACTTTGTAGTCACCCTATTGGTGTAGGTTTCCTTGAAAGTAGAATTGGGAACAGATATTTTTGTATATAGTTGACTTGAAACACTGAAAACACAAGCATATTAGCAAATTTTGTTAGGAGAATTATTAGGGTGAGTTGACTTACAAGATATAGACAACATGTTCTGTGTGCATGCGACCTACCTGTAACATCTTCAGATTAGCTGTTATAGGCTTTAGAAATGGTATATAGGTCTACTTTTTGATGATGAAATTTGTACACCAGCTTGAGTAGCCTAAGGGATGCTTATATAATGAAGGAAGCTTATTACTCAATGTGTTGTAGACTTAAATCTGAGTTAGTAGACGGAGTAGAGACAGTTTGCCATCACCAGAGTAGGAAGACCTCACTCAGTCTGTTGGGACTGAAATACAGTAAAATAATTTTATCTGTGCAAATTCATTTGTACTTTTTTTCCTGCCTAGGATCTCAGAGCTCCTGGTTCTTAGACTCTGGGTGGTAAGAAGTATGCCAGCGGTAACTGAATCCACCAATCTCCGTGTTTGGCTTTAGACTGAATCTCACCAGTCTTTGTTTTTGGTTCTTTGGTTGTTTTAGAAGTGATCAATGACCATTTGTTTTAGCTGTGTCATGCAGAAGGACTCTACCATCTTTGTACCTAGGTTGAAGCATGTGTGGGACTTATATATGTACCGAATCTCTGGATAGTTAGGCGTTGCTTGACGACTTGTTCTTTGTTGCATTAGATGATCAGCATTATATTGCAGTAATTGAAGAAAAGAGGACATAGCACAGTCTTCTAATTCATGAAATGAATTTCACATATGAAACAGTTCAGAAAGAGTTAGCATAATTGTATTACCTGTAACTCCAGCACTCAGGGGTTATAGCCACATAGATGCACAACTCACTATCAGCCTCACAGGAGTGAGTTTGATGACAGCCTGAGCTATGAGACCTTGTTGTAGAAAAACAGAAATCAAGACATAAAATGAAGAAAAGCTATGGAAAGCATTAAAATGTTTACTCTTTCATAAATTTTAAGAAATGCTGGCTTTATACATTCTGAATAAGAAAGAGTATTAAACCATTTCTGCTTCTGAGTTGCAAAATGGGAATGGATCATAAAACCTTTATACTCAAGTGTGGAATAGCCGGTGAGCATAATTAAAGGTGTGTCTGTATGCATCAACTAAATATGAATGATTAAAAATGGAAACAATAGTCTAGTATGCAGCTTTCACATTCTGAGCTTTAATAAATCGAACTAAAGTTGTTCCTCCAGTTATTTGATGAACCAAAGTGTGAAAGAACATTATCAATCTGATGAATCATGGTGTTTTTGCAATGTCAACTATTCCCAGTTACACTGGTGGTAAAAGGCCTTAAATCTGTGACTCTTGGCACATACACAGTATCAATAGAAAAAAAACAAAGAGGTTTACCAATAAGTGATTAGACAGTTGGCAAGACTAAGCAAAGAAAGTGGAGTGCAGATGGGGTTTCAGTCGTTATCTACTGGAAACAGATAAATCCGGTTCATTGCTGGTTATGTGTCACAGATGAATTGCTGTAATTTCAATGACAAGGAATTGCAACATGACACAAAATTTACTTTGAATCTATGTTGTTAAACACTCTCTTATTTCCTGGAAGCCAAAGCCTAGGAAAATAGAGCAAGTAATAAAATTAATCTTGCACTTTGAATTTTGTAATATTTTTAATAAAGTCTTTTCATAGTACTGTTATTAAAGATAAGTTATGAAACATTATTAAAATTATCTCCTAGTGGGTTACTTAAATGTTTCTGTCCACGATTCATATAACTTTTGAGTGACATTTGCTCACACTTGAATATTGGCATCTGAGGTTGATCTTTGAACTCCAACTATATACATATATACGTATGCAAGTACACACATATATACATACATACTAAAAAAGCTATAATTATTAATCATCCACCTAACTAATAATTGTTCACTTTAGTACTTATCACCTTTCTTTCTATTCATTTTATTAAAACAAAATCTACAAGAGCTAGTTCCGGGACAGGCACCAAAGCTACAGAGAGACCCTGTCTCGAAAAACCACAAAAAAAAAAAAAAAAAAAAATCTTATTGCATTTTTCTGTTTTGTATTAATAATTCTATTTTCTTTCATGTTTTCTATCTTCCTCTTGAGAGTCCCTGTTACCTTGGGCTTATTTTATCTCCTTTAATTTTTCTTCTAAATATATCGATCCACAATTGAGTTATTGGTCAAGTGTACAATATAATAGAAAAATTGCAGTCGAAAACATTATCACATAGTTACTATTCTGACAGCTTAATGAGATGTAGAAAATGATAAAATATAGTAAACAAATTAAAAGAAGTAACAAATGAATCAAAACCCTAAAAAGAGGAAAAGAGGTGTAAAATAATGACAACATATTCACAAAATTCAAATTTAAGGAATGAAAGATTAATGACATTAAAATTTGTAGGAAAAACATAAAATAATTGTTCCTAATTCTGCATTGCCAACATAGCAAAATTACAAGAGTCTAGTGAATTATTATTGATAATTTTGAAATCATGGGGCAACTAACATCATAGCCACACCCCTATATGAATAAGAATAATGAAACAAGAACAGTACTGTGAACATGGCTGATTTTCTCTGCTAAATTAATGACTATAATCCTAAAATTATATTGTGATGAAACCCAATTGTACCCTTGTAGGTGAATAGAAGGTACCATTAAATTAATTGAAATGTGGTCTGTTAATAGGTATTTTATATGGCCATGTTTTCAAATAATGATTATGCATGATACAATATTGTTACTAAATTTCAAGGACAGATTTAGAATATCTTTGACAAAAAGATCAATAAATTTATTTTAAAAGCAGTCCAATTAAGGATGATGTCTATCTTCTGAATATGAACAAGACAAAGTCATAGACAATGTATCACAGTTTTCAAAGTATAAAGAAAATGTGACCCAATAATATCTCAGTTACAATATCCAGTACCAACATGGATCTGTAACACATGGAGATTTGAATGCTACAATTAGAAAAAAAAAAGAAGAAAAAGACAGGAAAAAAAGATCATATAGATAACTCTATCTAAATGATACAAGATGAATCAATATCATGAAGGTAACATTTTTTAAAGGTTGTCATTATAACTGGTGAACATTAAAGCAATTTATATGTAGAAATAAGACAGATCAAAATTATTTAGTAATTTCTGTCATAGCTAAGTACCAGAAAGTTTACCTTAAAATACTTTATTTAATCTTTCATAAATTTATAATAGAGATATTACTACTGATAAAACAGAATAGTGACATAACAAATGCAACTGGTTTAAATTATAGGGAAATTCATAGAAATTAACTTGAATAGTCAGAGGCATTTTAGGCCTCTTCCAGATTTTAATGAATTAAATGTATTGATATCCTCCCCTTCTACTTTGGCCAAGGTGGTTACAGAATACACAAGTATCTCAAATATCAGTCAGGGTTGTTGGAGTAGCTACCTGCATTTTGATGTAATTTATTTGACTCAATTCAAGTATATTTCTTATTCATGCCTATAGAATTTTTCATTTGCAATTACATTGTGGTGTGTAAATATATCACAGCATTCTAGGTTTTCATAGCTTAAATCAACAATTATAAATGCATGTAACTTATGCATGTGATAATAATAACATATGTATAACATATGCTTATAAAATGCATAGCATCCAAGAAAACCATAGCTATAAGCATCATTTTCTTTCCTGAACATATAAAGTATTGGATAAAAATACTCTCAGAATTTATTGTCTGACTATTTTATGAAGTTGACCTGAAATGTGTTTCCTGAAGACATATTAGGATTTCAATCTTTTTCTAATATTTTATGAAACTTCATTATAATTTTTATGGTTTAATATTGGGACTTGTAATCTGAAAACTTGCTATTTGATAATTGGATTATATGTTGTCTTGAGGATAGTCTGCAAAGAAAGAACACTTTTACTTTACAACCCATTATTATAAAGCATTTTGCAGTTTAACCACGTCTTTATGTCACTGCTCTTCTTTGACATTTTATGTTGCATGATGAGAAGATGCCAGATGGCACTTTGAATATTCTACCTGAAAACCTTCTTAGTAATGTCATCAAGTTCAGTGACCACCTTTTTCATTTTCTAGTTTTGCAGATGATAATGTTAGTAGGGACAATGTTCAGACATAACCGTAATTCTCTTAGCTTTCTAACAAACTTTGACCTTCTTCAACCCTTCACTAATTGAATTTTCTGGCTCCTTTGTATCTGACAGCAATGTTCTCAGGAGAGATGCCTGGAATCTCACACCAATGTCACACATATTTTAGGTGCATGTTGTAATTGTCAAACCTAATCTAATCATGGTTGCTGCAGAAAACGTACCTCAAATTGTCATGTCATGTCTGTAACAGTAAAAAACAGAAAATTGGGTAGGCTTATAGACTCTGTCCCTCACCTAGGTACATGGCTGCTCCCTGAGTCTATTTAATCATTCAAGAGTGTATCATGTAGGTGACTTTTCTGCCTGTACTGCCTCTACAAACTTTCCTAATGTTTGGAGTATGTTTGAACCAATTGAACCACTTCTGTATTGTCCCTAATCTTTATGGGACAGAGGTGTCCATCATTTCTCTTTGGAGTTTTAGTGTGTAGGGTGTGTGGTGTGTGAGTCAATGTGTTAGTCCTGTTTCTGTGAAGCTTCCCCTAGGAGGTGGACATCTGTTTTGGTTCTGCCTTCATTTGGTCTACTCTGGAATAGTGCAGATCACATCTTGATCTTAAGGAACACTGAACAAGCCACTGTATTGTGAATAAAATGCATTTAAACATTCAATCTTGTTTTCTGTTATCTTACTGTTTAATAAGTTAAGAATTTTCTTCTACATTTGTAGGAGGAGAGAGAGCTGCTTGCTCATTCCCAGCCACCCAGCTAACTTACAACCGAAATAATCACACAGAAACTGTATTCATTAAATCACTGCTTGGCCAGTTAGCTTTAGCTTCTTATTGGCTAACACTTGTATTAATTTAACCCACTTCCATTAATCTGTGTATCGCCACATGGCAGTGGCTTACTGGGTAAAATTCCCAGCATCTGTCTGTGGCAGCTCCATGGTGTCTTTCTTCTAACTCCATTCTTTTTCCTCCCAGCATAAAGCCTAGCTTTCCCTGCCTATCCAAGTTCTGACTTGCTATATGTCCAAAGCAGTTTATGTATTCATTAATGGTAATCACAGCACAAAGAGGGGACTCCCATATTATACATTTTAACCTAGAAGTTTCAGAATAGATTTTGATCTAGTATGAGTTCAAAAAAATGATCTGTCTTTATGGTTCCCAAAATGCAATTGGCATATTAAAACTGTTTCACTCGCTTCATATTTTTTTACCTGACTTTTGAAAGAGTATAATATGTATATTGTTGTGCAACAACAATATCAGCATGCATCTACCCAGTATTTAGAATTCTTTTATATTTCTATATTGGCATTGTTAGGTCAAGGACAAGACAATTTAAACTACTATTTTTCTATTTTTGAGATTAATATTTAATTACAACTTATTTGCCTTATTATGTTCCCTCAAAACACTCCAATTCTTCTTCAAGTTCTGGTTTCTTTTTCTACTAATTGTTATTACATGTATATACATACTTAAATCTAAATGTAGCCTGCTCAACCTGCATAATGTCACTTGTGTATGTTTTCAGAGCAGAATGTCACTGCATTTTAAGTGACAGATAAGCCTGGGAGAGAACTAAATACATCTCCCCGCAGTCCTACCCCTACACAAACAAATACCATCTGTCCTCTTTATCCCTGTAGCATCTCTCATACTGGTCAGGAACCATGTTTGTGCAGACATTTTTGTCGTATTCTTGATTAATGATTTACCTGGGAGGGTTTATTCCACTATTGTTAAAGTTACCCTGTGATCCTGGTTTTTGTTACAAAGTGAAAAAAGAGTGAGCAAGCCAGTGAGCAGCATTCCTCCATGTTCTTCTATTCCTGCTTTCAAGTCTCTACCCTGAGCTCTTGCTCTGGTTTAACTCAGTGATTGACAGTGACATGGAATTGTAGCCAAATAAACCCTCTTCTCCCCTATGTTGCTTTTGGTAATGGATCTTATAACATCACTAGAAAGAAAGCTAAAACACCTCATGTGTCTCATCTACTTGTTTAGTCATTTCCTTGTCTCTGTACTGCTTGTTTGTATCCTGAACTCAGAAATTCCACCTAGAAATAGGTTTGCATTAATGAAGCATTATTTTTACATAGTGTATGCCAATGTGAAGGCCCTGCATTTACTAGAAGCAATATAATACATTTCTCCCATTATTGCTAACAGAAGGGTAGTATAATCTAATGACAGAAACGCAAAACAGGAAAAACACTAACACGCTCAGGGACTAATGTAGATATTATCTTTCTATAACAAATTACCAATCAGAAAGGAACAAAGAATAGAGTTCAGTTCCCAGAGGTTATCCTGAAATAGTATCTTAACAATACAGATTCAGAAAAGTTTATTTACCTTATCTTTTAAGATATGGCTTACATAAATTATTACATATTTGCGAAGTATGTTTCATACACTAGTCATAAATCTCAGCCAAGTAGGGTTCATAAAACAAGTATGAGTAGGTCCCACTTGTCACCGCACTACATTCACAAGAACCTTAATGCAGAACAGATTGTTATAAAAATTTATATTTTCTCACAGGAACAGTGATATAATTTGATGTTACATGTTAGACCAACCTTCAAATAAATCATAGGCATGACTGAAAATATGTAATAAAGTAAGACATACAGCTATAAATTTACACAATAATTCTAAATGGCAAAATTATGTTCCATGCTTTACTCAATGGGCATAAATATACAATTCACTCTGATCATTCATGGGTCCCAGTGAATCATAAAATGAAAGTAGAATTTATAAAAATATATTTCTATTGGATGCTGGCTTGGCTATCTGTAAAATTTTCTTAAGAATTTCCTCTATTGTTTCTTGCACTATTTTTTTTTCATTAATCACAATGCTTATTCTGTCACTTTACCTTCTACACACATTGAACTTATTGGACGACCTGTTGGTTTTAGTTATCAGAGATATCCTACTTGGAAAGACATTAAATGATAAAATAGAGATGTTCCTTGTATCAAATTTAACAACATAAGATGGCCATTTGGAAACCCATTTCTGAAACAGAAGAAGAGAAATATATGGTGTAATGATATACATTTGAATATTTTGATGTTTCCTTTTATATTTTGAAATTTAATAGCATGGAGAAGATGAGTGTCTTTTCAAGTGATTTTTAAAAAAGATATAAAAGTCCTCTTTATCTATTATCTTCCTCTGGTATACTGTTACAAGGGTTATTACCAAATCCCAGGCCATGACGTAGCAAACAGAGAAATTGTTGTATATATGAGAAGCTGGTGGAACCCTGATCAGGAGTTGGTATTTCCCTGCAGTGATAACCTACCCTGACCAGGAGTTGATAGTTCCCTGCAGTGATGACCTACCCTGGCCAGGAGTTGATAGTTGCCTGTAGTGATGACCTACCCTGGACAGAAGTTGGTAAGTCCATGTAGTGATGCCCTACCCTGATCAGGAGCTGTCGTCCCCTTTAGTAATGACTTACTAGAAGCTGAACATAATAGACAATGAGGACTACTGAGAACTCAAGAACAATGGCAATGGGTTTTTGATCCTACTGCACGTACTGGCTTTGTGGGAGCCTAGGCAGTTTGGATGCTCACCTTACTAGTCCTGGATGGAGCTGGGTGGCCCTTGGACTTCCCACAGGGCAGGGAACCCAGATTACTCTTAGGGATGATGAGGGAGGGGGACTTGATGGGGGAGGGGGAGGGAAATGGGAGGTGGTGGCAGGGAGAAGGCAGAAATCTTTAATAAATAAATAAATGAATAAATAAAAAAAATGAAAAAGCATCTGCAGACAGAAGCTCCAAAGAACATGAGACATTTCAGGACAGGACTGAGTAATCACAATGTTGGACACATCAACTTCAGATACGGAGAATAAGAACTGAATGACCCAAATTCATACTTGGCACAGCATGGATAGGTAAGACATGGCATAGTCCTAGTCTTACCTATCACAGATCTCTTTGCCACAAACTCTGTTGTACTCTGAAGGAAACTTTATGCTTACATTTTAGCTTTCACATTGCAGGAAGATTCTACACATGCTACCAGAAGAACAAAGTAGTAATCAGTCTTACCCCACTGTGAACTCTGTGAGCTGCAGTAATGATAGTCCTGGCAGGACATTCCTACCGGTGGAAAAGTCGCAGAGGCATCTTGGCTGTCTTCTTCAATTCAGTTTGAATTTTTTAATTTGTTCATGCCCATCAGAGATATCAGTGTGTAACTGTTCTCATTTTCTGCTGGGTGTTTATTTGATTTTGGTATCGGGGTTAATACAAGTTTCATAATAAGTTTCCTTTACTTTTCTTTGTTCCTTCATTTTTGTTAGTATTCCTATCATGATCTGATAGAATTACTGACTTATTCTACCAGGTGATTTTAGTTAAGAGATATTTACTTACTGTTCCTACTCCATTGGATGTTGTAAGTCTACTGAAGTTATTTAGTTTCATCTTCATTTGACTTTGGTAGACCACACACACACACACTATATATATATATATATATATATATATATATATATATATATATATATATATATATATATATTAGATATGTATTTATTTTAGATTATCCAACTTGGTGGAATACAAGTTTTTAGAGTATGTCTTAATGATTCTCTGAATTTCTTCAGGGTCTCTTGTATATTTCTCCCTATAATCTCTAATTTGACTACTTTTTATTCTGTTCATTTTTTTAGTTAATTTGACAAAGTTTGTCACATGTGTTCATCTTTTCAAATAGCCAAGTCTTCATTTCATTCGTTCTGTGAGTTGTTTACATTTAAATTTAATTCATTAATTTCAGCCCTGATTTTGATACTCTATTCTGGTCTACTAGTTCTTTGTTCATGAACAATCGTTGCTCTTTTGTTTTTCTTAGATCTGAGAAGTTTCACAGAAAGCAGGGAGACTTTGGTGGTAGTTCCGAGGAAGCAGCTCCATGGCAATCCTAATGGACTGGTCTGTGTAGAAAATTCTATGATTAGTAGCTTTAAAATTAATTGATAATGTTTGATTAATTAAATGCTTATAATATTACTCTCTCAAATATCGCACACATACACACACACACACACACTGCACACATGACCGAACTGAAAGATAATTTTAAGGACTCATTTCTATTCCCAGACTCCAGTTTCTGTGTGTATTATAAATCTGCCCTCAAGATCTCAAGAGAGTGGAAGTGTTTTTGCTTTGGTTTCCTACTTTATCTTATTCTTTGCCTTCTAATCTTAGAGTTGACAAAGTCTGCCATCCTTTAACATTTCTCCCTTCTCTTTCCATGAACTTTTGGCAATGTCACACTTTGTTGAAATTCTGCCATCTTCTCTTCCATGTATTTTCACACGTCTTCATGCTTGCAATGCTGTACCCTCTACTGTTTCTGATGTTGCCATAGAGGTGTTGTCCAAGCGTTCTACACCTGTGTATTTGTTACAGTGTAGTTGCTCTCAGAGATCTTTCTTCTTCCACATGGGTGTGTACGATTTCATCACAGTCAAAGGTCCTTAAGTATGTATTCTTGGGCCACCTTCTTTAGGGACCATTCTCTAATGTTGCTAAATTTCTCTGCTGCTTGCTCTCCAGGTATTTTCTACGTCAATAGCACTTGCTTCTTGCTTCTATGTCTGTTGAAATCCAATCTGTTTTCTGAATATCACACAGGATATCAACCCCACTGTGAAGACTTTCACTGTGAATTAACTCTCCTTAGGTCATGAGGTTTTTATATCTATTATTGGATATACCTTTCTTCTATTTTATAAATATATTTATACCACTGAAGCATATTTTTTCTAATTTACCTAAGGAAAAAAAGTTGAAATTGAAAAGTTGCTGAATATATTGTAAAAGTTTTAAATTATGTTCATGTATGTTAAATATATATGTTTAATAGACTAGTATATATACACATAGACATGCTAATATGAAAGAGGTAAATTTAGGATTCCTCAGTCCTAGCCAAAGAATGTAGGTCAATTAAGGATTGATGAGAGTAGGAGAAATAGTTTTCTCTAGAGAAGAGGCTCAAAATTGATTATTTAATAGCAAGGGGTTAGTCCTGAAATCATATACATACAAGTGTCTTTAAATGGCCTGAGCAGGTCATATTTATATATTTATAAATGTGTGTTTGTGTTTAACAAATTTAAGTAAATAGAGGCAGGAATTTGAAAGAGGACAAGGGAGTACATGTCATGACTAGGGAGGCGTAAAGAGAAATTAAAATTCACATAATTATATTTTAATTAAAAAATTTCAAAATGAGGGTACTAAAAATGGCTGATAGTAAAGAAATAAATTGTATGTCTACATAATGCCCTCTATTATCTTCATAAAGTCATTTTTAAGGTTATTTTCTTCTGCTTCATCTGTGGTAAGATGTTCAGGTCTTGCTGTTATAGAACGACTGGAGTATGGTGGTACCACATTGTTTTTGATGTTGTTGAGTGTATTCTTACATAGCATCTACCAATCTCTTCATCTAATTGGTGGAGGTGTCGCTTGTGTTAGTAAGGGCTGCTGATCTTGAGGGGGATGTTTGGCCAGCAGGAGGATGATGGACACAGTTGGTTTGATGGCAGAATGGGTCTTGTAGGTTACAGTGTCCACTGGGTGGGGACAGAAATGGAGCAGTCTGCCAGCAGGATATTACCTGCTGGAACACTGCTGGAACTGAGATAAGAGGGGGAAGGGCAGAAAGTGTGCACTGGGGTTTAAGGCCAAGGGATTGGGACAGTTTATCTGGGAGACCAGTCACTCACCTCTTCTGCTTGGTTCCTGCAGGGGATGTTTCACCAGGGTCAGGTGCTGGGTTTAGTGGGTCTGGACAGCAGAATGGGTCTATAAGGCTACAGTGTTCAGTGAGTGGAGACAGAAGTGCAGCCGCCTGCCAGCAAAACTCTTACCTGCTAGCTGGCGGCTGGGGTGAGATGAGATGGGGGAAGGCAGGGAATGTGTCTTCAAGGGAGACAATTGCATGCAAATTTTATATAAGACTCCTTTTTTTTTCTTTTCTTTCTTTCTTTCTTTGCTCATCTCAGTTAGAAAACATAAAACTATGCCTATGTGAAGGTCTGTGTTCCTCTCCTGTGTTTTGCAAATGATGTCCTTCTCACCCTGCTTTTCTTTCTTTCCAAATTTGTTTTTCTTTTTGGTAGGAAATATGTATTATTCCTTTTCTGCTGCCTCCCATTATCTTGACATTATTCATTCCTTACCATTTTGTTGAACAAATCTTAAAACTTATAAATTTTTACCTGAGAGACCTTAAACATATTTCCTACCGTCATCTTGTCATGGTAATTAAGTCAATGGCCCTTATTTTTACAAATTTGTTACACATTCCTCATGATGGGGTGCCCAGACTTCATGCCATGTACTGTGAAGCTTTTTACAATTCCTGTATCCCAATGTTTCATCTCCTCGCTGATTATTGCTCACACAAAATTATCATCCCTAAATTATGAAAATTACCAGAGCTGCTGATTTCAGAGCTACAGGATCTATTAACTCAGATGTGAGACCTAAAATGTCTTCAGAGGAAGCCCGTGGAACAATATCACTTTTCTAACACATATCACAGATGCGAGTTTAGCTTTCATAATGAAAACAAGTATCACTGTCCTAACTTTCACCAGCCCTGAGCAGGAATGTGAACCAAAACCCATCACTGAGAAAATAAAAGTGTTTTTGCAGTCTTTAATGGTGTCCTTTTCTCAAGGGGAGCCCCTGCTGTTTACTTATTTTCTCTTTCAGAACTGTTTTATTTCTTCTCTTCCGTGTTATTATTAGGCTAGCAGATCGACGGCATTGACAAAGAAACCAAGGCAGTAATTTCGAAGATGTACGAAACAACCATATGCCAAGCACTGTAGCATTAAATAAAACATG
Organism: Chionomys nivalis; assembly: GCF_950005125.1. Lineage (NCBI taxonomy): Eukaryota > Metazoa > Chordata > Mammalia > Rodentia > Cricetidae > Chionomys > Chionomys nivalis. The sequence goes on from NC_080105.1 coordinate 25,751,528, forward strand.
TAGTGTTTAAAATATATGCAGTGAAAGATTTTTACACACCCCTTATATTGTATGGTTTAATAAATTGACTTATAAAGAGGACGTAAAAGGGAAGAAATTAAATATTAGAACTTTATTTAATGAGAGGCGAAAAGAGAACAGTAGAGATACATTTAAGTAAAAAGTGAAGTGTAGTTCTTTGAAGGATTATTTTCCATTGTATTGGAATGCATTCAAAGACTTATGGAGTAAAGCCTGTGAAAATGATCACAATGCAATACCAGCATAACAGACACACACTGGAGGCATCTACGTACCACGAGACAGACACTTTGATGCGGATTCCTTTTTATAGTACAGTATACTGCTTCATCCAGTTAGTGATCTTCAGGTGGTTGCTAATTCAAACCATGTCTTAGGCACTTTATCTCAATATCTCCTGCTTCTTTAATAGAGTGTACTCAAATCCCAGACATTTGTTTCCAAGCTTGTAACAAATGCACAAAATTAAAAGCACTTGAATTTTTTCAAAATACATAGCTTGAAAAATGTGCAATATTTACCAGGCCAAAAAAAAAAAGTGCAAAATGAATACCTGTGCAAATATTGAGCAATTGATAAATATCTAATTGCTAACAAAATGATTGTGACATATGCATTTTAGATTTACTTTGCTGTGCAAGTTTTTTTGGAAGTTAAATTTAAACTTATCCAGTTAAAACACTTCTTTAAAAAAATGTAAATTCCTCTGAGCTCTGAGGGCCCAGAACTTGCAGGTAATCTTGGGGAGATTTAGAAATGGCAAGCTGCATCTCACCAATGTTCACTTCCATGGGACTTTTTGGATCGACTAAGGTTCTAGAAAGAAAAAACTGGGTTCTCATTATTTTCTCTTTCTCTATTGCCAGCTGAGGATAGAGTGAAACATAGGCATTTTATAGCAAGAGACTGTTGGCATCTCTCTTCACACACACAGAAAAAAAAAATGTGAAGGACTTTTAACTCCTGATTTGTTTTGAGGCTCTGCATGCCAGAATAAAAAATGATTGCCAGTTCAAGGACTGACAAGAATGGTGTTAGTAACAAATGAAAGTTTTTCTCTACTGCTAATGACCCCATGCTATCCAGAAACATATTCGGTGAACAAGTACTCATTAGGTAACACTTGTGTGCAGGAAATTATCTAGGAAACTGATATATCTTCCACTGTGTAAAAGATAAAAAGGAATTAGAAATATTTCATTGTCTACATAATTGAAAAAAAATGGAGAGTTAATGTGGGTCTGCGCATTCCCTCCACTTGACCTCTGCCAGGAGGTTGAGAAGCTATTGCTTGATAGAAGCAATGCAGTACATTTTCACAAAGACCATGAATTCCTCCTCTAGCTTCTTTTTTGCTTTTTGTTTTGTAAATAGCCAGTTTTTCCTAATGCAGAGACCATTGACATAAATGTAAATATTTCTACGACCAAATTTAGTCTCTGTTATTTAAAGAAATTCTCACATAGTCATTGTCTCTGTCTCATACATTTCCAGATTTAATTCTGGCTTTCCTTATAATGTTTTAATTTAATAATGTTTTTCCAGTTACCTGTATTTGGAACAAGGAATATATATATATATATATATATGGCTCTGTTTACCAATGACATGCTGCACTTTTACATTACCTAGCCAGGTTTCTGACTATTTATATACCTTTCTTGCTTAGAATTGTGTTATGTCAGAAGTCAGCTCTGAATATGCATGGAGAAATTTTCCCTTTATTTCCAAGGTTTGTTTTCTATTTCTGATGAATTTCTTCAAGGCAGTAAATGAAGCAGGGAGCTAAAATAACTATGGTTTCACGAAGGTTGGATAAGACTTGAGGAAAATGGGCTTCAACTCAGTTACCCATAGGTATACGAATGAGATTGTTGGCCTATGGCTCAAGGTACTGAGTTCCAGTGATCAGACTGTGGATTCTGCAGACGATTCTGGCTCTCTATCCCACCTCACACTTAAAGCACAGTATATATGTTTTGAAATTCCTTTGTTCACATCCAAGATCATGCATCTCTGTTACTCCTAGAATTTCAAATCTGCTTCATAGAACAACTTTCCCCCATCACCAAAATTTAAGTAGGGATATTTTTAACCAAATAAAACCTAATGTAAAGGTCCTGATTCTTTCTACATAGGATGCTTTAAGTTGCTTTGGAAAATTTGCAAGGTTTATAAATTAGGTAAAGAAAAGGAAAATATTAGGGAAAGCTTACACTCAAAGAGGAAATTGTTTTGGCATCAAAATATAAGACAGGATAGAGCCCTGCCAAAATAAGAAAGGGACAAAGCCAATAAAATAAAATATCTATTCGTTATACATAGCCCCTAGCACATTGTAGTTGCTTAGGAGATGTTCATTTAGTTATAATTATAGTTATATGATATTATAATTATAGATAATTACATAATGATTATATAATTTATTATGATAATGAAAATGCCCCAGAGCTAGTGAGAGAGTAATTATTGGGATTAAGTTTTTGCTAGAGGTATCTTCATTTTTAACATGTCTTTTTTATTTTTATGTAATATTAATTATTCAAGAATGTATCTAATAAAAGCAAAGGCAAGTAAAATAAAAGTTAAATTGCATGTTCTGTTTCATGGTGGTCAAATATTATGGAAATTCATAACATTTTACAAGTCTTTGAGTGCACAATATGGTAAACAAATATATTTTCTTTGGTTTGGCACCATCACTAGTACTTAGAAAAATTTTTAGATATTCTTTATAGATAACAAGATAACAATTTCCTATTTTCCTCTTTCCCAGGCTCTGGAAACTACTTTTTTTAATTTTTTTTAATTTTTATTTATTTATTTATTTATTTTTGGTATGTTGGCATCGATTTGAATGGTAAATGACTGGGAGAGTTGTCCAATATTTGTGCTTTCTTTATGTTATTTATTTCTTTATGTTATTTAATATGATTCCATTATGTACAATTTACCATAGTTATCTTTCTTTTTAATGTTAAATAATGTCCCCTCTACATGTACACTCTACTTCACATATTCATCTCTATCTGAACTTTCAGCGTCCTTCCATCTTTTGATTATGGTAAATAATGTCAGCATGAGAAGGTATACATCTGTATAGATATATGATTGATTAAGCAAAAGTGGACTTTCTAGATGATATAATAGTCATGCGTTCAACATACTAAGAAAGCATCATGGCCATTCCCATTGTGACCACACAAGTGCAGCAGTGCACAGAACTCTGCTTTCCCAGGGTTCACTGAACTTGCCTTTCATTGTTTTAAGGAGTTCATCATAATTTGTGTGAAAGCAGCCCCCTTCATGGTTTCAGGTTTCATTTCTCGGGCAATTAATCATGTCGTCCAATGCTTAGTTGTGCAATTGGTTATTTACAATTCTCTGATGAATCTATATTATCAGAAATATTTACATTTCTGATTTTAGTTATTTAAGTCTTTATTAGTTTGTAAATCTATGTACTTAAGAGTTTGCCAATTGTATTTATTTCTTTCAAAAAGCAAATTCTTCTTGGTTTCATTGATTCTTTATCTATAATGTTTTATACTGTATGGTTTATGTTTGCCCTAAAATTCTCCCTGTCTTATGACTCATTTGCACTCTGATGATGTTTTTGAAAATTTCCTATGGTATTATGCTAAAGTTTACAATTTATGTTTGTCTGTCTGTCTTCTTTCTTCTTCTTCTTCTTCTTCTTCTTCTTCTTCTTCTTCTTCTTCTTCTTCTTCTTCTTCTTCTTCTATAAAGATTTATATCTACAAGTTTATTTCTAACCAATACTCACTTTGGTTAAATTTTAAAAATTCAGAATATCATATTTTAGATTTCACTAGAATTTAAAGCCCATTCTAAGCTAATTTCTGCATGATTTATTACTTGGCCCCTTGTTTTTTCAAGGTGACGGTATTTTATTTCTACATTTTTTTGGTTTGCTTTTCTGTGATATTATAATATCATTCCAGTTTACCTGGAAAAATAATTTGTATGATTTTAGTGTTTATTGATAATCATTACATGGACAAACAAAAGAGCTATTGAAGAAATCCTCTCGGTACTTGAGGAAGGTATTTCTTCTGTTATTCCTTGGTGTTCATATCCCATACTTACATTCTACATCTCAGACCTCTAGTTTTCATGTTCATTTAGTCTTTACACTCATTTAATTGTCACAACTGTAACTGAAAGTAAGTTAGAACATTCTACTCCTGTATCATGACACTCTGGTTCTCCCCTTAGTTCTGTCAGTTTTGATTGCTTTTAAGTAGCCCAGGTGTCTGGTTCACATATATTTCTAATCATAGCATTTTTTTCTTGAAGACTTAAGTCTTTTATAATTACAAAATATACTTCTCCATCATAGCAATTTTGATATCATATCTCATTTCTTTGTTGTAGATAAAGACAATTTTTCTTTCTCTTGAGTACAATTTGCATAGATTAGTTCTCCATCCTTTTACTATCAATTAAAGCATGCCTTAAAAACATAAATATTACATAGACAGCATGTAGTTGATGCTTATTCATGTTGTCATTTCATTCTTAAACATGTTTTATTGACTGGATATTTAAAAAACATTCTCTTAACAATTGCTGGAAGTACAAAAATTACTCTTGTCACCTGCTCTTTTCTTTTTCTGTCCTTCATGTCCACTACTACCGCCTCTACTTTTGTGCTTTAAAAATAATAATATCATTACTAAGCTCTGCATGCAATCAGTTTACATTTTTATCATCTTCTGAAATTTTGTACTAATATCACTACCAGTATTCTATTAAGTTATATTTGAATTTAATTTTTAAGATTTATTTTTATTTTCACTTATGTGTATATGTGAGAGTAGTCATGTGTGGATGTCCATGAAGGCCAGAATAAGGCATCTGATCACTTGGAGTTATAGTTATAGGCATATAACTACAGGGCATGGGAAGTGGAAATTAGATTCAGGTCATCTGGAAGAGCAGAAGCAACATCACCTGCTCCCCTTCTCTCTACACTCAATTAGACTGCATCGAAGAGAGCTCACATAGTACTTATATCTACTGCTTAGATCAAGCTACAAGTGCCTCTCAGAAGAGAACAGACAATGAAGCTCTCCACATACATGGTCTTATTTGGAACAGCATCAGCAATGGCAACATCATCAAATTTTTCAGGATGTGAGTTCACCTTTCATCTTTTTATCAGTATAACAATCAATCTTTCTTTCAGCTTAGCAAACTTGAAATAATGTGAGCTGTGTGGCAATCTGGTACACAGTCATAGCCAGCACTAATTTGGCATGAATGGTTAGGTCAATCATCTGAACAGTGAAGCCAGATGCTTCTATTGATGGGTCATTTTTGCTCCCCACCAGCAAGATTGCGTAATGGACATCTTATCGGATACTTTCTGAACAACAAAGCTTAAACTGTCACCAAAAGAAAATATCACTGAAAGACCCATGATAAGTTCAAATTTCAAAAACCTTTAGTTCAGTTGTAACATTGGCTACAGCAAAGATGACCGCCATGCTTGACTTAAGGACAAAAATTTCACTGGCTCACAAGTACAGTAACAATGCTGAAGATTTAGTAGATCGGGAGCAGGGAGGTAGACAGGGTTATTAAGCAGAAAATTTACACAAACAATGTGGCTTGAAGCAAATTCTCTCTCTCTCTCTCTCTCTCTCTCTGTCTTCCTATTATTGAAAACAGATATTTATTTCACATAATAAATCTTGATTACAGTTTTCCTTCCCTTTACTTCTCCAAGCTTCTCTCCTATTTTCTGCCACCCATTTCTGTCTCTCATTAGAGAACAAGCAGACATCTATATAAAAATAACATAATAAGCATAATATAAAAGGTAAAACAAGTGAACATAAAGCCTAATACATCAGAATCAGGCAAAATAAAGATAGGAAAAGAGCCCAAAAGAAGACACAAGTAACAGACTCGCACATTTCTTGACTTAAATTCTCTTTAACTGTTTTTTCTAAAGATTTGTGTTTTATTTATCTATCCTTTGTGAACTCCACATTTATGTAGAACAATTTTCTTTTCATTACTTTTTTAAGTCATCAACCTACTCTATACCCTTCTCTGGCCTCAAACTCAGTAAGCAGACATATAAACACATATTAACTTAAAATCCAAGAAGAATTAGTATTTTTTATGCCTGCTATTGGGACTCCTCTTCCTGCTGGGTTTCCATGTCCAATTTCAATGTGATAGCTTTTGTTTCATCTTATTATATTTTATTTTGTCACCGTGTTTAGTTTATATCTCTTAGAAGTCTACTGTATTTCTAGTAGGGGAAAGAAAGGGAATGAATCTGGATGGAGCGGGAATGGGGAAAAATAGGAAGGAGTAGAGAGAGGGAAAAGTAAAGACATATTATATGAGAAAGGAGTCTATTTTCAGTAAAAGAAAAAATATTTTATTAGCAAAAGGAAAAATAAAATAGAAAAAGCTCAAGCCATAACTTTTTAACAAACCTATCTGACATTATTCTAGACAACACTTTTACTAATTTGCTCAAAAGCATTTATTTATTTAATAGTCTTACCAACTTCTGCCATACCAAACATTTTTCTGAAAAAAAAAATGAAACCAATCAACTAAGGAAAAAATATTAAGACTATCATGTTAGTGTTGAGCCTATAAAAACAAGAGCAATGAACAAATGTACTAATTAAAAATACTATATGTGCCAAATAAAACATGCATTGCAGAGCAAACAGACAAATTGCCTCTCAAAAAGAGTAATGGATCTTCCTCATGGATTGATTTTTGCATGGTCAGAGAGAGACAAAAGTTCACATGGAGATAGAAAAGGAAACTCTGAAGGTAATATTGATTGGGGAAAAGATAATGCATCTTGTTCACACAGATTGACTTGTAAGGAAGGAAAGACGTCCAAGTAAAATAGAGGGAGTAGCATTCACATCCTAAAGAAAACAAAAACAGGCTCTTACTTGAAATCAAGGACAAACACGTTTTAAGTAACAAATGCTAGAAATAATGGATTGCTTATATCAACCCTATCAGATGATTGCTGCAACTGATATTAAGCAGAAAAGACAAACTGACTTTCAGACACATAGGGTTGCTTGCTTTAAAGGAAGAAATATTCTCCAAATTTTAAACATTCTTCAGTGGTTGGCTGTGGTAGCACCTGCATCTTTTCCAAACAAAAGGAAACAAGAGGCAAAAAAAAAAAAAAATCATGAGTGCAATTTCAGCTTGGACTATAATATCACTTTAAAGTGATTGCCTATGTCAAAATAAAAGTGCAAATAATATATTATTTATGATAAGCAATATATATATGAATGTGATTTTCCAATATATCATCTAGCACTTGCATTATTTCTCACTTATTGTGAATTATAATATAATAAACATAGATAAATTGTTGATTCTATTTTAACATTTAGCCACTATCTTCTAGATGTTAAATCAAGTTTTATTTAACTTAAGAGAATAGTTTTGTTTTGTTTTGTTTTTTTGCCTAAGACAAAGTGAATATATAAATATAAAAGCAATCTTTGGTCACTTTTAAGCTAATAGGTTGTTTAGATATAACTATTGTGGAATCTTTATAAGGGATTGAGATATTTGAGATATTGTTTAATTTTTAAATCTTTTTAAGTTTTTAAAATCAGTGAATTATGTTTTTACTCATCAGGGTTTAAAATAGCTTATCAGAAATACTTGTAGAAGAAAAGTGTTTCATAGCTTGGAATTTCTGTTATCTGGGATATTTTCTTTCTTTTTTTTTTTTTTATTATTATATATTTTTTTTATTCTTTTTTAATTAAAATTTCCAACTGCTCCCCGTTTCCCATTTCCCTCCCCTCCTCCCATACATTGCCCCCTCCCCCCTCTCCCCTCCCCTATCCCCACTCCTCTTCTCCTCCCCCCAGTCCATTCCCCCTCCCACTCGCTACTGAAGAGCAGTCCAAATTCCCTGCCCTACAGGAAGACCAAGGTCCTCCCACTTCCATCCAGGCCCAGGAAGGTGAGCATCAAAACAGGCTAAGCTCCCACAAAGCCAGTTCATGTATTAGGATCGAAACCTAGTGCCATTGTCCTTGGCTTCTCATCAGCCTTCATTGTCCGCCATGTTCAGAGAGTCCAGTTTCAACCCATGCTTATTCAGTCCCAGTCCAGCTGGCCTTGGAGAGCTCCCAATAGATCAGTTCCACTGTCACTGTGGGTGGGTGCACGCCTCGTGGTCCTGATTTCCTTGCTCATGTTCTCCCTCCTTCTGCTCTTCATTTGGACCTTAAGAGCTCAGACGGTTGATCCAAATTGGGTCTCTGTCTCTCTCTCGATCCATCGCCAGATGAAAGTTCCTGTGCCATTCTCCTTGGCCTCTCGTCAGCTCTCATTGTCCGCCACATTCCGAGAGTCCGGTTTTATCCCATGTTTTTTTCAGTAGCAGTCCAGCTGACCTTGGTGAGCTCCCAATAGATCGGCCCCACTGTCTCAGTGGTTGGGTGCACCCCTCATGGTCCTGACTTCCTTGTTCATGTTCTCTCTCCTTCTGCTCCTCATTATAACCTTGGGAGCTCAGTCCGGTGCTCCAGTGTGGGTCTCTGGCTCTATCTCCATCCATCGCTAGATGAAGGTTCTATGGCGATATGCAAGATATTCATCAGTAAGATTATAGGATAGGTTCATTTCAGGTTCCCTATCCTCAGGTGCCCCAATGAACTAACTGGGGACATTGCCCTGGGCATCTGGTAGCCATTCCAAGTTCAAGTCTCTTGTCACCCCTTAGGTGGCTCCCTTACCTAAGGTATGAGTTTCCCTGCTCCCCTATCCAACCTTTCTTTATCCCCATTCACCCCGATTCCCCCAGTTCCCCTCATCCTCTCCTTCACACTTTTCTCTCCCCATCACCCCTCATCCCCATCCCACCCCACCCCCAAGATTCCAATTTTTTGCCCATCAGTCATGACTATTTCCCATAGCTGGGAGGATATCTATATGTTTTCCCTTGGGTTTACCCTCTTGTTTAGCTTCTTTAGGATCACAAATTATAGACTCAGTGGCCCCTATCCATGGCTAGAAACCAATTATGAGTGAGTACATCCCATGTTCTTCTTTTTGGGTCTGGGTTACCTCACTAAGGATCGTATTTTCTATTTCCATCCATTTGCATGCAAAATTCGAGAAGTCATTGTTTTTTACCGCAGAGTAGTACTCTAATGTGTATATATTCCACACTTTCTTCATCCATTCTTCCATTGAAGGGCATCTAGGTTGCTTCCAGGTTCTGGCTATTACAAATAATGCTGCTATGAACATAGTTGGACAAATGCTTTTGTCATATGATAGGGCATCTCTTGGGTATATTCCCAAGAGTGGTATTGCTGGGTCCAGGGGTAGGTTGATCCCAATTTTTCTGAGAAACCGCCACACTGATTTCCAAAGTGGTTGCACAAGTTTGCAGTCCCACCAGCAATGGATGAGGGTACCCCTTTCTCCACAACCTCTCCAGCAAAGGCTATCCTTGGTGTTTTTGATTTTAGCCATTCTGACAGGTGTAAGATGATATCTCAAAGTTGTTTTGATTTGCATTTCTCTGATCGCTAAGGAGGTTGAGCATGACCTTAAGTATCTTTTGGCCATTTTAACTTCTTCTGTTGAGAATTCTCTGTTCAGTTCAGTGCCCCATTTTTTAATTGGGTTAATTATCCTTTTAAAGTCTAGTTTCTTGAGTTCTTTATATATTTTGGAGATCAGACCTTTGTCTGTTGCGGGGTTGGTGAAGATCTTCTCCCAGTCAGTAGGCTGCCTTTTTGTCTTAATGACAGTGTCCTTTGCTTTACAGAAGCTTCTCAGTTTCAGGAGGTCCCATTTATTCAATGTTGTCCTTAATGTCTGTGCTGCTGGGGTTATACATAGGAAGCGATCTCCAGTGCCCATATGTTGTAGGGTACTTCCCATTTTCTCTTCTATCAGGTTCAGTGTGTTCAGATTGATATTGAGGTCTTTGATCCATTTGGACTTGAGTTTTGTGCATGGTGATAGATATGGGTCTATTTTCATTCTTCTACAGGTTGACATCCAATTGTGCCAGCACCATTTGTTGAAGATGCTTTCTTTCTTCCATTGTATACTTTTAGCTCCTTTATCAAAAATCAGTTGTTCATAGGTTTGTGGGTTAAAATCCGGGTCTTCTATACGATTCCATTGGTCGACTTCTCTGTTTTTATGCCAGTACCACGCTGTTTTCATTACTGTAGCTCTGTAATAGAGTTTGAAGTCAGGGATGGTAATGCCTCCAGAAGTTCCTTTATTGTATAAGATTGTTTTGGCTATCCTGGGTTTTTTGTTTCTCCATATAAAGTTGATTATTGTCCTTTCAAGATCTGTGAAGAATTTTGATGGGATTTTAATGGGGATTGCATTGAATCTATAAATTGCCCTTGGTAGAATTGCCATTTTTACTATGTTGATTCTCCCAATCCAAGAGCAAGGGAGATCCTTCCATTTTCTGGTATCCTCTTCAATTTCTTTCTTCAATGCCTTAAAGTTTTTGTCAAATAGATCTTTCACTTCCTTGGTTAGAGTTACCCCAAGATATTTTATGCTGTTTGTGGCTATCGTGAAAGGTGATGATTCTCTTATTTCTCTCTCTGCTTCCAGATCCTTTGTGTATAAGAGGGCGACTGATTTTTTGGAGTTGATCTTGTATCCTGCCACATTACTAAAGGCGTTTATCAGCTGTAGGAGTTCTTTGGAGGAGTTTTTGGGGTCGCTCATGTACACTATCATATCATCTGCAAATAATGCAAGTTTAACTTCTTCCTTTCCAATTTGAATCCCCTTTATCCCCTTATGTTGTCTTATTGCTATTGCTAAAACTTCGAGAACTATATTGAAGAGGTATGGAGAGAGTGGACAGCCTTGGCGTGTTCCTGATTTTAGTGGGATGGCTTTAAGTTTCTCTCCATTTAATTTGATATTAGCTGTCGGCTTGCTGTATATAGCTTTAATTATATTTAGGTATGACCCTTGTATCCCTAATCTCTCCAAGACTTTTATCATAAAGGGATGTTGAATTTTGTCAAATGCTTTTTCAGCATCTAATGAAACGATCATATGGTTTTTTTCTTTCAGTTTATTTATATGATGGATTACATTGATAGATTTGCGTATGTTAAACCAGCCCTGCATCTCTGGTATGAAGCCTACTTGATCATAATGGATAATTTTTCTAATGTGTTCTTGGATTCGGTTTGCCAGAATTTTGTTGAGGATTTTTGCGTCGATGTTCATGAGTGAGATTGGCCTGTAATTCTCTTTCTTGGTTGTGTCTTTGTGTGGTTTTGGTATCAGAGTTACTGTAGCTTCATAAAAGGAATTTGGCAATGACTCTTCTGTTTCTATATTGTGAAATACATTAAGGAGAATAGGTATTAGGTCTTCTTGGAAGTTCTGGTAGAATTCTGCATTGAAACCATCTGGTCCTGGACTTTTTTTGGAAGGGAGGTTTTTGATAACAGCTTCTAATTCTTCACGACTAACCGGTCTATTTAGGTTGTTCACCTGGTCCTGGTTTAACTTTGGTAAATGGTATTTATCTAAAAAAGCGTCCATTTCTTTTACATTTTCCAGTTTTGTGGCATACAGGCCTTTGTAGTAAGATCTAATGATTCTCTGAATTTCCTCTGTGTCTGTGGTTATGTCTCCCTTTTCATTTCTGATCTTATTAATTTGCAAATTCTCTCTCTGCCGTTTGATTAGTTTGGATAGGGGTTTATCAATCTTGTTGATTTTCTCCAGGAACCAGCTTTTTGATTCATTGATTCTTTCAATTGTTTTCTGTGTCTCTATTTTGTTGATTTCAGCCCTCAGTTTGATTATTTCCAGTCTTCTACCCCTTCTAGGTGAGTCTGCTTCTTTTTTTTCTAGAGCTTTCAGGTGGGCTGTTAAGTCTCCAATGTGTGCTTTCTCTGTTTTCTTTAAGTGGGCAGTTAGTGCTATGAACTTTCCTCTCAGAACTGCTTTCATAGTGTCCCATAGGTTTGAGTATGTTGTTTCTTTATTTTCATTGTCTTCAAGGAAGAGTTTAATTTCTTTCTTTATTTCTTCCTTAATCCAGGAATGGTTCAGTAGTTGACTATTCAGTTTCCATGAGTTTGTAGGCTTTCTGGGGGTAGCATTGTTGCAGAATTCTAGCTTTAATCCATGGTGATCTGATAAGATACAGGTGGTTATTAATATTTTTTTGTAACTGTGGATGTTTGCTTTGTTACCGAGTATGTGGTCGATTTTTGAGAAGGTTCCATGAGCTGCAGAGAAGAAGGTATGTTCTTTCCTATTTGGGTGGAATATTCTATAGATGTCTGTTAAGTCCATTTGATTCATTACCTCCATTAATTCTCTTATTTCTCTGTTAGGTTTCTGTCTACTTGACCTGTCCATTGGTGAGAGAGGAGTATTAAAGTCTCCTACTATTAATGTGTGCGGTTTGATGGCTGCCTTGAGTTTTAACAATGTTTCTTTTACGTACGTGGGTGCTTTTATATTAGGGGCATAGATATTCAGGATTGAGACTTCATCCTGATGAATTGTTCCTGTTATGAGTAGAAAATGTCCCTCTCCATCTCTCCTGATTGATTTAAGTTTGAAGTCAACTTTGTTAGAAATTAGTATGGCCACCCCTGCTTGTTTCTTAGGTCCATTTACTTGATAAGCCTTATCCCAACCCTTTATTCTGAGTAGGTGCCTGTCTTTGTGGTTGAGGTGTGTTTCTTGTAAACAGCAGAATGTTGGATCCTGTTTTCGTATCCAATCTCTTAGTCTGTGCCTTTTTATAGGAGAGTTGAGTCCATTGACATTAAGTGATATTAATGACCAGTGGTTGTTAACTCCGGTCATTTTTTAAGTTGGAAATTTTGTGTGTTCCCCTTCTTTGTGTTGCGCTGGTGAAGGGTCTCTAGTTGTCTGAGATATTGTGGTCATTGTTGGACTCCTTGGTTAGTGATTTTCCTTCTATTACTTTCTGTAAGGCTGGATTAGTGGCTACGTATTGTTTAAATTTGTTTTTATCCTGGAAAATTTTGTTTTCTCCATTTATAGTGAACGAAAGCTTGGCTGGGTATAGTAGTCTGGGCTTGCATCCATGGTCTCTTAGTTTCTGCAGTACATCTATCCAGGACCTTCTGGCTTTCATGGTTTCCATAGAGAAGTCAGGTGTAAGTCTGATAGGTTTACCTTTATAAGTAACTTGGCCTTTTTCCTTTGCTGCTCTTAGTATTCTTTCTTTATTCTGTATGCTTTGTGTTTTGATTATTATATGGCGAGAGGATGTTTTTTTTTGATCCAGCCTATTCGGTGTTCTGTATGCTTCTTGAATCTTCATAGGTATATCTTTCTTTAGGTTGGGAAAGTTTTCTTCTATAATTTTATTAAGTATATTTTCTGGACCGTTGAGCTGCGCTTCTTCTCCTTCTTCTATTCCTATTATTCTTAGGTTTGGTCTTTTTATTGTGTCCCATATTTCCTGAATGTTTTGTGATGAGAATTTGTTGGCCTTGCTGTTTTCTTTGATCAGCGTGTTTATTTTCTCTATGGTATCTTCAGAATCTGAGATTCTTTCTTCTATCTCTTGTATTCTGTTGGTTATGCTTGCTTCTGTAGTCTCTATTCGTTTACCTAGATTTTCCCTGTCCAGCTGACCTTCTGTTTGTGTTTTCTTCTTTGCCTCCATTTCAGTTTTTAAGTCTTGAACTGTTTCCATTATCTGTTTGATTGTTTTTCCTTGGTTTCCTAGGGTATCATTCACTGATTTACTCAATTCTTCAAACTTTCTGTTATACTTCTCATCCATTTCTATAAGGGCATTTTTTACATGTTGTTTAAGGGCGTCAATCACTTTCATAAAGTCAATTTTATCTACTTCTTCATGATTAAGGTGTTCATGTCCACCTGTTGGGAGGTCGCTGGGTTCTGGTGGTTTCATATAGTTTTTCAGATTGTTAGGTGAATTCTTGCATTGGCGCCTGCCCATCTCTTTCTCTGAATGCTCCCCTCTGGATCTTCTTTTACCGGATCAGGTCTCCTTGCCTACTGATGTACCTTCCCAGTGATGGCTCTCTGCAGTGCTAGTCTCCTGGTGTTATAGTGATGTCTCTCCTTGCTTGTTGCAGGCAGGCCAGTGAGACAAAGGAGGTCTCGCCTGCCTACTTGCCCTGAGGATTTGCCCCCAGCGCCAGACAGACTGAGCTGGATGGTGTTATGTGCCCAAAGAGGAAAGGGGACAGAAGGAAGAAGGGTTCTGGATGCAAGCTGGGTGGGACAAGAAGAGAGAGGCAGTATGGGGGGGTAGAGCCCCTGCAGGGAGCCCGGGGAGTATAGGGAGAGGGATGAGGGACTTCAGAGTTCCCTGTCCAGGGCTGCTTCCGCCGCCACTGGTCACAAACTCACCGCCCTGCTGTCTCTCCTGGTGCCGAGATCAGATCTCCGTGCAGGTTGGGTAGTTCGTAAACAAAGCGCCTACCTTGGTTGGTGCAGGCGGGCCAGTGAGACAAAGGAGGTCTCGCCTGCCTACTTGCCCTGAGGGTTTGCCCCCAGCGCCAGACAGACTGAGCTGGATGGTGTTATGTGTCCAAAGAGGAAAGGGGACAGAAGGAAGAAGGGTTCTGGATGCAAGCTGGGTGGGACAAGAAGAGAGAGGCAGTATGGGGGGGTAGAGCCCCTGCAGGGAGCCCGGGGAGTATAGGGAGGGGATGAGGAACTTCAGAGTTCCCTGTCCAGGGCTGCTTCCGCCGCCACTGGTCACAAACTCACCGCCCTGCTGTCTCTCCTGGTGCCGAGATCAGATCTCCGTGCAGGTTGGGTAGTTCGTAAACAAAGCGCCTACCTTGGTTGGTGCAGGCGGGCCAGTGAGACAAAGGAGGTCTCGCCTGCCTACTTGCCCTGAGGGTTTGCCCCCAGCGCCAGACAGACTGAGCTGGATGGTGTTATGTGCCCAAAGAGGAAAGGGGAGAGAAGGAAGAAGGGTTCTGGATGCAAGCTGGGTGGGACAAGAAGAGAGAGGCAGTATGGGGGGGTAGAGCCCCTGCAGGGAGCCCGGGGAGTATAGGGAGGGGATGAGGAACTTCAGAGTTCCCTGTCCAGGGCTGCTTCCGCCGCCACTGGTCACAAACTCACCGCCCTGCTGTCTCTCCTGGTGCCGAGATCAGATCTCCGTGCAGGTTGGGTAGTTCGTAAACAAAGCGCCTACCTTGTTTGGTGCAGGCGGGCCAGTGAGACAAAGGAGGTCTCGCCTGCCTACTTGCCCTGAGGGTTTGCCCCCAGCGCCAGACAGACTGAGCTGGATGGTGTTATGTGCCCAAAGAGGAAAGGGGAGAGAAGGAAGAAGGGTTCTGGATGCAAGCTGGGTGGGACATGAAGAGAGAGGCAGTATGGGGGGGTAGAGCCCCTGCAGGGAGCCCGGGGAGTATAGGGAGGGGATGAGGAACTTCAGAGTTCCCTGTCCAGGGCTGCTTCCGCCGCCACTGGTCACAAACTCACCGCCCTGCTGTCTCTCCTGGTGCCGAGATCAGATCTCCGTGCAGGTTGGGTAGTTCGTAAACAAAGCGCCTACCTTGGTTGGTGCAGGCGGGCCAGTGAGACAAAGGAGGTCTCGCCCGCCTACTTGCCCTGAGGGTTTGCCCCCAGCGCCAGACAGACTGAGCTGGATGGTGTTATGTGTCCAAAGAGGAAAGGGGACAGAAGGAAGAAGGGTTCTGGATGCAAGCTGGGTGGGACAAGAAGAGCCTGGGATATTTTCTTATACTTATAGATTTATTTTAGGAACATTATGAATTTGTTTCTTTTTGTTTTCAGTTTCTATACAAATTACTCACTCATGCTAAACGTATTTTTTTTTTTTTTTTTTTTTTTTTTTTTTTTTTTTTTTTGGTTTTTTTGAGACAGGGTTTCTCTGTGGTTTTTGGAGCCTGTCCTGGAACTAACTCTTGTAGACCAGGCTGGTCTCGAACTCACAGAGATCCGCGTGCTTCTGCCTCCCGAGTGCTGGGATTAAAGGCGTGCGCCACCACCGCCCGGTGCTAAACGTATTTTTTAACACTATTTCCAGGTTGACTTTGTTATGACTGCCGACTCTAACATGAGGATTTTGTGGTCTTATTTTGACAGGCAAATGTTTCAGATTGTTGAACCCTTCAAATTTGCAATGTTTCATTTGTGTAAACATGAAGAGAGCCATGAAAACAAAACTTCCTTGCCTGTGTCAGAAAACAGCCTTTCTTGAAGGAAACAGTGAAGCCCTTTTTAGCGATGTTTTATATTACCTTTTCCTTATGCCCTTCTATTGTGGCTGTTGTTACTATTAACAATTAAATCATAATTAGTCAGTGCTACACTCGAGTCTCCTGCTGCACAGTACAGGTAGTTAGAGACTCTATATGCCTATCATAAAATAAGAATTTTTGACAGGGATAAACTCTGATTTCTCAGTATCAGCTGAGAGAAAAAAAAATAAATTGTTTAAATGAATATTTCCTGATATTATTGGCTTTCCTATTTTAAGTTTCATGGTTCAAAATAATATTTAAATGTGAATGTCTCTGCATATTTTGGTAATTTGATTAATGCTGTAAGTACCTAAGTGTTTTGACTCACCTGTAAAAATACTACTTTCATAGATTAAAATAATAATAAAAAATAAGAAAAATACACACATTTGTGTTTTAAGATGTAAGTCCAATTTAGATATGAACATAAAATCTCATTTTTCTTTGCAAAGTCAGATGAACTAACTCAAGGCTAAAGCTATTTTTAAAGTTGTGAAGAATTAAAGAAAAATAAGAATTTGTGTTTTACATATGTAGTGAGTACTAGGAGAGAAAACAGTGGTTTAAAAACATTGTTAATTCTCTCACTCTCCCTGTCTCCCTCCTCCCTTCCCCTCCCTCCTCTTCCCCTTTTCTCCTCTCCTCTCCTTTCTACTCTTTTCTCCCTGGATTTTGAGACAAGGTTTCACATAGTCCAGTCTGGCCTCAAGATGGCTATGTAGGTGAACTGGTCCTTCTGTCTCTACTGGATGACTGCTACGATGACAAATGTGGGCCTCCACATCTGACTTAAATTGTCACTTATAACATCATTCCTTCCTTTTGTAGATTTATAATTGAGTATCCCAGACATCTTTCATCTTTAACATCATAAGTATATAATTTGAATATTATTTCTACTTGGGTTGAGAAATTATTCATTCTTATTTTACGTTAGATGAATGTGACTCAATTTGATAAATACATGAAATGAGAATTAAGGCAGAACTGCTCTGGGCCACAGATCTTCTTAAACAGGACAAAAAACAAATAAAAAGGAAAGACAATAATCAGATAAGCACAGAGCTCCAGTCAAAGCTGTGAGGCAAGTCAGTTACAGGTTACAGTACTGAGGCAGAAGAGACA
The DNA here is from genome assembly GCF_950005125.1 of Chionomys nivalis. Taxonomy (NCBI): domain Eukaryota; kingdom Metazoa; phylum Chordata; class Mammalia; order Rodentia; family Cricetidae; genus Chionomys; species Chionomys nivalis. The sequence goes on from NC_080105.1 coordinate 25,768,978, forward strand.
CCAAATATTGAACATGAGCAAATCTATGTTCAAAAACAGAAATATGATCTAGGTAAGCAGTGCTCTGGTTCTATTGGTAATAAGCAAGCTATCACAACAATTACAGCTAGAATGACCATTATCTAAATCTTACAGATATCTGATTTGAAATTCTGATAGAATTTTAAGCCCTGTTTTTGTTCCAGAACAAACAGTCAGATCCCCAAAATGCAAGGCTTCAGAATACTTTAACCCATTTCAAATGAGAGCAAGATTCATTGCTGGAAATCAGGAGAGACTGGAGTTTTCTTGCACCATTGTTATAATGCAAAAGTTATTAAAACTGGGATAGAAAACAAAGAAATCATATTCATTTGGCATGTGGACTTCTTTAATGATGATATATTTTACTATACTGTAATAAACACTGATATACCCATGTATAAAATCATCACATTTTACTTTCTGTATTCTTGGTCAATAGAGAATCATTACTCAATTATAAGTTAAGACACCTAAAATGCTGATAGAAAATAGTCTTAATTGACTGAATTACAGTGATATGTCCTTGAGTGTAATCATTGCATTATTGTTATGTGGTTACCAACTAATTACGGCTGAATCCAATACCCACTATAGAAGAGGAACTGCAAACCTGGTACTGTAAACACAGACCATGAGTTCATGGTTTAGGAGCAAACATGCCTCAAGAAAGAGGCTAATACTATTATCTTGCTATAAGGATGTAGTACCAAACTGCCCTCTAATTTCCTATCTCTCTGTGTAGACTAGTTTGGTTCTCAGATGTTATTACAGTAGTTTTTTTATACAATGTATAGTGGTCAATGAAGAAACTCACAACTCACAGAAATGCAAAGAAGAACTGTCAGTAGATTCACCAGAAACCATGATTGTGATGCTTTCACCATTGTTCAGCTGTTCAGGAACCATTAGAAAACAGGCCCCAGAAGGCTTCTAAGAATCAGCTATCGGGGACTAGAGAAAGGAAACATTATCTTCTAGGCATGACAGGACTTCTGAACTCACTAACTTACAGCAGCTGTGGTTGCTCCCAGCCATAAAAGCTAGTCAACATCTAGCATGAACATGGAAGAAAGACATGAGAAGCCACTCTACCTGAGGTGGTATGAGCAGGTGATGGCTTCTAGTGCAAGGAGAATCAGTTTTCTCTAGGATAGACCCTAGTACACGGACCCTGTCCAGGAAATGGTCCCACACCCTGGAGCATATAACCAGCACAAACTGGACAATGAGTTATTAAAGAGAGAAAAGAACATGATATTTTGAAGGATGTGTAGGGGGGAGTGCATCTGAGAAAAGTCAGAGGGTTTAGTGGATAATTAATGCAATCAAAATATAAAATTCTCAAAACATTAAAAAATTTAAAACTAATATTAATGTTAAAGATGAGTTTTTATACTTACATAATTTATAAATTCTAGAATTAATTTTCATAGCACATACAATACAAACTCATTTGACATGTTCATAAATTATGCAACAGTTACTACTACCTAGTTTTATTACCATGCAAATATTTTTGTCCAATCTAAGAAGTTGTTTTATAATCATTAGCATCATCATTCATTTCATTTGAAATCTAGATCCTGAAAAATATACTTAAAATATACTGGTAGCTTTATATTTTGGAACACTTCATTATTTTAGCAGTAATCTAATATATGATTTCCATATGTAGATTTTTTCCATCAAAAATGTTTCCAAGAGTCAGCCTTATTTTACTGCAAGAGTTTCATTAAATATCATTATACATATATAATGTATATATGTGTGTGGTCCATTTTGTTTTCTCATTCATTGATGGACAAATAAGTTAGGTTTTTGTGTTTCTTAAGTTTGGATACTATTGAGTCTGACTACTCACCCATGGCAGTTCAATTAAAGTGAAAGAGTAAATGCTGAAGCAAGGAAATTAATTTTATTTGAGGACCGAGCTAGACAGCAAGAAGGGGTCTCTTAATGAAAAGTCTAACTCTCTTGATGTTTAATTTGATAGTGGTACATGTAGGTAACTGATAGGCACTTTTAGATAATGGATCTCAATTTATAGCAGCTGAAAGATAATCAGAAACAGGTGCCTCCTGACAGAGAGCATGATATATGATGCTCATGGGATTCTAATTTCCAAGCTGACAGAGACCACCACCCAGCAAGCCCCCTTTGATTATTTCCACTAGTATGAAAAAAAAATGTCTCTGAGTGGTTTTTATTTGAATTTCTCCATTATTAACAATTTTGAGCAGTTTGACAATGTGTATCATCCATTTGAACATTTTTAGAAAAGATCTATGCAAATTGTTTTGTCCAATTTTAATTGGATCTTGTTAATTACTCTCTAATTGAGTTCTATTTAATTGGGTGCTATTTTGTGTATTGTTATTTCACTTTAGTGAATGGGCCTATTTAAAACACAGTATTTTTAATTTTTGTAGTGTCCAATTTAGGACTTCAGTCAAATTTTTGAGGACATTCTGAAAGTGTTCTAAGGAGAGTTCTGGTGTTCCTCTTACGGATGTGTATGCCCTGTTTTCATACCAACATATTATGAAAAGGCATTTCTCCATTCCCTTTGAAATTGTCTCAAAATTCAGTGTAGTATTACAGTGGGAGGATTTACTTGATTCTCAGTTCTATTGAATTCATAATTTTCTATGCCATACCACACTGGCATGATGATTCCAGCTGTGTTTTTAATTAGGAACTCTGAAACTTCCCAGTTTGGTCTCTTATTTTGAGCTATTTTTAGTTGTTTGTATCTCTTTCATTTACATATCAATTTTAGGACCCACTTGTTGATTTCTATAGGATATCAAGCTAGCTGAGTTCAGTTAAATCAAGCATGTATTTTAATTTGGTGTGCATTGCCAGTTTTAATATATCATGACTTCTAATCCATCAGTGTAAATTTAATTCTTATTTGTTTAAGATATCTTCAATGCTTTTCAAAAAATCCTTCCTTTGGTCACCTGAAGATTTACACTTCTTTTGATCAGTGTTTTCTAAGTTCTTTATTTATTGTAATTATATGGATTAATTTTTTTTTTATTTTTCAAATAAATTGATATATGGCCTTTGGTCATTTCTTGTATGCAGATACTTGGTGTATTCTTGCATTTTGGCTTTGTATCCTATAACCTTTGTAAAATGATACTATATATATATATATATATATATATATATATATATATATATTCTTAGTGTCATCGATTTCACAGAATCTAGAATCATCTGTGAGGAGATGACGTCTGGGGATGCTGTGTAGGCTTGTCTAAATTGTGCTAATTTATGGAGTTTGGAGCATTTGATAAAGGGTGGCATGCCAGTCTTTCCTGGACAGGAGCCCCTGTGCTAGTTAAACTGGAGAAATAAAGCCGATCATCAGAAGGCATTCGTTTTTCTTTATTTCTTGACTGGATGCAGTTGTTTCGTGTTCATTTTGCCTTGCCTAGATGGTCTGTATCTAGAACGTTCAGTAAGAAGAAGTTTTCTGGGTTTTTGTTTGTTTGTTGTTGGTTTCTTATTTCAGTTGCTTTTGTCAAGCTATCATAGAAACAGGAAAATAAAATGAAATATTGACTCTAAAAGTTTGTTTCATATTGATAAATTCCTTTGGGTTTTGCATTTTCTAAACCATCTCATTCATTTTCATGGTGTCCATTGACAGTACTAAGTAAAAGTTTCATTATGACATTTGTACACATTATTTATAACGCATTGCAATTAGCCTATTATATACCTGACATACAGTGATGAGAATTCTTCTCTGGTTTATCTTCCAGCACACATGCATTGTGTCCTTTTATGAGTATAGACAGTAAAGACAGTAATCTCTAGTATGAAGCTGAGACAGTGTGACAAGACTTTGAATTCTTTGTGAAGCTTTAGGTAGACTGTTTTAAAAATTTTGGCCTGGATACCATAGATCTGGAGATATTTGTGGTGCTGAGACCCTGACATGGGTACTGTGAACCCGTCTCTGCTTTTCTTTCAGAGCAGTGTGGAGGTGTGAATGAAAACTGTCCTCCAAAAATCCAGTTGTTATCTTATTTTTGAGGTTAGGTAATGTTTAACAGGTTAATTTCTAACATTTAACTTCTTTCTTTTTGGAAGAAGTGCATCTTGGCAGTATGGAGGGTTTGTAGCCAGGGTCTACTGTCCACTATCTCTGATTCCCATGTGCAGATAAAAATGTGACTCATTATATTCCTGCTCCTGGTACCAAACCACGCCTTCCCTACAGTCATGGATTCTACATCTGATGGCATTAGCCAAGAGAAACTCTTTAAAATCTGTTTCCTTGTTCTTTTATCACTGTAACAGAAAGGAACCAGTATAAGCTACGAAGTCTTTTATTGCCAAGCCATTTGGCATTTATTGATTCTTTATGATGGCTAAATTTAGTATTTGAGTCATTCTTTGTTTCTTCATGTAAGAGATAGCTGAAAAATATTCAACTTTATTTAACCCATTTTTTTTGCAATTTTTAAATGTTAGCTTTGTTGTTGTTTTTTTTTTTAGTTTGAGATTGTGTTTTAATTAACTTTCTCACTTCTCTTTCCTCGCTCTAACCCTTCCATATACCCATCTCCACTCTGCTCCACATTCTACCTCTACAATTGTGATTCTATATCTATATGTATTTTATATTTATATTTTGTTTTTATATTATGTTCTCAAATATAAACTCTTCAGACCATATAATGTTGCTCATATGCACAATTTCTGGGTTTTTAATTAGCAATTTCCTCTAATGTTTTTGTTATTTTGCTTCTTTTTTCATTCTGAACTCACAAGTCCTCTCTATTTAATATATGTTCAGTTTTCTATTATTTTTAATGTCAGATGTCAAAATAAATGTTATTTTAAATTTCTTCTCTTTAGGTTTTATATATTTTATACTTTTTATTTTATTTTTAATTTCATTTTACATGCCATCCATAGTTCTTCCCTGACCCCTCCTTCTGCTTTCCCCCCATGATCCCCCCAGCCCACCCCCACCCACCCCTGCAAACAAGTAAGGGCTCCTACAGAAAGTCAACACAGTCTGTTGGGATAGGAACTAGCTCCTTCCCCCTGCATTAATGCTGAGCATGGCATATGGAATGGGCTCCAATAAACCAGCTCATGCACCAAGGTTAGATGCTGGTCCTACTGCCAGTTGCCTCACAGATAGGCCCTCCATATGCGGGAGACAGTGGTGAAGTTTGGGCTATCTTTAGGTTTTATACAGTATCCTAATTCATTCTTGAGCAAACTGATAATAATATATTGTTTAATTGCAATACATTTGTTAAGTCTCCTTCATCACTACACATTTATTTAATGACATTTGCTAAGGAAAATATTGTATGATTTTAAATCTCTGGAAATTGGTTTAGAATTGTTTCATGATTTGGTATATTTTAATCTTGAAGAACATCTACTAAATAAGTTGTATATCCCACTGTGGTTAGCAGAAGGTTTTACATCTTTATTAAGTTTCATTCATGTTTCTTATAGCGTCAGGTTCTCTGTTCAGTTATTTTACTGTTTATTGAGAGTGCATTATTGAGTTGAGCAAAGGTCTTTGTTGTACAAGTGTTCAGTTTTGGGTATATGCCCAAGAGTGGTATTGCTTGGTCTTGAAGTAGATTGATTCCCACCTTTTCTCACTGGTGGACATGTTTGGGTCTGTCCTTTTGATAGCACTGAAAGAACTGTCTCCAAAACCTCCATGGAACGTTATGTAATAGGATGAGCTTGGAATGATTGCTTGTATCTATCTCTTTCTTGGATAAATATTTTTAAATAATTAAAAAAACTTAATTTTAAAAATGTGACAAATACTGGTTTTATTGCTATTCTTGTCAACCTATGGAGTACATCCTTCTAAGTATATTTCAGTGATGTGGATAGTGACATTGCACAAATCAAACTTCATATTGTAAAAAGAATGAATTAATTTGATTATTAATTTTTATAGTTTTAGGATTTTCATTACCTATTTCTCTTTCATTTTTAAAATTCTCTATGAGATAGTTGCAGATTTTGCAAGATTACATAAAACAATGTTTCCTTTGGAATCTATTTTTAAAAGGAAAGGAAAGAAAACAATAGTATTAGTAATATTATGTTAAAATGAGTTCTTTCATAGATATTTTAAGGGTTTGCAATCCCTTTAAGAAGTGATTGTAATTGTTTTCTTATTGAAATTGGTGATAACAATAGACAGTTTATATTTACATAAACATAAAATATTCAATTCTTGCTATTATTTCTTAGCAAACAGAAGCACTGTGAGCTTTCATTACTTGTAAGGATTTTAAGCACTGGTAATAACTAGCGTATTATGAGCATTGTTATACTCAAAGTGCTTTTCTCAAAGATAGTCTGGGGACTGAGAATGGAAAGATTAAGGCAGTTTAGGTAATTTAATTTAAAAGTATTTATGCCGGTATTATATCAAATGATTGTTTACTCAGCACATTGCTGAACTTTTTTTCCTGTTTCAGATACAAAGAATTTATACACAGTTAAGAACTACATTCCCTGATAAAAGAGGAAAAAGAAATTGAGAAAATATCTTCATAGTCTAGATGTAATACAGGCACCAAACTTTAATTTGGTTAGGCTCAATGCCTAATTTTCTGATAAGTTCCTGCATTCTGAAATAAATTATTTTATCTCAGAAGTGAAAATGAGAAATAGATTCAGGTTTTTGAGAGCTCAAAATTTATAAAATAAATTATGTTTGGGAAAAAAATAAGAACGAGGATGTGCAATAGAGGTAGTTGAAGGCCATGCAGAAAACAAATTCACAGGACTGAAATCGACAGATCAGAATTTACCTTCCAGTTTGATCACAATTAGCAATGGGATTATATGACTAATGTGAAAAGTTTTCTATTACTCACTTATGAAAACCAGACGTTCGAACTTAGATAACAAAAATAAGATACATACTATGTAAATGGGTGGCAGAATTGAAATATTTTATTCCTTTGTAAGTGTATAAGCGAAATGATCTTGTCAACTCAAATAATATATTCTCAAGGAAGCTTTTAGCAACCAACAGTGTGCTTAAAATTTTTCTCTTATTCCAGTCAGCAATCAGATGATGATTATATATTTCAGTTTACACACAAATACAGATCACAGTATAATAAGAATACTACACATCGAAATGTATGTCTTTTGTGTCTGTGACTACTTGTGGTGTCATATAAATTTCCTTCTCGCATATTCTACATACGATCTGGTATGGGTAGGATATTTTCAATGTTGCTGTGTAACTGGACACCTCAAGAGAGTTCAGGTGACGGATTTCTCACTATACAGAGAGCATTCTCTTTCAAGGCTATCAGCTGTCTGTGTGTTGCTTGGTAGGAAGAAAAAAGATGTTAGGAAAGATTGCAATAACTTAACTTGCAACCTGCTGCTATAGACCTGACAGCTGAATGAATGGTTTTTCTCTGTAGGAGACTGTTAACCTGTTACCAGCAAGTCTGAGTCTTGCTGAACCTAGTGCAATATTAATGAAAAACCACAGGAAGAAGAGAACAGGTGCATCTCAGGCCACAGAGGTGGTTGCCACTACGGTTAATCACCTCCAGTGCTTCCTCAAAGTCTCCGTTTCCAGCCTGTTTGAATTAAACAATTAAACAGAAGAACATTTTACAGTTTTGTAAGTTGGGTGATGTTCCCAAAATGAATTGTTGCTACAGGTTAAAAATTTGCATATTAAATTTACACTTAAAATTTTCATATTGATCTTACCAATTGATTGGGAGAAAACTTGATCATTAAAAGATAATTTAAAAACTATTACCAGACTACAATAAACTTTAAAAGTTTTAGTATTATAATGTAGAAGAAAATAATACACTTCACCTTTGGTGAAGGAAACCCACATAAAAATGGGAGATCACATAGGCAATAAAAAACTCCAAGTGTCAATGTCTATCAATTTTGCTTGCATTTGAATTACTAATTGGTTTCCCCCCACAAGCCTTTCTCATACCTCATTCATTCCTACAAGGTGGGGTAACAGATGTAAATGTAACCGAGAAGAACATACAGCAGTGCACGGTGTAGGAAACCCTACTGAGTGGGAGAGGCACAGGTGTGTGTTAGTTCTTAAAAAAAAAAAGACATAAATTTTAAGTATGACCATTCCTTCCAAAGATAGGTATGACTTTATGAAAATGTTGCTGATGTCATGCACTACCAGTATGCTCGCTATTACATTACCCCATCAATAATGGGGAATGTGGTGCTCTATATAGCCAGGGTTTCTACATATGGCACACATTTTGTTGGACTGAAGTTAAAAGAAGAAAAGTGGTGGGTCTTTGATATCATAAAATATCCTTATGATTCACAAGTGTTACAGCTGGGTAGGCCAATCATGTACTTTCACCCTTAGCAGCTTGCATAGTGCCTTCCTTCATTGCAAGCACTAACTCTTAGGGAGGAGAATTCAGGCAGGAGCAGTTGAATTCCTTCAGTCGTGGGTATGAAGGGTGTGCTATCTTCATGAATACCATCTCAAAATTCTAGAGAGCGGTCCAGGGCAGGGACTGGAGCCAATATTATTTTGAAATGTCTTATACAAAAACACCAAAAATAAATTTCGCCGGGCGATGGTGGCGCACGCCTTTAATCCCAGCACTTGGGAGGCAGAGGCAGGTGGATCTCTGTGAGTTCGAGACCAACCTGGTCTACAGAGCTAGCTCCAGGACAGGCTCCAAAGCCACAGAGAAACCCTGCCTCGAAAAACAAAAAAACAAAAACAAAAACCAAAAATAAATTTCCCCTGCTGGCAATGATGTATCCAGAGGTACAAAAGTATTTAAAACTCTTCTTTGGATCCAGTTTACTCTATGAAGGAAATATTCTTTTGGAAAAAATAGACTATTTCTAAGACACATTAGAAATTTATATGCTCTACAGAGATTTCAGCATGGAATCCTGAATTTTGTGTAAAATTATTTAAGATTTTTTGAGATTTAATAGAATTCACTTACATAGAAAAATACTTGACTTTTATAATGGCAATTAATTAATTTACTAAAAAGGAAAGACATAGTGTGACTTCTTGCTAGTTTACATAAAATCCATTTCTTTAAAATCCAGATAAGTGTTTTTCTTCAAACCCCCAAAGTCTGTGTTTTATAATAACAAAGACACTTATTGTATATAGACCAGTATAATCCAATTGCTAATTTTAAATCACTAAAATAAGTGTTGTTTAAATGTATAATGCTTTACATTATAGGGAATAATCCTTCAAGATTTAGAAAGTCTTTTTAATCTGTTTCATGACTGGAGAGGAGTATGCCACCCACGACAGGTACTCAATTATTCTACATCCTTTTAGAGTCTAATGTTTGGAAATCTCCAGCCAGATTTCATTGTATGCCTTTAATATCTTTCTTGAGTAATATGACTGCTTACAACCATTACCAGAGGAATCAAAAGATATGGTCCCATCATTGATCTTGACAACTACTAAACGTATCAGGGAGAAGGCAGATAAACTGGCATCTATTTTACATTCTAAATGCATGCAAATATTTTAGTATAAAAATTTCAAATAAAGCATGTTTTCAAATACATTTTATCTCTTATTTGAAAGATATTTATTTTTTGCTTATTAAAAGTAGTAGAAAATATGAACCATAATTGTATAATAGCATTGTATACATGACCTTTCCCTATCCCTCACCCCCTGATTTGGACATTTTCCTGCTCTTGATTTTCATCAACAATGACTGAAGGAATCTGAGGAACATACCTGTTTGTAAAAACCTACTGTAAGCTGAGTGGTTGTGGTGCTCACCTTTAATCCCAGCACTCAGGAGGCAGAGGTAGGCGGATCCCTGTGGGTTTGAGGCCAGCCTGGTGTACAAGAGCTAGTTCCAGGACAGGCTCCAAAGTGACACAGAGAGACCCTGTCTTGAAAAAACAAGTAAACAGAAAACCCCAAATTTCATAGGATCACTGTTTTGAGGCCTCTTAAATTTGAAGCACTTTATTACTACTCTTAGCTGATTATAAGTGTCCTAACTTACCCAAACACAACTGAACTATCAACTTTTGCTTACTTACTGTTTGGAGGTTTTGAGGGTATGCGTTCTTGAACTTGTCTACCACTCTAAACTTTTCAGTGCTGCGTACACATACATAGTTAAATGCACAGTGTCAATATGATGAATATATATACATTTGCATACAAAATAGATAAACATTTATGCACACATACACGAGCACAAACACACACACTGTGTGGAAAGCAAACTAAATGATATTGCTCACACTCACTTCTTTTAAATTACCAAGAGGCTCTTTTTCCTCAACCCTTACTGTTTGGTTCTATCAAGCATACTCCATTTTTTTTTAAAAATATAGAATGATGGATATGTTCTTGATCTTATTTTACTAAGGTATTTATTTTTAAAGACAATATGTCTCAATGGATCCCATGCTGACTTCAAATTTGAGAATCCTTTGCATCAGACTCTCATGCGTTGGGATTACAGGTTAGATCTGTGTTGTTTATATTAATATTCTTATTAATATTTGCTAATTTTTTGTTTAATTTTTTATATATTATCTATTAATTGATCCATAAGTTTAATAAATAAAAGGGAGCTTTAGTCTTATGTCACAAAGACAATTTGTTATGTATTCTCACTGTATCTTAAACAATTAAAAATAGTTATTGCCTGATACAACAAAATACATTATTGAATAAACGGTGAAAAAGATGTTTTATTGACAAATTTAGATATTGTATTTAGTAATGTTATTTTACCCCTGTGTCTTTGAATAAATTAATTCTCATATTTCTTCTAACATTTTAAAGCATAAGGGAACATTCATAACTATGTGATATTACATTAATGTGAGGCTAATATTAATTTGCAATATGTGATTTGAAAGTAGTTTTAGTGAGGAGAGAGCAAGCAGAGGCCTTTAGTTTAGGAGGAAATATTTTAAAAAAGAATTATTTGAAAAGTACAATCTGATAAATGAGGTGTGAAGGATATTTTAGGTGTTTTTACTCATTTTAAATTCCAAAACATTATCTTTTACTTGAAATAAAACATTTCATGTGCTGAAAGTTGGAGATCTGATAGCGTATGCCTTAGGATCTCTAATTTTCATTTTCTTCTGAATTATTGTAATTCTTTACTAGGTTATACTTTAGAAAAATCTCCAACTTTGGGAAGTAATAATTTAAAAGCTTTTCTGCATTCATAGTTATGGCATGATATGTTTAACATGGAAAGTACAAACACATATTACTATTGGAAGTCAATAATGTATTGCTAAATAAAAAACAATTGACTAATTACATAATGTAAAATTGTTTTAATTATTTTATGCATTTATTATGGGTCCTTTTATAAAAACCATTTAAGAATAAATCTTCAACTTTAATCTGTCCATTTTAATAGTTACCACTGAATTAATTGTGAAATTGCTCCTTTTTTACATATACATAGATCTATCCAGATTTCAGCACTTAGATAGCAAACACATTTATAAACTTTGGTGTGATTTGTCATAAACAACCCCTTCTAAGTGCGTCCCTGCTCTGAATGGGATGGGAAAGTTATCATCCTCTAATAACTAATGAAAATGTAAGAGTTGCTTTGATCTGTAGTTATTAACTAGTGGGTGCCACAATTTGAATTCAAAGCCACATGGAAATCCCCCACTTACCTTGAAAGCTGCTCCCACTCTGGTCTTGTATTCACGTGGCTTTCTGCTTTTACAGAATTTCATAGTGCTGAGATGACTTAAGCAATTATTTATGATGGCATTACCTCATACTCATTTTGTTTTCTTAGCAAAGTCTCATCTCCATGCAGACTAAGCAGTGTGAACCAATTGAACCTGCCCCTCCATCTTTGCTATAATCAATAAAATGCATTCCCTTGAGATCGTACTTATTTTCTTCATGAACTCAATACAGCACCCTTTCACTCTATGAATAGAAAAATTGGGAAAGAAAGCCTAAATGGCATTGCAGTAATGTTTCCACATCACTAAATTAAGGATTGTCAAGATATCATTATCAACTAAGCCCAATTAAATATGCACACATCTTTGAAATCTAGCTGGGTTTTTTAAGGTATTAAATTCTCAACGTGAATTCTGCTGATACAGGAAGTGGATGAAAAAAACAATAGTTCTTCCATTTTGAATTTAAAATTTGATTATTTAGTCTTAGGATTCTATGATTAATGGTGACCAGTTACTCATTCTATAATGTTTCTAAATAAATGTCCACATGTTCAGTCTTCTTTTCTAATAGTAGTAGTATTTGGAGCAAAAGTTAAAACTTTCCCTCTCTTAAAAGACAAATAAACAAAAAACATTAAAGCTTAAATTAATAA